>NC_091635.1:308250-616500 GCF_027580195.1 Bos mutus
CCACTCTGGCAGGACCTGTGTTTTTAGCTGAATGTCTCGGGACTCTGTCTCTGCGGCCCCTCTGGTGAGTCGCAGCATCTGGAGATGCCTTTGAAGTGGTTCCTCCTGGGGGCACAGGCAGCTGCCTAGGGCACCTCGCTTTTGAGGCTGACAGCCCTGGGCTCAGCCATGACTTTGGCAGTGTGTGACTTCAGGAAAGCCACCTGGCCACCACCTGCCTCCCCAGGAGCCGGGATGATGGGCTGGCCTACAGAACACCTGGTCCTGGTGTTAGTGGAAGTCTTCTTTCCTGGCCAAGAGGCTCTGAGCCCAATCCTGAACTGCGCTGGCCCTAGCTCTGTGAAAGAAGCGAAAAGGCACCTTCCATCTCCAAGAGAAGCCATGAGAGGCAATGGGGGTGAGGATGACCGCTGGGCTGTGTGGGCCAGGCACCTGGCGAGGCCCCGTGGGCGCAGGGAAGGAGGCATGGCCGCAGGCACCTGGCGTTCTCATTGCCTCCCTCAGGGCACCCCGGCCGACTCAGGGCTCAGCGGCCAGGTGCAGGGAGCGGACGGGCCTGGGCGAGTCGGGCCTCGCGCTCACCTCTCCCCTGTACCGCTCCTCCCCACAGGCTGGTGGAAGAGAAAAGGCTCTTTGCAAGGAAAACGCCACTGCTAGGACAGTGCCAGGAGCTGTGATGACAATTTAGGGAAGAGTTGCTGCACTTCCTTACATTTCTGGCATCGATCTGCTGGAATGAGGCCAAGAAATCAGGTGTCCTGTTCCAATAAGCAGCCCTGGGACCTTGGCTGGACCGTTCTCCCCACTCCTGGGGGCCCCCTGGGGGCCGGAGGAGGTCGTGGCCGAGCTGAGCCCCTCAGACGCCCCAGTCCCTGCCCACACCAGCACCTCAGGCCCACCGGGTTCTCCACCGGACGGGTCTTCTCCGCGTCCGCAGCAGCGGGGCATATAGTATGCTGTCTGCAGCCGGGTTCAGACAAGCGAGTGTGAAGCCGTTTTGGAGCCGCCGGGAAGGGAGTGGTGTCTCTTGGCCAGGAGACACGGGCAGTAAGGATGGGCAGGGGAGGCTTCATCCCTAACCCTAACCCCTCGCCTCCTCGCTCACCCTGCCCTAGGCATGCTGGCTTCCCCACTGCTGCACCCTCTCTGGCCGTGTGCCCCTCACCTGTCTTTATGTGGGCAGCTCCTTCAGGGCTTGGCTTCTGAGAGTGCCTCTGCGTCCCTCCCTGACCCCCGCCTGAACCAGGCTCCCCTGAGACAGGCTTGTAAGGCGCTCCTCTGTGGTATTTTGCACACCTGGACTAGCTATTATTATTTTTAATTGAGGTGGAGTTCATAGAACATAAAACTAACCCTTAAAAGTGCACACTTCAATGTCATTTAGTACAGCCACCACCTGTATCTAGTTCCTGATCATTTTATCACCCCAGAAGGAGGCCTGATACCCACTGGGCTTCTGCTTCTCACTCCCTGCCCGCCCCCCGGACTGCTGAGGTGAGTTACCCACAGGGATTTTACCGTCTGCCTGCCTGCTCCCCCCACCCCCGGGGGAGCACTGCGTGCAGTGGGACCCGAGCAGACAGCTCACCTGCAGCCACGAAGAGGATGCCGGCGCTGAGCACGATGTTGTTCTTGCGGCTGTAGAACCTGCCGGCGCCGATGCAGAGCCCGCCGAGTAGGAGCAGGATGGTGCTCAGGATGGGGAAGACGCTGGAGGCGCGCACGATGCCTGGCCGGCAGAGACAGAGTGGAGAGGCCGTGAGACTGGCCCTCCTTACGGGCCCACCTGTGGGGCACAGGGGAGCCCCCTGACCTTGAAGATTCCCCTCTGGCCCTGTAGACCCGAGGTAGGGAGGGAGTGGCTGGTGGGGGGCAGTCTGGACCAGCAAGTGATGGCCCTGGCCTGCGGTCATTCCCCTGTATGCCAAGTGGCCTGGAGTCACCTCTGCTCGGGTCTCTCTTAGCCTCTCCCTGGGTGTGGGTCACACTTCTGCCAGCCAGACGGGAGGAGAGCCCCTCAGTGACCCCAGAGAGCCCACTGAGAAGCTGTGGGACGACCCCTCACAGCCTCCTCCTTTGTGGTGGTTTATTACTGCGGCCTCAGGAAAAGAATACACTACCTTGTCAAGGTTGTGTGCGAATCTGTGGACTAAGATACACAGAGCACTTAGTAGGGCCCCAGGGGATACGTCGGCTCCCGGAGGGCCTGGCTGGGAGGAAGGGCAGGGGCGGGGGGCTGGAAAAGGAGCCCTGAGCTCGCCTCCCAGCCTGGGGGAAAGGCCGGCCCATGGGACTGGAGCGCTGGGAGGACCCCTTTGCGAGCCAGCTGAGTGGGCTTGCTGCTTTCAGCCTCTGAAGGCAGCGCTTGTCTCCCTGTTTGTCAGCCCACCAGTGTGTGCCCTGCTGCACAGAGAGGGGTTTGTGTGGGGCATCAAATGAGGCTCTTCTCTCCGCACCGCACCCCCCCCCCGCCCCCACCTTCTTGCAGCCCCCGCCCTGGGGGAGGTTTCCTGTGGGCTTCTGAAACGCTCCTCTGATGTGCGCTGGCCAGCACAGCGGCCGAGGCCCTCTCAAGGCCTTGGTCCTGCGGTGGGTCTGAGGGGCTGGAGGCGGGGAAGCCTGGAGCCTCTAACGTCGCCGAGGTCGGCCGGGCCCAGAGCCCTCGTGCACCCTGCCTGCCTGTCATGTGAGGGCCATCCCTCACCACATGGGCTTGTCTGGAGCGCTGGACATGCAGGCGCCAACCGAGGGGCAGGCCGGGTCTTACACAGAGCCGGGCTGATGTCCAGCCCACTCCTGGCCACATCCAGCCCTGGCAAGGATCTGAGTCTGCCCAGAGGCACAGCGTGGGCTCCGGCAGCCCCGACACCAGCACTTTGAGGTTAGCACAGAAACCCCCCACGGAGCCTAAAATGCGGAGCCTGGGAAAGGGGAGGGGCCAGGCCCAAGGCAGGGGGGCAGGGATTCCAGAGGCCAGTTGGGCTGGCGGGAAAGAAATGGCAGGGGGATCAGGGCACACAGGCCGGCTGGCCGCAGTGCCCGGGACCTTGGCCTGTCCTGGAGTATTACCTACTCCCTCTGCCCAGCTCTTCCTCAGCCTACTTCCTAAGCTTACGGGTATCTGCTCTCTGGAGCTCAACTTCAGGGCCAGTTCTCGTTGTTTCTGCAGCCTTTGAGGGGAACACCAGCCCCTTGATGGAGATCAGTTCTGCCCTCCCCACTCCACCAAAACTCGAGGTCACAGTCCTAGAGCCAGCACCCTTCTCTTCCTTGGGCTCCTTAATGAACCCACGGGTCTCCCCACAGCACACGATGGAGGAAGCACTTCCTTCTAGGGTTGTTAGCTTCCATCGCTGACGTGCCCTCATTTCATGTGGGAACCCACTGCTGGGCCCTCCCAGCCTCACATCTGGCCCTGGGCACCCTGAGGGGCTTGCGGGCAGTGAGCCTGGCACCGGGCACCCCGGGGGGCTTGTGGGCAGTGAGCCTGGCACCAGGCACCCCGGGGGGCCTGTGGGCAGTGATCCTGGCACCGGGCACCCCGGGGGGCCTGTGGGCAGTGATCCTGGCACCGGGCACCCCGGGGGGCCTGTGGGCAGTGAGCCTGGCACCAGGCACCCCGGGGGGCTTGTGGGCAGTGATCCTGGCACCAGGCACCCCGGGGGGCCTGTGGGCAGTGATCCTGGCACCGGGCACCCCGGGGGGCCTGTGGGCAGTGATCCTGGCACCGGGCACCCCGGGGGGCCTGTGGGCAGTGATCCTGGCACCGGGCACCCTGGGGGGCCTGTGGGCAGTGATCCTGGCACCGGGCACCCCGGGGGGCTTGTGGGCAGTGAGCCTGGCCCTGGGCACCCCGGGGGCTTGCGGGCAGTGTGAGCCTGAGGCCAGGGAGTAAGTGCGCAGTAAGTGGGTGGCACAGGCTCGGTTTACTGCTCCTGGTCCTCAGCCACCTTTCTCCCTTCTGCTCTGGGCCTTGGGTGGCTGATACCAGGGACCGGATCACTGGGGTCCCTTCACTCTGGCTTTGGAGACATTACTGCCCTGGCTTCCTCCTGAGGACGAGGACGGGGCTGAGGTGGCTGTGTTCCTTTGTCAAGCCACAGATCCTGCCTGGCGGCCCGGGCCTCACAGCTCCTCTGGTCCAGTAGCCCGTACCTGCCTCTGTCACCCACTCAGGCCAAGGGCCAGAGGTCCTTCTGCTGCTCCCGCCTGTGTGCTCACTGCCCCTTCCCCATCCCTGCACATCTCTGTAATCAGTCCTTCACTAAACGCCCTTCCTTCTTCCTGTCTGAGCATCTCCTCTGCTTCTGGCGGGGACCCCAGGAAGCCACACGTCTGACCTCTGGGCTGACGTGTCTTGGGGCCCATCCAGAGATGCCAGCCCTCTGGGGACCAGGGTGGGGGCACGGCAGGAGGTAAAGAGGGAGAGCTGGCGCCAGTTAACCTCAAGTTCAAGTGGGAAGTGGGAGGGAACGGACGCTTCTCTGGTGTCCCCTTCCCCACAGTCCCAAGGCCCAGCAGTGGAGCAGACCTGCCCCCAGAGCCTTGGGAGTCGTCTGCCTGCCCGATGGGTTCTGAGTCAGGCCTGAGCACCAGTGGCCACCCTAGATGGCTGTGCAGCCCGCACACCGCGCAACTCATGGTGTTATTCATGCCCCGCTCTATGCCAATGCCATCCCCTAGTGTGCCCCGTGGAAGGCGTGTGCTCGGTTCAGTACGGACCCCCAGAAAGCAGAGAGAGAAGACAGGCAGGAAGAAGAGGAGAAGCGGAGGGGAGGGATAGGAGGCAGAGCCGGTAGCACTGTTTCCGGTTCTGGCTCTGGACTCCATGGGGACCACATGCTGTTTTGTTTCACGAGATGACTCAGAACCAGAGTCCTTTCTCTTAGAAAAAACAGTCCATAAGCAGGTGCAGAGTGAATTGTGTTCCCTCTGTGGACGCTGGTATCGATTCTCCATAAATGAAGCCGGCCCAGCTCCCGGGGGAGGGGATGGGAGCAGCTCTGCGTGTGTCTGGGCTGATGTGGAAGGGGAGACGACTTCAAAACCATGCTGGTGTTCCATTTCCAGGTTCCTCCCCTGGAGGAACGAGGCTCCATCCTTCCTCCCAGGGAGGTAGCCACAGCCCAGGGATGAGATCTGGATTTGGGGCGTGGGGCTGGGTTTGTCCTCTGACCTCTGGTTCCAGTTTGGGGGCCAGCCCCATCTCAGGACCTGGGCAGGGGACTCAGGGGCAGAGCTGGGGGCTCCACCAGTTGGTGCTGGAGAGACTTGAGGCCCATGGACCCGAGGCTGGTCCCACAGGCTGCCTGGCACCCACTGGCTGTCTCAGTGTGTGATTTAATTTGACTTGTCAAGAATAGATTGCTGGGTGGGGGTGGGGAGAAGTGGGCAGGTCCAGTGCTGGCCGGGCAGTATCCTTGGGGTGTCTCAGCCCCTCAGGGATGCTGGGCCTGGGCAAGCCAATGTCTCTAACGTCCTTGCCTCAGAACCAGCTGTTGCGATCAACTCCTCTGAAGACAGCAACTTGTAGCAGCCCTGGGCAGCGGTTCGCCCCACCCTCCTCCCCTCTTGCCAGCCCTGAGCTGGTGTGTCCTCCCAGCCAGTAACTGCACGGGGGTGACCGGCGTGTCACAGCAGGCTAACCATACCCCATCCTCTGAACTCAGTATCCTGAGTCAGAGGGGAGTGTCGGGAGCACCCAGAGACCGGCCCCTCTGCCCTCACGGGGCCTATCCTTCCTCCAGCGCCTGCCTGCCTCTCGTCCCCCGTCCCACAAACAGGGGGAGGCAGGGTCCTGACACTCACGGAGGAGGTACTCCGAGCTGTCATGGTCGTAATCGTTGTCCTCTGGGAAGTGGTTGATCCGAAAGCAGTGTCCTTTATAGATCCCTGGGGGAGCAGAGGAAAAGAGCTGTGTGAGTGTCCCGAGGGCCCCCACCTCTGTTCACCCAGACTTGCGTGCTGTGTGTGTCTGGCTCTGGGCAGGCTCTGGGCTCGGGGGAGCAGAAGGGCAACCCAGGCATGACGGGGATCTCGGCAAGGGGGTCGGCGCACAGAGGCAGACCACTCAGCAGGCAATGTGCCCACAGCTGGCCGTATCCCTCCGTTGGGTCCTGAACTGCTGCCTTCAGAGCTGGGGTGCTGGTCTCCAGGGCCCCTGTGGGGCAGGCTGGCCTTGGTCAGGACAGTGGGGGACAGCTAAGGGTGTCAGGGATGGCACCCTAAGTGGGACACGCTTCGATGGCATGCTCTGTGTGACTCAGGCACGAACAACTTAATTACCCACCTCATCTCCTCTGTAGAATGGGGACAACCACTTGCCTCTTCTCCTGGGACCTGAGCTGACACTGAAAGGCCTGCAGATGCCTCCTGGCCTGCGGTGATGGCTCAGGGGAGAGTGCTGCTGTGGACCCAGACATCACCCCCTTCACTCTGCGGGTCTCCCTCGGTGGCGAGGGGCTGAGCTGGGGGTGAGCCGTGAGCATTTGTGACAAGAGGGAGCAGCACCGGGCAGGCTGGTGTCAGGGTGGCCAGAGTGGGGGCCGCGGAGGCCAGACGGGGCCGCGCGCAATTCCAGGCGTTGGGGGGATGCCATGCCAGTGTTTCCAGGATGGTGGGCGAGGTGGCGCTCTCTGCCCTTACCCCCCACCCCCTGCACAGTTTTGGGCTACTTTAGTTTTGTTGTTGTTCAGTTGCTAAGTCGTGTCCAACTCTTTGTGACCCCGTGGACTAGAGCATGCCAGGCTTTCCTGGCCTTCACTGTCTCCCAGAGTTTGCTCAAACTCATGTCCTTTGAGTTAGTGATGCCATCCAACCATCTCATCGTCTGCTTTATGGGTCTAAACAAAATCACAAGTCCCCCATGCTCGTCAGCACAATCATTAAGAGTTTGACAATAACCTCCTTTCAGAGCTGTTCTCCAGGGGCCAGCGCTCAGCTGTGCCTCTTCCCACCTCTTTCTCTGTGTTGCACACCGGGCTGTGCACATGTCTGTGAGGCTCCCCTGCTTTTGAAACACTGATCTTTTTACTTGGAGGTAATTTAGATTTACATGCAGTTGTAAGAAACAGTGCAGGGAGACTCCGTGTCCCTGTTACTGAGTTTCCTCCAGTGATGACATCACAACCAGGGTCCTGACAATGCTCATCAGGGACACACACCACCCTGCGGACCCCTCATGCCACCCACAGCCACATCCACGCCCCTGACCCAGGGCAACCACCGAGATGACCGGAATCAGACAGTCCGTAGCCTGTGGGGACTGGCCCTTTCACTCAGCATTCACCAGTTCATTCATCGAGATTCACCCGTTGTGGTATCACCAGCTTGCTCCTTCTGACCGCAGAGCAGTAGCCCATGGCACAGCTGTGCCACAGCCTATGACACCTGGGTCATTTCCAGCTGGCACACCTGTGGTTTCCAGCTGTTTCTACTAATGCTGCTACGAACAGGTTTGGAGGTGAATCAAAGTCACACTTCTGTGGGCTAGATGCCTGGGAGTGCAGCTGCTGGCGTCGTGATGCTGCGTTTGTTCTTAGAGACCCCATGCTGGTTTCCAGAATGGCTGTATCCCCTATTTTGAAAAAGGGATAATACAACACATCTCACTCTGTCACCTGCTCTTTTCATGTAATAACATATGCACACACCTCTCGGGGTCAATCCCTGTAGATTTAACTTTTAAAAAGCCTTTTTTTAAATAAAAAGTAATAAGCTGATACTAATCCAAAAGTTGCTGAAAATCTTAGGAAACAGCACAGGGACTAGAGAACTAGCACCTGCTCCCACACGGATCATGCTAACACTGTGTTTTGGCAGAAACGAGAAAACCGTATATTTATATATTCAATATAATGTATATGAAGAAAACAGGCTTGAACCATCGTTGCACACAGACACGCTAGCTCCGGAGGCCTTTCCAATGCATTTCGCCAACCTCCACTCTGCATTTAGGGCACTATTTTCTATTTGATAGAAATTTTAAATAAGAATCACACTGTCCAACATATTAACACACTTTTCACACATTGCCTTAGGTGTCTGTGTCACCACGCGTGGTTACGGTTCACCATCCAGCCGAGGGGTGGGACGGAGGGGCAGCGCCGCCAGCCAGGGCTGGGCTGGGAGGGGGCCTACGCGGCCCCCAGAGGTGCAGGGCCCTGGGGCTCCAGACTGTGAGATGACCGTGTCCTTTTGTTCATCAAGGCAGCCCTGGGACCAGCACAGGTGAGCTGCCGTGCGAGAGGAAGCCTGACACTCCTGGTTCGCCTGTTGGAGGCCAGCCCTGCAAGAAGGTGGACGGACATGTGGGCCTTCCTGCTCCTCCATCAGCTGCGGGGCCCCTGGGCGACATCCAGGGATCCGAATTACTGCACCTGCAGAAGGGTATTCCAGCTGGGCGTGCGGTGAGACACCCAAACTCTCAGGCTGCCAGAACCCCTGGTGTGGAGCTCCCCCCACCCCGATCCCCCAGCCAGTGGCGGGCACCTCTCCCCTCCCAAGGCAAACAGCTTTAACTTCAAATTCCTGAGAAGTCAACCTGCCTCCATGAAACTCCATCTGTGGGAATTACATGTAACCTCTGGGAATGAAAGAATCCATCATCTATCATGTGTCAACCCTTCAAGTTATCAAAGAGAGGAACTGTGTCCGACGGGACGAAGGACCAGCTGTTTTTCCAGCCATCCGGGATTTGCACAAAAATGAGGACCGAGGCTTGAGGATGCATGGGAGGTGGCTGGCAAGCTGCCACAGTTGGGACCAGACTCGTCCCCCTGCCTGACCTTATCACGGGCTGGAAGCCCGACTGCACTCCCACCAGCCCGCTCCCCTGACCCCAGCCTAAAGAAGTGGGTGCTGCAGAGAGCACATGGGGAGCCTGATAAGATTGCCCCCTGCCCCCAAAGGCGAGAACCTGGGTACTTGCCCTTAGTGGATATGCCCAAGGTCGTATCTCCCCATTTCCTTCGGCCGTTTCTCTATCAATGGTTCCGGCCTGTCTCCAGCCTCGTTCCCGGCTCCGGGTCACCCGGAAGCACAGCCCCCACAGCAGCCCCCTGCCAGGGCTGGGTCTGACTCCCAGAGCTCAGGGCCCTGCCCCGCCCGTCTCTGGATCGTGAGCTTCTGCTCCCGGACCTGCTGTCCCTGAGACTCAGCCTCCCAGCCTCACTGCCACCAACCTGTTTCTGTGGAGTGTTTAGTCTGAAGGACTTCACATTTATCCCTGTCGAATCCAACTTTGTTAGCATCGGCCCCAAGGCACTGAACAGGGAGAAAATTAATGGCTGACGTGAGAAGAGCAAACCCCAGCCCGCTCCCCTCACGTGTGTCCTCTTTCGGTAATCAGGCGGTTGCTGTGTTATCTATTAAGATGTGGGCTTCCCAGGTGGCACCAGTGGTAAAGAATCTGCCTGCCAAGGCAGGAGACACCAGAAACACAGGTTCGATCCCTGTGTCAGGTGGTGTGATGACGACCTTCAACGCGCTTCCTCTGGGCCTGCAGAGCGTTTTCACCGTCGCTACCCCCGTGCTCCTCGCTGACGCCCACGTGCCCACACTCACCTCTCTGCCCACCTTCGCTCCTCAGAGCGGCCCCCAGGCCCGCACAGCATCACCCGCTCCTGTTACTCTTGCCTTTGACCCGTGGCACTGGGAAGGTCACCCAGGGGGACTGCACACAGGCTCCACGCTTGTGGAGCTGGAGGCTTGGGGATCAGGACCCCCACCTCCGCGGGGACCTCTGAGCAGGAGGGTGGGAGCCGCTGGGGAGACGTCCCCATCCTTTACCTTTGGGGCCCCTTCTGCCTGCTTCTGGAAGTGGGCCCCTGCAGGACCAAATCAGCGACAGGCAGTTTAGGGCCGCCCCTCACACCGCTTTGGGCCCCAACCTGGGTTTCACGCCACTGCCCCCCTCCCACCTAGGACACTGCACCTGCACGCAGGCCCTGGCTCAGGCTTAGATGGAAGCCAGCTCTTCAGCCCTTCTCATCTTTGTAAAAACACACCTTTGAGGATGCAAGGAGGAGGCTTAGAGATGTGGAAGCCCTGCTCTCCCAAGCCTTGGGGCAGGGGCCCGGCTCCGAGCTGAGCACGGGAGCACTGCCCTGGGTGTGAAGGAAAGCCTTTGGCATCCTGAAGAAGCAGCCCGGGTGTCCCTGCAGAGCGGCCACCCTCCTGTAACTGGGACCTCCCTGTTGGCACAGACGGGCTCTCCCCTCTCCAGCCTTGAGGAGGCAGGCTGTTGAAAACCGCGGCCTGGGTCCTATGGAGCAGACCCCGCTCCTACAGAGCAGCTCTGGGCTTGGAGGCGGCATGGCCGGGCTGGACCTTCCTGGGGAGCCTCAGCTCAGTGGCTCGTGAGTGACTCCGTGAGGCCCCATTGAACCATTCTGACCTGCAGCGCCTGCATCCAACGTCCATGTCTGAGCCCCGGCCATGTGCCGGGTGCTGGGGGCTCAGCAGGGGCAGCGGACCCACCCAGGACCCACCCTGGAAGCTCACTGCCTGCTTCCCGGCTCATGGCTGCTCTGGGCCTCATGGCTCCCTCTGCAGTCAGATGGGCCGTGTGACCACTCCAGCAGGACATGAGCAGGAGTGACGGGAGTCCTTCCTGGAGAGGGCTCTGGGCAGGTGCTGCAACCCTCCCCCAGACAGCCTCCTCCCCGCACCGGTTGGCCAGGGGATGGTAGAGCCACAGGCCGGGCCAGCCTGGATCCCTGATGCCTTGTGGAGGAGGGCCACCTTGCAGAGGACTGCCCCGTTTGCCTTGTGGGCAGTAAGCCCGCATTGGTGTGTTTCAGTTGCAGCAATAATCAACAAGACAGGCACGGTCTCTGCTGACCTGGAGCTGTCCAGGTGCACGGTCATCCAGCGACGACGAGGACAGGGGTCTGAGCGGGGAGCCCAGAGTTTCCGAGAGCGTGTGATCCAGAGGTCAGACAGCTTCTCCTCGACTGGAAGACGGGAAGTGTCTTTACAGCCTTTCAGAGCTGAAGTGGAGCCTGAGGAGGCCCTTGTGGTCAGAGAATTTTGAAGAGGATCAACCCTGGTGACGTGGAAGGTGAATCTGTAGTTTTAAACTCACTTCCTAGAGATGCCTTCGGACCAGACTGAGCTCCGACTGGAGTCTGGGGAGGAGCCCTCCACGTCCTTCCCATGGCCAAGTGCTTGGGATGCAGAGCCTGGGCGCCCGAGCCCGGGAGAAGATTCCCTCGTGATCTTGTCTCCTTCCTGACACGGCCTTTAGGTCACTGAGGCGCCTGACCTGCTTGGGGTGTTCCTCGGTGTTCAGTGGTTTACCCACTCAGCCCTTTGCCCACTCTTTCCTTTAGGTCAGAGTCTACCTGTTGATCCTGGGCCCTGTGGAGCCCAGAGCCTCAGTCCAGCTGGCAAGAGCCCACCACTAGCTGGGGAGGCAAGTGGTGCATCAGGCATGAGGGCTGAGTGCTGGACGGTACTGGGCAGCTCGGGGAGGGCTGTGGCCCAGCAGAGCTGACCAGTGATGATGGGGGCCCCAGAGGAACGGCCGGGGTGCGCCTCTGGAGGAGAGCTGTGTGAGGGGGGCAGGCGGCGGGGCGGTGGACTTAGGCTGAGAGAAGTGGGTGGTGCAGCCACCACAGGGCGGCCTGGATTCAAGGCTGTCCGCTCCGAGTTGCCTCCCTGACTCCGATGCTGGAGAAGGGTCCCCATGAATGCAGGGACCTTTCGCTCCTAACGGCCTGGCGTGTTGCTGATTCTATTCCCAGCCTGGCTCAGGGGAGATTCGACCTGTTACATATGCAGGCCTCACCCCAGGGCCTCTTGGGCATCTTATTTTAGTCCCTGAGGAGGCCAGCTGCCCGGGAGATGGCTCCCCTGGGATTAACAAGCTCTCCCTTCATTGACCCCCTTGAGCTGCAGCACCCTGGGAGGAGGGAGGTGCTTAGAGTCAGCAGCTTCCTGCAGCTGCCAGACCAACCAACCATCGCAGCCTCAGTCTTCGTGGTGGTTAGCAGCGTGGGGGGAGGGTGGGGGACCACAGATCGGCCGGCCTCAGCCGTTGCTCACAGGCAGTCATGAGCAGAGAATGTCTTGAGCGGTGATGGTCCTCAACTTGAACCATTTCAGATCCAAAAGAGTAGAATGGGTTCTACTGACACCCGGACCTCCTTTGGCTCTGGCCTGTAAGCAGGTGGCGGACAGGCCTCTGAGAGATGCTTCTGGTCTGCACCAGCAGGCTAGGGGAGTGTATTAAAGAGCAGAGACATCACTTTGCCAACAAAGGTCCATATAGTCAAATAATCTATGGTTTTCCCAGTAGTCATGTACTGATGTGAGAGTTGGACCATAAGGAAGGCTGAGTGCCAAAGAATTGATGTTTTTGAACTGTGATCCTGGAGAAGACTCTTGAGAGTCCCTTGGACTGTAAGGAGATCAAACCACTCAATCCTAAAGGAAATCAATCATGAATATTCATTGGAAGGACTGATGCTGAAGCTGAAGCTCCAATATTTTGGCCACCTGATGTGAAGAGCCGACTCATTAGACAAAACCCTGACGCAGGGCAAGAGCAAGAACAAGGAAGGGGCGACAGAGGATGGGATGGTTGGATGGCATCATTGACACAATGGGCATGAATTTGAGCAAACGTGGGGAGATGGTGAAGGACAGGGAAGCCTGTCGTGCTGCAGTTCATGGGGTCGCAAAGAGTCGGACATGACTGAGCGACTGAACAACAGCCCTGGCCAGGGATACTGGGTGCACATCTGGTCCGAGCTGGACCACTTCCTGCAGGTGCCCGGATGCTCCCTCCAGAGTCCGGATTGTGGATCAGAAGCAGAGGGCACCCAAGGGCAAAGCGACTGACTCTGGGGAGCTCGAGAATGGGGTGTTCTCAGGGGTTCGTGAGGCCAGCCTCAGAAGATGCGGGCTCTCCCCTTCCTAGTCTTGGCTGCTAAACTCTTAATTCCACAGAACCCTCCACGTCCTTCCAATAATATCTTCCTTTGGGATCAAGTCAGAATTTGGTTTCTTGCCCCAGCTGGCCACACCTTCATCAGAGATTCCAGCCCAGCTCTCGGGGGCCTGGGTTACATGTCATTCCTCAGGGCAGGTGTGCAACGCTTTTCTGAGACATAGAGGTGAGTGCAGGTTCCCAGGAGACCACGGGACCTGGGGGATAGGAGGCATGATCTCGGGGGATGGGAATACGGAGCATCAGCCCCAAGGCTCCAGTGTGGAAGCTGTGTGGCCCGTGAATTTCAGCCTCTTGAGATCTCGGTCAGCTGGGGAAGCCCTCCCTGGGCTGGTTCCCGTCTGTAAGCTGGGGACCCCCTCAGGGAGAAGGTTCCTGTTGTTGGGGGCTCCTCCATCTCCACCACACAGAGCCCTCTGACTTCCGGGGGCCAAGGACCCAAACCCAAGGCGCCAGTCCCCACCCACCTTGTGCTCCCCCTACCCTGGAAGGAAGGCCTGCTGAGCAGCCAGGACCCCAGGGCTGCCTCTGCTCACCCCCTCGCCAAGGCCCAGCTGCCTCATGCCCAGCTTCCTGGCACAGGTGCGGGCAGGACTCCTGTGTCACACTCTCGCCACCCGCTGCCCCTGTCTCTTTAGGCAAGTGCCCTGGGGACCCAGCCCCAGCCTCAGCCTCCTCCAGCCCCTGTCTCCAGAGCACGGGTTATCCAGGCTTCCTGCCGAGATTCATAATTGAACGGGGCAGGGAGATTTCCCAGAGCTCGCTTGTCTCCACACAGGGAAGCGGGCGTGCAGTTACTGTCTCTGCGAGTTCTCCACTTGAATCTGCTTGATGACTGCTGCTCGGACGAAATCTCCGTACCAGGCTTCAGGGTTTTCTGCTGCTTCTTTCTTTCTTTCTTTCCCTTAATGAGCCAACACGGAGCTCCAGGGGCGAAACGGCTCTCTGCAGAGCCCAGGCTTTCCTGTTGGTCTGGCTCCGCAGACCTTGGGAATGAAGGCTGGGGTGAGGGGTAGGGTCACGACCTCCGGAAGGAGCCCTTGAGACCATCCACGCCTCGTGCTCACTTCCCGCACGAAGAACCTGATGTCCGTCCCCGCGGTGACAGGCCGGCTGGCCTCTGGGCTCCGAGTCCAGGGCTGTTTGGCCATCCCCGCGGCCCGCTCCGGGGCTTGTTCACAACCGGTAAAGGGTTTGCTTTCTGGAGACAGCTTCGACTGTCAGAACTCGGTGGTGAGGGGGGGCCTTGTGCTGCTGGCGGGGGAGGCCAGGTGTGCTGCTAAACAGCGCGCAGGACAGCATCCCTCTCAACAGAGGGGCGCATCCCCAGCCGCGATGCAAGCGGCCCGAACCCTCCCTCCCCACGCCCGCGGCAGACATTGCGAATCTCTCGCTGTGCCTTTCTCCCCGTCACAGCCTAAAGCCCTCTCAGTGCAGCCCTCCACGCAGAGGCTATGAGTCGAGACCAGAGCTTTCGATCATCCCAAGGCCAGACACCACAGAGACGGGAGGCTCTGAAGTCACCCTGCCAGGCCGAGTCTGGCTCTGACGTCACTGCTCACTGCGTCGTCTCAGGTCCTGGTTAATTGCTGTGCTTCCTTTGCACCGTCTGTGGGATGGGGATCGTGACTGGGAAACCTTCAGAGGGCTGTTCGGGGGCTCCCAGGAGGCACTGCTGGCTGTAAACATCCCAGAGCCCGGGACAGCCAGTGAGCTGATATGACATTAGCTCTGGTGCCTGAGGCAGCTGCGCGTCAGAGGGAGGAGGCCAGTGTCATACCCTCCCAGGACGGCCTCGGACTCCTGTGCCTGCGATGTTTCAGCTCGGAATGGGCAAGGCCCTGACTCTCAGAAGGCCCAGCCAGATGACCACTGCCCCGCAGTCCCGTGAGTGACAGACCGACAGGCAAGGGCTGGCTCCCACTGGGCACCACTCCCTGAAAAGCCCGGTGCTAAGCTCTCCCCATTTTCTCATTTACACCTCAAACTATCCTATGAAATAGGAGCCCCTATTTTACATGCAGAGCAGCTGAGGCTCGAGAAGGCAGGTAACTTCCCAAGGCCGAAACACTCCCCTGCTCCTGTCTGATCAACTCCAGAAGCAGAGCTCTGCCCTCGGGGCCACCCCACTCCCGGTTCTGAGACTGGAGACAGAAAGGCAGAGGAGCCGGTGTCCAAGAGGCCCCCATGCTTCCTGATGCCCTGGGGGCAAGGGGCTGGGGTGGTGCATGTCCGCCCCAGAGTCTCCTCAGGCTGGGAACAACTCCCCGGCAGGCAGCCGGAGACTGAGTTCAAACCCAGTTTTCAAGACCCGCCCCTGCAGTCTGGAGCACCAGGTTCCAATTCTCCCACACCTGCTGGAACTGGGGCTGGCAGGGCGCTCACTCAGGAGACACCAAGTTGTAGATTTGCTGCTCACAGACGGGACGCAGAGCCCCCAGCTAACCAGCACCCTGTCCCTCTGTGCCCAACCTCCAGAGCCCCGGGGCCGGCCTGTGCCCAGGCCACTGTCAGCAACTTTCCAGGAAAAGCTTCACGATTTTTGTTAACTTCCATTCTGTTCGGAATCAGAGACCATCAGTCCCCACTCCCAGGAGCCTCCCACCCCTGCCCCGGTGCTGGCAGAGCATCTACGGACCCACAGCCGTCCAGCCCCTTCGATTCAAGCGGCAGCCCCACTCTGAGGGCCTGTGAGTGCCAGTGGGCACTGGGCTGCGGTGGGGAGCCGGCCAGCATCTCTGCCGAGGCACCCAAGTGCAGGGGAGCCTGTAACCGGGTCAGGCAAGCTGCCCAAGGAGCTGGCACTTGAGCTGAGCCCCAAAGGATGAGCAGGAGTCGGCCATGAGCACAGCCTGGAACGGGTGGAGCGGACGGCACAGCAGAGGCCCGGGGCAAGAGGCCAGTGGGCAGGGATGCCAGGCAGCGGCTGGAGGTGGAGGGTGAGGAGGAGACGGGAGGTGGGGCCACAGAGGCAGGGAACCTTGAGGGGTTAGACCAGCCACCAGACGGGCTTTTGGATGGTCTGACCCTCCCCGGGGTGGGGCAGGAAGCAGTTAGAATCCAGGCTCAGGGATGAAAGCCTCACTCGGGGGTACAGGCTGGTGTGGGGCAGGGAGGGCGGATTCCTCATCCGTCTCCAGGCTGACCGCAGCCCCTTCCTCCCTGCCAAGAAAGCAGCCTTGGTTTAGGGACCCACGTAACCCCCCAGGCGGCCTCCCCGGGCCGCCTGTGCCCAGACTCCCCGAGGACCTGCCCACCAGCCCTCCCGTGCCCGCTCAGTCAGTTCCACAAGCCAGGCCCACACCCCATATCTGTTCTCAGCTGGGTTCCGGGACAGGTGCCCTTCCCCGGCTGCAGGCCCTTTAATTCCAGGCACAGCTCAACTTCCCTCCCCATCCTCCAGGACGCTGGAGTGAGGCCTGGGGCTTTTGCTTTCAGGAAAAAGGAAACAAAATGTAAAAGCCAGCTTCCCTCCCTCCAGGGCACAGCAGGGCTGGCTGGAGCCGGGCGAGTAGGGGCTTGGTGGGCTGGGACGCTGCAGCCTCGGCCCAGGAACGGCGTGGAGCAATGGTCCTTCTGAGCCAAGCAGGACGTTCATGGGGAGGATAACAGTTAAGGGAAGCCACACTGCAGCTCCTCCCCCGGAAGCAGGAGAAAAGCTGCCAAGAGACACAAAGAAGAGGCTGGAGGCCAGGACGCAGCGCGACTCTGTTCCAAGGGGCCCGGTGAGGCCGGTGAGGGGCCCTGGTCATCACCTGATGAGGAAGTGGCCAGTGTCTGGACATTGCCCAGCCTTCTCTCATCTCTGACGCTTCAGTCTCTCACCCACACTGCGTCCCAGGCCCA
Source organism: Bos mutus (assembly GCF_027580195.1). NCBI lineage: Eukaryota > Metazoa > Chordata > Mammalia > Artiodactyla > Bovidae > Bos > Bos mutus. The sequence goes on from NC_091635.1 coordinate 325,052, forward strand.
TTGAGAGTGGGGAGAGGAGACAGCCCCTTCCTAAATGAGCTGTTTGAAGCCTGCTCCCCGCAGGGCGCCCCTGGACAGCCCGAAGCACTGCCTCCTCCTTCCTGACAGTCTGTGGATGCTCCCCTTTCTTGCCAGACTTTGGAGATGCAAAAGGATGAAAGTCTGCAGAGGTGACCCTCCGGGGTCGATGAGCAGCTGCTCCCACACTAGCCCTGTTACTAGGATAACTACCGCTGTCACCAGTAGCTAATACTTATCGCTTAACATTTATCATTTGGTCCTCACTACAAACCGTATCCTGCGGGGGCTCTATTATGGTCAGCTCCATTTTACAGATGGAAAAACTGCAGCCCTGAGGGGTTAGTGACTTGCCCAGGGCTGCCCAGAGCTGGTATTAGGACACAGGCAGTCGTCTCTCGAAGCCGGAACCCACTCAGGCTTCCCTGTCCATCACACTTTACACGATACAAATGCTCAGGCACCAGCTGCCCAGGCAAGGGCTACGGGGCCCAGCCCCAGCAATGATGCCCCGCCAGCTCCCTGGGCCGTCTCAGGAGCACCTGCCTCTCCCCGGCCTGTTCCAGACCAGGCGCCCAAGTGGATGAGACGGGGTGTCTCTTGGAAGCGTGTGCAGAGGGCTCTGGAGGGGTGGGGGAGGCAGAGCTTCGAGAGGGAGAAGGAACTGGAAACGGAGCGGAAGGCAGGGAGGGGACTGGACGGGTCCCCAGGCCTGGCCCCGGGTGAGCTCAACCCCACGCTGCTGCCTGGGAGGCGGGGGTGGGGGCGCGCACCCAGAACCCATGGGGCTCAGGAACGCACCGAGGGTGCGCCTGAGACCTGCTGGGAGGACTCCCCGCTCTGGGGCCCCCAACGGACGTCCCCACCAGTGGGCCTCTGTGCAGAGCGGCTGTGAGCGCCCTGGGCCCTGACTGGAGGGAGGCGGCCCCACCCCACTGCATGGGGCCCTCCTGGTTTCCCCGCCTCCCTCCACCCCGCCTGCTCCTAACCCCCAGACGGCCCCTCCAGGGCTCTCCCTTGGGCCCCTCCTCCTTGGAGGGACTGCTGCCGCCCCACTTCCTGTCTGAACGCCCCGGTGACCCTCCCTCCTCGCCACAGGTTCTCAGCACTCCGCGGCCTCCAGCGCCGTCCACAGCGTCCCCACTGCAGACTGAGCCTGTGGCTGCCGTGGACACCGACGTCCACAGGGACCCACTCTCCTCTAGCGGGGGCCCGCTCCACCCCGCTCCTCCGCCGGGCCCCGCCTCCAGCCCCTCCTGTGCTCCTGCCCTCCGGGCCGCCCACCCCATCCTGCTGGTAATTCCTCTGTCAGCCGATCCGCAGCAGTTTTACCTCCTAGGGAGCCTCAGAGCCTCTCCTCCGGGCCCATCTGAACTTTCTCTTAACTGGCACCCTTGTCGCTGCCTCCTCGGAAGGTGACCTGGTGACTCCGGACTCTGACCAGGGCGCCCGCCGTGGGGCTTCCGACCTCCCCTGGGACCAGGTCTGGGCCTGGCAGCCCTCGTGGGCTGTTCCCGCAAACCCTGTGCCCTGGCTGCCCCTCAGTGGCACTGAGCTGAGCTGGGCTCCCGACTCCGTCCTGCTCTTCCGAACCATGTTCTGCTTCCTGCGCTTTCCTGGCCTAGAGCTTTCCTGCCCCTTCCACCTGGGGAGCTCCCGGTCAGCAGGGCCAGCGCCGCCCTTTCCAAGAAGCCCGCCCAGACCAGCTTCCCATTCCCTCGTGAGTACCCATGATGCTCTATGCAGCTTCCTGTTTTGCATTTAATTGTGTGTCCCTGAGTCAGGGAGGGTCTGAGGCTTGTCTGTCTTTGAATCTGCAGCTCCCATGATCCCGGTTGGTGAGATTGCATAAACTTCTGTCTCCAGAGGGGTTTCTGAGGGCTGGGGGGTCAGGAACACTGCTCTCTCCTGGCCCCTGATTCCAGGCCCACAGGGCAGGTGGGCAGAGCATCCAGGCTGCACCGCCCTCCGCCCTCCTCTCCAGCGACGACCCCAGAACCCCCGCAATAAGGCCGAGAGGATACGCGTGGCCTCTGCTCACGAGACGCCAGCGATAGAGCCGCTGTCACCGACCCCCCTGGTCAACACGTCACCCCAGGAAGCGCGAGCCGACGGTAACGTGATGAATACGACTGTGCTCTCGGAGAATCCCCTGGAGATTCGCCCTCTGAGAACCATGGTTGGGATCCAGCGTGACCGGCTGCCAGACCAGCTCCATTTTAATCCTCTCCAAAACGCAGAGAGTCGGACACAACTGAAGCAACTTAGCAGCAGCAGCAGGAGCAAAACCAAAGGCTGAAGTGAGAGCCGCAGGAGAAAGGAAAACCCCTAGGTCTGTCTGGATCCCACGTTCAATACAAAACAGCTGTCCTAAATGCTAGTGTCTCGATGTTTCAGAAGCAAGACCAGCCCCCACGGAGAGGTGTAGACTCCAGGGTCCCCGCCTGCCGGGGCTGGGGCTCTGAGCCCCCACTTCTCAGCTGACACCGCAGGTGGCAGGACCGCGGTCATGCACTCAGCCGCCCATCCCCATGAGACCCAGATCCTGACACAGGATCCCTTGGTGCCTCCATCTGGGGACAGAGCCTGGCCGCCCACCTCCAGCCTCAAGTAATAGCCAGAGAACAAAGCTTGTTCAGGTGCCGGGACCCAGGGCAGCAGTGCAGCCATGGCTGGCAGCCAGTGCCTCGTCCAGGGAGGCCTGAATACTTTACATCTAATGCCTCTGAGTTATGGGCTTTATACCTTTAGATACCAGAATAAACTTGATTTGAAATTGGCCCCAGGGGACATTTGTTAAAGAGAAATAAAGATGTTAGATGCAGTTTCAGATGCTTGCCTGAGCGGCCCTTACCACCGGCGCTCACGAGGCTATGAATCTCTGGATAATCCGGGGAGAATGTCCCAGCCCTCCGCATATCAACGCCCCGCCTCCCGGTCCGTCAGCAGCCCCTTCCTGAAATAGCACCTTTTCCCTCACCCTCTGTCCCTGGGGCTCTGAGAAGGAAGGCAGGGAGGGGAGCCAAGAGTGGGGTGTGAGGGCCAGCCGCCCTGCGTTCTATCTGTTCTTTTTGTTACTTGTCCCCATTTCACAGAGAAGGAAACTGAGGCTCCTGGAAGCGCTGTGGAGAGCAAGAGGAGGGAGCCAGGACCTCAACTCAAACATGTGGCCCCAAAGTGCACGCTTTTTACTGACATGACACCCAGCTGGCGGTCACCACGACCCGGCCACCCAGGTCGCCTGCTTGGCAGATGGCTGAGTCTGTTACTATTCGTACTCAGCAAGGTGCTTTCCCCTCTGTGCCTTGTTTTCTGCTCCCAACAGCCAGGATAACCCCAGCCCCTCCGAGGGTGAGGGTGAGGGGAAGCGGCGAGGACCTTGGCAAGGGCCTGGCACGCCTTCTCCACGAGCACCTGTTCCGAGAGGAGAGGCACTGCGTCACGCAGGCCCCGACCTCGAAAGGCTTTTGTACTTGAATGACAGGACGTGCCCAGCTGCCTGTGTGTGGGTGGCGATAGGGAGGGGGATGGACAGGTGTGTCCCTGCCCTGCCCAGCCCAGCCCCGGGGGTGGGTGTGGAAAGCTGCCCTCTGCCCCCAAATGCATGCACTACGCTCTGGGTGCAGAGGCGCTCGGGGTGACCCACTGGCAGGAGCAGCACAGAGCAGATGCGGAGCCCCAGAGCCAGGGGCCAGGCCTGCCCAACCGCGCAGAGCTCTCCCGCTGAGCCCTAATTCACAGGGCTGCTGCCAATGCTCATTAATAAATGATGGAAACCGCTCAGCAAATGTCAAGCCCGAAACGTGCTGTGCGGCCCCCACAAGCCAGGCCAGGCAGCCTCGGGCTGTGAGGCTGGCGAAGAGCTCTCCGACCAGGGCGAGCCCGGGCTGGCGACCCCCGGACAGCTGCAGACACGTGGGGCTGATGCTCCTGGTGGTGGGCATCCCCTCGGGGCTTCCCTGGGGATGGCGGGGGCAGACAGATTCAGAGGGCTGTCTGTCTGCTGATGGGAACAGAGCTGCCGCTGGAAAGGTCAGCCAGACAACAGAGAAGGAGGACACATAATCCACATTAGGAGACACCTGCTTGTGGTCGGGGTCAAGGGGGAGTGAGGTCACAGGGCCAGAGGCCCCCTTCCCTCCCTCCACGTAGCTTGATTTGGGCAGACCTTCTGGGGGAGAGAAGGCACTCCCACGGGGGCCCCCTGGCACTACCACCGACAGGGATCCCACCTTCCAGAGACACTTGCTTGGGTCATGTTTCTATCTGTGGCCCACCCAGGACAGATCCAGGTTTTGTCGGGCAACTGGACGGGCCCTCTTAAAGAAAAAGAGCACAAACACACAGCTAGAATCCAGGCCTGGGAAGGGCCCGTGCAAGGGAGCACCCGAACCTCGGGCTTCTTCAGCGTCAGGAAGAGCCCACCTCGTGCTGGTCTCGTCCGGAGAGAGCAGTGCAAACATTGTGGCCACTCCCAGCTGTCAGCCTTTCAGGAAGCCCCCACCAGACCGGTGGTCTCCAAGTCAGGCTCCCGGAGCCTTGGGATGCCCCCAAAGGGTGCAGACAGGCTGTTCCTGTCTGACCCTCCCCGCCCACCCACGGCAGGGTGGCTCCTGAGAAGGTGGACGTGGGGTGGGCAGGGCTGGGTCCCCTCGTGCAGCTGGAGGACATTCTTTTTAGAGACAGGCCCTGTGCCTAGGGGTCAGTCTGGGTCTAACGCCTGGACGAATGGATGAACAGGGGCTGAGGCGTGGAGGGGAGGCCCCCTCCAGGAGAGTCTGGAGGAGGGACGGAGCTGGGTGGGCAGGCGGCAGGTCCTCCCCAGCCCCCTGCCCCCTGGAGGACCTTCACCCAGGGAGGTGAGGCTGGAGACGCAGGGCAGACGGTACCGCACCCCCTCGGCGCCTCTGACCCCCCGACCCCCTCGCGTCCACCTCAGGCCAGACAGGGCCCTGAACGGATGCGGTTCTGGCCCTCAGATGGCAGGATGCCTTGCCGGGAATCATCACCGAACATGAGGGCAGGAGCTGTCAGTTCCTCTGTGGGGCTAACGCCCAGGGGGTTGCATGGGGTGGGGGGGTCCATGCCCCGTCCGGGCCGGATATCCCTGGTCCATAAGGGACTCTCCTGAGGGTCAGCACAGAGAAGGCACAACGAGTAACCACACAGGAGGAAAGGCGCCTGCTACAGCCCGCCCCGCCCACTGACTGTCAGGCCACGCCCACTTCCCAGTCCCCGCCCGCTGCCTTTCTCCGGCTCCGCCCACTCCCTGCCGGCCCCGCCCACTGCCCGCCCCACCCGCCAACGCCCCTGTTCCCCCTCTGCTCGCCTTGGCCGCGTCCGCTTCCCGCTCCTCGTCCACACTCCCCTCCTCTTCCCCCTACCCCAACCCCACTGACGCCCCTCCCCGTGGGATCTGGCCTCACACTGTGCGGGGAGCAAGGCCTTCCCAAGGTGGCGGCTTCGTTTGAGGGTTTCACTTCAGCTTCTCTTTCCACAGGAAACTCGAGGGAGTCTTAGGGCCTGGAAGCGGGGAAGTGGCAGCGGACCCAAGGACACCCGGGCCTTCCTGCTCCAGGGCCAGGAGCCTCCCACGTGCTCTGCCCACCCCCACCCCGTGTTCCTGTGTGAAGGAGACACCCTGGCGAAGAGGGGGGAGGGAGCTGCCATTCACCGAGCTCCTAGCAACCGCGTGTGCTTGAGGATTCCACGGATCTAAACCTCAGAGCACCCCCGGAGTCTAGCATTACCATCCTGCTGTCATAAATGAGGAGGGTCAGATTTAAAGGGTGCTGGAGGAAATTTCCCAAGATTGCCCCCACGTCAGGGACAGAGCCCGGGCCCAAGTTCACTCTGGTCTCCAAGTCAAGTTCACCTAACTTGGTAGCAGAGTCCCACCCTCGGTGTGCTCCCCTTGAGTGTGGGCGGCCCCTGAGAACAGGCTCGCTGGGTTGTGTTATATAAGGCTGCACCAGGGCAGGCTGGAGGGGGAGAAGTCAGGGAGACACCCCTGCTGGCCTTGAAGAAAGCAGACCGCCTCCTGTGAGCCAACACAGGGCCGTGTGGTGAAGAACGGCAGCTGTCTCTGGATGATGGCTTGCAAGAGAACAGCCTTGGTCACACAGCTGCCAGACACAAATTCTGCCAGCCGCCAGACACGAATTCTGTGAGCTGGGAGAGGACCCCACCCCAGGGAGGCATGCGGCCTGCAGACACCTCACTCACAACCTTGGGACACTGGAGTGGAGGATCCCGCTCAACAGGCCAGACTCCCAGTCCAGGGACACTATGAGATGGTCTGTCTGTTTTAAGTCGCTGAACTCGTGCTAATTTGTTAAGAAGCAGAGCAAACAAGGGCTTCCCAGGTGGCTTCCCCGGTGACGCTAATGGCAGAACCTGCCTGCATATGCAGGAGACATAAGAGATGCAGGTTCAATCCCTGGGTCGGGAAGATCTCCTGGAGGAGGACATAGCAACCTACTCCAGTATTCTTGCCTGGAGAATCCATGGACAGAGGAGCCTGGTGGGCTATAGTCCATGGGGGTCACAAAGAGTTGGACACGACTGGAGTGACTTAGTACTTGGATGCAATCTCAAAAACAACAGAATGATCTCTGTTCGTTTCCAAGGCAAACCATTCAATATCACAGTAACCCAAGTCTATGCCCCAACGAGTAACGCTGAAGAAGCTGAAGTTGAACGGTTCTATGAAGACCTACAAGACCTTTTAGAACTAACACCCCAAAAAGATGTCCTTTTCATTATAGGGGACTGGAATGCAAAAGTAGGAAGTCAAGAAACACCTGGAGTAACAGGCAAATTTGGCCTTGGAATACGGAATGAAGCAGGGCAAAGACTAATAGAGTTTTGCCAAGAGAATGCACTGGTCATAACAAACACCCCGTTCCAACAACACAAGAGAAGACTCTATACATGGACATCACCAGATGGTCAACACTGAAATCAGATTGATTATATTCTTTGCAGCCAAAGACGGAGAAGCTCTATACAGTCAGCAAAAACAAGACCAGGAGCTGACTGTGGCTCAGACCATGAACTCCTTATTGCCAGATTCAGACTTAAATTGAAGAAAGTAGGGAAAACCACTAGACCATTCAGGTATGACCTAAATCAAATCCCTTATGATTATACAGTGGAAGTGACAAATAGATTTAAGGGCCTAGATCTGATAGAGTGCCTGATGAACTATGGACAGAGGTTTGTGACATTGTACAGGAGACAGGGATCAAGACCATCCCCATAGAAAATAAATGCAAAAAAGCAAAATGGCTGTCTGGGAGGCCTTACAAATAGCTGTGAAAAGAAGAGAAGCGAAAAGCAAAGGACAAAAGGAAAGATATAAACATCTGAATGCAGAGTTCCAAAGAATAGCAAGAAGAGATAAGAAAGCCTTCTTCGGCGATCAATGCAAAGAAATAGAGGAAAACAACAGAATGGGAAAGACTAGGGATCTCTTCAAGAAAATCAGAGATACCAAAGGAACATTTCATGCAAAGATGGGCTCGATAAAGGACAGAAATGGTATGGACCAACAGAAGCAGAAGATACTAAGAAGAGGTGGGAAGAATACACAGAAGAACTGTACAAAAAAGATCTTCACGACCCAGATAATCACGATGGTGTGATCACTCACCTAGAGCCAGACATCCTGGAATGTGAAGTCAAGTGGGCCTTAGAAAGCATCACTACAAACAAAGCTAGTGGGGGTGATGGAATTCCAGTTGAGCTCTTCCAAATCCTGAAAGATGATGCTGTGAAAGTGCTGCCCTCAATATGCCAGCAAATTTGGAAAACTCAGCAGTGGCCACAGGACTGGAAAAGGTCAGTTTTCATTCCAATCCCAAAGAAAGGCAATGCCAAAGAATGCTCAAACTACCACACAATTGCACTCATCTCACACGCTAGTAAAGTAATGCTCAAAATTCTCCAAGCCAGGCATCAGCAGTATGTGAACCATGAACTTCCTGATGTTCAAGCTGGTTTTATAAAAGGCAGAGGAACCAGAGATCATATTGCCAACGTCCGCTGGATCATGGAAAAAGCAAGAGAGTTCCAGAAAAACATCTATTTCTGCTTTATTGACTATGCCAAAGCCTTTGACTGTGTGGATCACAATAAACTGTGGAAAATTCTGAAAGAGATGGGAATACCAGACCACCTGATCTGCCTCTTGAGAAATCTGTATGCAGGTCAGGAAGAAACAGTTAGAACCGGACATGGAACAACAGACTGGTTCCAAATAGGAAAAGGAGTTCGTCAAGGCTGTATATTGTCACCTTGCTTATTTAACTTATATGCAAAGTACATCATGAGAAACGCTGGACTGGAAGAAACACAAGCTGGAATCAAGATTGCTGGGAGAAATATCAATAACCTCAGATATGCAGATGACACCACCCTTATGGCAGAAAGTGAAGAGGAACTCAAAAGCCTCTTGATGAAAGTGAAAGTGGAGAGTGAAAAAGTTGGCTTAAAGCTCAACATTCAGAAAACGAAGATCATGGCATCCAGTCCCACCACTTCATGGGAAATAGATGGAGAAACAGTGGAAACAGTGTCAGACTTTATTTTTCTGGGCTCCAAAATCACTACACATGGTGACTGCAGGCATGAAATTAAAAGACGCTTACTCCTTGGAAGGAAAGTTATGACCAACCTAGGTAGCATATTCAAAAGCAGAGACATTACTTTGCCAACAAAAGTCCGTCTAGTCAAGGCTATGGTTTTTCCTGTGGTCATGTATGGATGTGAGAGTTGGACTGTGAAGAAGGCTGAGCACCAAAGAATTGATGCTTTTGAACTGTGGTATTGGAGAAGACTCTTGAGAGTCCCGTGGACTGCAAGGAGATCCAACCAGTCCATTCTGAGGGAGATCAGCCCTGGGATTTCTTTGGAAGGAATGATGCTAAAGTTGAAACTCCAGTACTTTGGCCACCTCATGCGAAGAGTTGACTCATTGGAAAAGACCCTGATGCTGGGAGGGATTGGGGGCAGAAGGAGAAGGGGATGACAGAGGATGAGATGGCTGGATGGCATCACTAACTCGATGGACGTGAGTCTGAGTGAACTCCGGGAATTGGTGATGGACAGGGAGGCCTGGCGTACTGCGATTCATGGGGTCGCAAAGAGTCGGACACGACTGAGTGACTGATCTGATCTGATCTGATCTGGAGTGACTTGGCACACACGCATGCCCGCGCATAGAAAACAAACATATGTCTCATCTTTCAGTAGTCCAGTCGCCTTGGGGAAATTATTTCATTTCCTGAGACTCAGTTTCCTCAGCTGCAAAGGGGGTTCATGCTGGTACCGTCTTCGCAGGGCTGGTAGAAGGGTCAGTGAGACCCCACAGCCCATGTGGTGAGCTCTCAACTCACAGTTGCTAACAAATCACGTCTTTTACTCAAGGCTACCATTTTTGGTGAGTAACTTGGGCAACATTTCAGGAAGCTGGTTAATTTGGTCGTGTACATCCCCTACAAACTAACCTTCAAGTTCAAGTCGTGAACTTTGAAAGAGGCAGACAGGCGTGCCAGCCCCTGTATGCCCGCTGTTGTACCGCACTACTGTACTTCTCAAGGTGCTGTATAAGATTAAAGATGCTTTTATTTTGTGTGTTTATCTTTACGTGTGTATTATTTAAGTAGTAGAGAAGTATTATAAGCCTATTACAGTAGAGTACTATATAGCCACTGTGTGAGTTGGGTACCTAGGCTAACTTTGTTGGACTAATGAACAAATTGGACTTACAAACGTACTCTTGGAATGGAGCTCATTTGTACATAGAGAGCTTATCACAGCCATCTGCCATCTGCAGGGCTGCATTAACTTCCCTGTGTTGGTTTCCTAGGGCTGCGTAACGAAGCACCACAGGCTGGGATTAAAACAACAGACGTGTTCTCCTGCCCTCCCAGGATTGAAGGGGGTGACAGAGGATGAGATGGTTGGATGGCATCACTGACTCAATGGATATGAGTTTGAGCAAACTCCGGGAGATGGTGAAGGACAGGGAAGCCTGGCGTGCTGCAGTCCATGGGGTCAAAAAGAGTTGGACACGACTGAATGACTGAACAACAGGCTAGAAGTCCAAAATCACAGTGTCGGGAGGGCCCTGCCCTCTGAAGGATCAGAGAAGAAGCTGTTCGTGACTTTCTGTAGCGTCTGGTGTTTGCCAGCAACCTGCTGTGCACCTGGGCTCTCAGCCGTGTCACCCCAACCGTGGCCTCCGTCCACACGGTCTTCACCCTGTGTGCCTCTTCTCGTCCTCTAAGAATCCAGTCTGTTACCTTAAAGCCCATCCAAGTTATGACCTCATCTTAACTTGGTGACATCTGAAAGGACCCTATTTCTAAATAAGGACTCACTTACAGGTACCAGGGTTAGGACACTTCCATCTATTTTTTGGGGACACAAATTTAGCTCACCTCACACCCAGGGCTGAAAGGTGTTGGGAGGAAAAGAATCCCCCAACATCGTCCTCTTCTCTTCTCAACTCCTGCCTTGCGAGTACCTTCCAGGAGACAGAACCAGAAACTGGAAACCCCCACCCAGGACTTTCTAGAACGTTCTATCCTGAGAGCTGAAGACCCCCTTGAGGTCCTCATCCTTGGGGACCTGGAGAGCATTGGAGGCCGTGAGTGGTCCTGTGCTGCCCGCGGCAGGACGAAGAGCCTGTCGCAGCGGCGATGGGAGGCCAGGGGCCAGCGGCGGGCCCGCAGGAGGCCCGGCCGACCTTTGAAGTCAACAGGCGGCTGTGGCAGAATCTCTGCTGGGGGAGCTGGGCTTCTGAGGGAAACAGAAAGACTGCCTCCTCACTTCAAAGAGAGGCCAGGCTGCAGGCTCCGGCCGCCTCCTCCCCTTTCCGTGGCTGCACGTCCTCTTGCTCAGAGGGCAGTTCACAGCAGCAGGTTGCACCCGTCCAGTGGCTCAGATGACCAGACTGGCCAAGTCACAGGCCCGTGAAGGCGGCTCTGAGCTCTGGGCCTGCGCCCAGGGTGGCATTTCCGTTGCTGTGAGGGCCCACGGGCTGCAGGCAGACGCTGTCCACACGCTGACCCAGGGCTCCAGATGCTGGGACACGGGGATTCACATGGTCAGGCTGTGTCCAGCTGGGCCTGTGGCTCTGCAGCCCCACTGTGTGCAGCTGCAAGTACCCCCATGCACACAGTAGGGAGGTACGCCCACGAGGCATATGCACTCAGGGTCAGTTGCCAGTCTGCTTCTCCCTGGCCTCTGGTGACGCCACGCCCTCCGGCTTTCTATCCACCCCATGGACGGCTGGGCTCTCTGCAGTTTCTCACCCCGGGGGGTCCTCGTTGGCGCCTTGGCTCTTCTGTCACCTGACATCGACGCCCTCTGCTATATTTCCTCTAAAGACACACAGTGGTTTCTGTCGTCCTGGACCGTGAGCAGCAGAGGAACGATGACGACTAAGCACTTAGAATGTACAGTACGTGTACCGGGCGGCCCTTGTACACGTCACATGAATTCTCACGTGGGTAGAGATGGGGTTGATGATTGAATCCATTTTGTAGATGAGGAAAATGAGGCTCAGAGATCTTAAATAACTTGTCCAAAAGAAACCTCCATGTGAACTCCACGTGGAAACAACACAAGCTTTGGGGCAAATCTCATCTTACCCACTTCAGCTCTGTCTGCAGGCATGTTACCTACTCTTTCCAAGCCCCTGGCTCCTAATTCCAGAACATGTCCATCACCCCAAACAGACACCTTGTATCCACTCCCCTCTGCTCCCAGCCCCTGGAAACCACTGATCCGCTTCCTGTCTCTGTGAACACATGGATGCTTTGTACAAGAGGCTGCAGGCTCCTTAAGGTCCAGCTCACAGGCTCCCAGTGTCCCTCTCACTTGGGGACACACCATCCACCTGTCACCCTGTGATGGGCTCCCCCCATCCATCCATCTGCAGGATGGGCCTCACCTGCATCCTCTCCTCCACCCCATCCTCTTCAGGGCTCAGCTCTCCTGGTCTGGACTCTTCCCATGTGTATTAATGGGTCTGCTGCCCCCAGCCCAGCCCCCTCCACCCTGTCCTCAGCTGTAGAGTCACAGAATCTGGACTCCCCCAGTGAAACCCTCCACTAGGAACTCTGGCTGAGGACTGAGTGCAGCCCCTGATCTGCGTGTTTGAAAGACCCTAGCTGCTGGCCTGCCTGGCTCCTGGGCCTCCTCCTGCATCAGCAGACCCGAATGTCTCGGCATTCCAGAACTCTCTATGTCCTGCGCCTCTGCGGTACCCACTCAGGACCAGGGGCGTGGGAGGCACATGGCCTCAGACCTGTGCCCGGGCCCCTGTTTGCCCCGAATTCTTCTCCCTCCTTAAGAAGCATGAGTTTCTTAAAAGACTCATGCTCACCTTTCAATGGTGGTTCAGCTGACCTGTCGTCTAGAAAGACTCTTGTGCCTGGAAGGGCCCCACCCCGCTCCCGGCTCCTGGTGGCTGCAGCTCCTTGGCCCTGCATATACTGTCGCATTGCCTCAGTGAAGTGTCATGGATCTGGCTTCCTTCTGTCTCCCCTCTCCTTACTGGACACTGACTTCTTCAAGAATCAGGGCTGGATTCTATTTTTTAACCCCGGTGCTTAATACAATGTCCTCTGAATGAATAAAAAATGAATAGATGAGTGAATGAATGTGTGAATGAATGAAGACGTGTGACTCTGCGTGTTCAACCCCCCTGCCTGGAGACATCTGCGTGTTCTGCAAGATGCAGAGCAAATGTCACCACTTCTGGGAAGCCTTCCCTGACTTCTCTCTAGAATCAAGAGCACCATGACAAGTTTCTCTTAACTAAGGATCCCAGTATACCTACTACTGTGGGCAAGAATCCTTTAGAAGAAATGGAGTAGCCATAATACTCAACAAAAGAGTCTGAAATGCAGTACTTGGATGCAATCTCAAAAACGACAGAATGATCTCTGTTCATTCCCGAGGCAAACCATTCAATATCATGGTAATCCAAGTCTGTGCCCTGACCAGTAATGCTGTAGAAGCTGAAGTTGAACGGTTCTATGAAGACCTATAAGACCTTATAGAACTAACACCCCAAAAAGATGTCCTTTTCATTATAGGGGACTGGAATGCAAAAGTAGGAAGTCAAGAGATACCTGGAGTAATAGGCAAATTTGGCCTTGGACTACAGAATGAAGCAGGGCAAAGGCTAATAGAGTTTTGCCAAGAGAACACACTGGTCATAATAAACACCCTCTTCCAACAACACAAGAGAAGACTCTACACATGGACATCACCAGATGGTCAATACCGAAATCAGATTGATTATATTCTTTGCAGCCAAAGACGGAGAAGCTCTATACAGTCAGCAAAAACAAGACCAGGAGCTGACGGTAGCTCAGATCATGAACTCCTTATTGCCAAATTCAGATTGAAATCGAAGAAAGTAGGGAAAACCACTAGACCATTCAGGTATGGCCTAAATCAAATCCCTTACGATTATACACAGGAAGTGACAAATAGAGTCAAGGGATTAGATCTGATAGACAGAGTGCCTAAAGAACTACAGACGGAGGTTCATGACATTGTACAGGAGGCAGTGATCAAGATTATCCTCAAGAAAAAGAATTGCAAAAAGGCAAAATGGCTGTCTGAGGAGGCCTTACAAATAGCTGTGAAAAGAAGAGAAGTGAAAGGCAAAGGAGAAAAGGAAAGATATACCCATTTGAATGCAGAGTTCCAAAGAATAACAAGGAGAGATAAGAAAGCCTTCCTCAGCGATCAATGCAAAGAAATAGAGGAAAACAATAGAATGGGGAAGACTAGAGATCTCTTCAAGAAAATTAGGGATACCAAGGGAACATTTCATCCAAAGATGGGCTCGATAAAAGACAGAAATGGTATGCACCTAACAGAAGCAGAAGATTAATTAAGATGATGTGGCAAGAATACCCAGAAGAACTGTACAAAAAAGATCTTCATGACCCATATAATCACGATGGTGTGATCACTCACCTAGAGCCAGACATCCTGGAATGCGAAGTCAAGTGGACCGTAGGAAGCATCACTACAAACAAAGCTAGTGGAGGTGATGGAATTCCAGTTGAGCTATTTCAAATCCCGAAAGATGATGCTGTGAAAGTGCTGCACTCAATATGCCAGCAAATTTGGAAAACTCAGCAGTGGCCACAGGACTGGAAAAGGTCAGTTTTCATTCCAATCCCAAAGAAAGGTAATGCCAAAGAATGTTCAAACTACTGCAGAATTGCATTCATCTCACATGCTAGTAAAGTAATGCTCAAAATTCTCCAAGCCAGGTTTCAACAGTACTTGAACCATGAATTTCCAGATGTTCAAGCTGGATTTAGAAAAGACAGAGCAACCAGAGATCAAATTGCCAACATCCGCTGGATCATTGAAAAGGCAAGAGAGTTCCATAAAAACATCGACTTCTGCTTTATTGACTATGCCAAAGCCTTTAACTGTGTGGATCACAACAAACTGTGGAATATTCATAAAGAGATGGGAATACGAGACCACCTGACCTGCCTCCTGAGAAATTTGTATGCAGGTCAGGAAGCAACAGTTAGAACTGAAATGGAACAACTGGTTCCAAATCGAGAAAGGAGTACATCAAGGCTGTATATTGTCACCCTGCTTATTTAACTTATATGCAGAGTACATAATGAGAAACACTGGGCTGGATGAAGCACAAGCTGGAATCAAGATTGCTGGGAGAAATAGCAATAACCTTAGATATGTAGATGACACCACTCTTATGGCAGAAAGCGAAGAAGAACTAAAGAGCCTCTTGATGAAAGTGAAAGAGAGTGAAAAAGTTGGCTTAAAGCTCCATATTCAGAAAACTAAGATCATGGCATCTGGTCCCATCACTTCATGGGAAATAGATGGAGAAACAGTGGAAACAGTGTCAGACTTTATTTTTTTGGGCTCTAAAACTACTATGGATGGTGACTGCAGCCATGAAATTAAAAGACGCTTACTCCTTGGAAGGAAAGGTATGACCAACCTAGACAGCATGTTAAAAAGCAGAGACATTATTTTGGCAACAAAGATCCGTCTAGTCAAAGCTATGGTTTTTCCAGTGGTCAGGTATGGATGTGAGAGTTGGACTATAAAGAAAGCTGAACACCGAAGAATTGATACTTTTGAACTGTGGTGTTGGAGAAGACTTTTGAGAGTCCCTTGGACTGCAAGGAGATCCAGCCAGTCAATCCTAAGGGAAATCAGTCCTGAATATTCATTGGAAAGACTGATGCTGAAGCTGAAACTCCAATACCTTGGTTACCTGATGTGAAGAACTGACTCATTGGACTCATTGGAAAAGACCCTGATGCTGGGAAGGACTGAAGGTGGGAGGAGAAGAGGGCGACAGAGGATGAGATGGTTCGATGGCATCACCAACTCAACGGACATGAGTTTGAGTAAGCTCCGGGAGTTGGTGATGGACAGCGAGGCCTGGCGTGTTGCAGTCCATGGTGTCGCAAAGAATCGGACACGACTGACTGACTGAACTGAACTGAAGGATCCCAGAAGAGCCCCGTCCACTTAGGAGCCTGCCAGAGGGCAGGCTCCACCGTCTTCAATGCGGTAGCCAAAGGGACCCTTTGGGACTCTGATGAAAGCTCCAAGCCGCCCAGGGCTCCTCCCACAGACCAGAGGGCCAAGTCCTCACTGGTGGCCACAGTCCCCTCTCTGACCCTCATCTTCCGCTCCCCGCTCAGCCAGTCAGGACCTGGACAGACTCTCGAGGGGCTGTGACACCTGCTATTTCCTCTGCCTGACATGGTCTCTCCAAGGCCTCCACAAGACTGGCCTTCTGGCCTCTTCCAGGCCTCCTGAAGCCACTGTCATCACAGCCTTCACCCTGACGCTCCGGGTTTTTCTTGATGACTATGTGTCCCCCCTGTGACCATATAAACACTGCATGAGTTGTCTGTTTTATTTATTCACTGCTGTGAAAGTTTCCCCATTACCTCGAAGGCTGCCTGGTTAATGGCAGGCCCTCGATAAATGTTTGTTGAATGAATAAATAAATGAATCTCTGTGTGCCTATGATTCAGTCTGGGGGGCTGGTTTTAAAATTCTCAATGAACATTTGCTGGATTTGAATAGAAACTTGAAAACATACCGGTGGAGCGTCGGGGCAGATGGGCAGAACAAGGGCTGGTGGCATGAGCCCCCTCCACAGAGCCCCCAGGGCAGAGCCCCCCAGGCAGAGATGAAACAGCCTCTCAGAGGCACAGTGGCCTGGCCGAGAGCGAGGAGGTCCCTGGGCCTTGTGAGGGTCCCGGGAGAGGCTCTGCCTCAGGCAGAACAGTGGGAGGACCTGGCACCCTGTGCGTCTCTGAGCTTGGAACTCGCGGAAACAGGAAGGTGTTTTCACTTAGCAGGTTGAGCAGATTCCCACAAGGGCAGGCACCAAAATAACAGCCGAATGAATGAATGAATGCTTGTATCCTTGGAACTTAGCATCGTCAGCACACACATTCCCAGCAAGTGTTTGCTGGCTGAACAAGAAGGGGGGCGCGATGGGGGCAGGTGCAGCAGGCAAGGGCCTGAGGGTCCCTGCCACCCCAGACCCGTGCCATCTGCTTTCAGTGTTTACTGAGGATACACACAGAGAGGAGCCCGAAGAGCACAGCCTGATGGGCATATGTCCACACCTGTGTGACCACCTCCAGACCGAGGTGCAGACCACGTCCACCCCCCGAGGCTCCACAAAGGGAACCACACGTCGACTTGCCCCGCCCGGGGTGAGTTCTGCCTGCACGTGAACTTGACGTGAATGGAGGCAGACGGGGTCAGACTCTGCTTCTCCATCTGCCTTCTGTGAGCCAGGAGTCACCATGTGAACGCCAACCATCGCAATCTGGGTGTGAACGCGGGCTGGCCCCCACCGCGGACGTGGGTTCCGGGGTTTGAAGTGCACGTTACTGCCTCCGCCGGGGAGCTGTCTTGAGCAGAATAATTTCCACCTTCTTTGAGGAGAGCACCCCATCTTAAGAGCCGCCCTCAGTCTGACAGCTGAATCGTTCCTTTCCGGGCTGCGTGAGTCAGACCCAGGGCCCGGCATCGTGCTCCATTCTGTCACGATGCCGTCCCCACCTCTTCCGAGAAGCCCGCCGTGCCAGCCTGGCCCACAGCCAGCAGCCGGCACCCACGGGCTGCACTGGGGGGACGGTCTCACTTCGCCTTCACACCCCATCTCTCACTCCCCGGCCCCAGCAGCGTCAGCATAGGCCCTGTGTCCCAGAGTCCCTGTAGCAGGTCTGAGGTCTTTACAAGACCCCGAGCTCCCCACAGCTCTCCCCACGTGCAGCAGTCATAGGGCTGTGAGCTCCAGGCTGGAGAAGAAGCTGGGGATGAGCGGGGGCAGAGCTGGACACCAAGCGCTGGCCGCGTCCTGGTGGGGAAGCCCGCCTCGGCCTCGCTGCTGCCCACGGGGGCATTACCTGAGTGCGGCTGCATGGACGAAATGGACTATGCGAGGCACCCGCGCATAAGAGAGGTTCGGAGGTCACAGCTCAGTGATGAGGAGAGGAACCTGGGGCCAGATGCGGGGCCTGAATCCTGATGCCCACACCTGCCAGCTCGGTGGCCTCGGGGCAGCTGCCTAACCTCTCTGCTCCTCAGACTCCTCAGTGCACAGTGGAAGCAGGGACAGCAAGGCACCCCTGGGTGCCGAGGACTGACCACACCAGTCTGTCCATCTACCGTCTGCCCGTCCAGTGCATGGGACAGTTTCCGGCACGCAATAAAGGCCGTGTAAGTAACAGCTCAAGCTATGACTGTTTGACAATTAATTGAATGAAACCGTGGCAGTTACAAGGCTGAGCTAACACATGGAGAGCTCTTGCGAGATGCACAGCACCCTTGGGGCACCGTGAGTGCTCAGGAGGCATCTGCTCTTGCTTTAAAAGTATTCGTGCTTTGGCTCTTACACAGAGAAGTGAGCTGGAGGGTGTGGGGTGGATACGCAGGGAGGGTGGCGGGGCACAAGTGCGCTGTTAGGACTGAGCAGGGCTGGCCTGGCCACCTTTCTGCTCGTGGGTGTCTCAGCATTCTACTTCTTAGAAGAGGAGGGTCTCCTCCGTGTCTTTGGGCCCCAGCACCTGCCAGAGCACTCTGCACTGGTCACATTCCAAAGACTTGTTGATTGACAGCCAGAAATGAGCTAGAGAGAGCACCCCATTTAAAGACACAAGAAAACCAGGTCGATTTCCTTCCCCATCCTCCAGGGATGGGGAGATAGAAGGCGGGCCTACACGTGCCTTTGGAGAGGATGAGGGCTTTTAAGGTTGAAGGTGAGGGCTTTGTTTTCAGCTCCAGGAAAGACTGAACAAGGAGGAACAGGCATCACCGTGAAAGGCCCAGAGATGCTGATGAGATTTGAAAAATAACTAGCTCAAGTACTGGCCATCTCGGCCACAGATGGCTGGACATGCACCTCACTCTCTGCCTAATGTCCACTGGCACTTTTATCCTAACCACGATGGCTGCTAATGGCTAAAAGCCGCATTAATGAGCAGTGTGTGTGTTCCGTGCCCGACTCTTTGAGATCCCGTGGACTGTAGCTGTGGGGTCTTCTGTCCATGGGGTCCTGCAGGTAAGAATATTGGAGTGTGTCACCATCTCCTCCCATTAATGAGCAGTGAGGATCATTAACTTGGCAACAGGGACCCCTGGAAGCTGATACCCCAGCATTGACTGGCATTTGGTGGGTTGGCGGCTGCGCTGGCATAAAGACCAGGGTCGGGGGGGGATGGAGGTGGCGCAGGTCACAGTGGACTCTGCCTTCCTCACAAGATCTCCCAGGGAAAGACCTTTTCTAAAGAATGTACACTCATGGAATTGGCAATGGAAAAATGTTGAGACAGAATTCTTTATTTTAAAGCATTTGAGTTTTTTTTTTTTGGTGCAACGAAGCATGCTTAAACTTGCCATGGGGTGATTTTCCAGGAAAAAACAGAAAGCATCTTCTGTTCAAACTTCACTGGATTCATATTTAAAGAAACCTTGGCCAGTCTGGCTCAGGCAGGAAAGTGCCTCCAAAGGAAGATATCATGGTGGAGCTTTTATATTAAGCACTCGGATTTACATATGCAATAAAAGTTTGTACGAGCATCTATCTGGGTTTACTTGCCTTTCACTTACTGTTGCGGTCACTTTGCGCACTTTTATTATGTGAGGTGGATTTCTAGGAATGGAAACCCAGTGTGCAAATTGTGCTTATAGGAAATAAAGATTTGATGGTAGATGGCTTTGAAAGGCTTTCATCCAGGAATCGATTTGGTTATAAGTCAGGGGTCACCTGAAATAAAACACTGACGCGAGGTGACTGGGCAGGGTGCCTGGGGCTGTTCCTGGATGCACTTCCAAAGAAAGAAAGCAGACACCCCGGGTGCCGAGGGGCACACGGGGCGTCCACCTGCCCGGGGCTGCAGGCTGGCCCGGGGCTTCGCAAAATTGTGTCATGTTTATGTATCCGCACCCCCAACATGGTAGAAAATCGGAAAAAGACAGGAGATAAGACAAACCACTCAGAGTTTCGGTGACCATCATTAAAAAAAAATTCTGGTGAATTTTTCCCCAAGATTCTTTTCAGACCTCTTAGAACGCAAGAGCCTCATTCACATCTATTTGTACAGATGACCTTTAGAGGCTTCCTATCTGTGGGTTTTTGACTCACTCAATTCGCTATTTAATAGAGTTCTCCTCATGTTTAATAACCCTCCTAATAATCACAGAGTTAAAAGAATACATTTTTATCTAGTAAATGTCTCAAGAACTTTCAAAAGACTGCCTCGAACAGGAAGAGGGAGAGGGCTTGTAAGCTTTAAATATGGCAGACAAGAGAGGGAAAGGGAGAAATAATTAGAAATACAAGTTAGAAAGAAAGAAAGGGAGCCGGGTGGGGGTGGGGAGGATGGGCTGGGAGACGGGCAGGAACCGAGGAGCAGGTTTGGAGGACGGGGTGATGGGGGGGTGAAGAACCCAAACAAGGACGTGGGGCCACACAGCAGAGCGACACCGAGTGGGAGGGGGTGCTGCCAGTGGGGGGCAGGCCAGGGCCAGCAGGCAACGCCCCGAGAAGTAGACCGCCAGGGCCATGGCCGCGGGTGACAAGGGCCGCCAAGGTGGGAGAGGGAAGGCCCTCCAAATGGTTAAGCCTGTGGGGACGCTCCAGCCCCAGGCATCTGGCCTCGACTCACATGCAGGAATCCGTGGGCAGAAAGATAACAAAAGCTATTTTTCATGCAAGACGAGTTGGACATCAGGAAAAATCAGAGCCCCTTTGTATGACATGCCAAACTGCTGAAGCGAGAGAATGTCTCGGGTGAGGGCTCGGATGAGAGCGGGGACGGCACGCTCGCCCCAGGGAGCCAGCCCTCAATGTGAGCTTGTTATCGTCCGGAAGCAAGTGTGAGGTGTCCCCCTCCCACTGCACAGCCAGACGAGCTGGTGACACGGCCTTGGCTGGACTGCCCGGCCCTTGGAAGGAAGCCTGGGTGTCCTGAGATGTCCCCAGGGAGTCTTTGGGGAGCCACGGTCTCCTCCCAGCTTGCGGTGTGGTCTGGGGGCTGGAGGTGAGCCGGGCTCCCGCCTCCAGACCCACCCTCACGGGCCCCCCCATAGCTCCTTGTGCAGGGCGGTCTCCGGGCATTGCGCCACACCCAAGCACCAGTGTCTCCACTCAGCTCCTGCCAGCAGATCTGCCCAGTAGGTGTTGTTAATGTACCCATTTTACAGAGAAAGCAACTGAGGCTCAGAGAGAAGGCAATGACTGGTCGCAGGGCTCGCCGCCAGTGGGAGGCAGAGCTGAGCTCAAACTCTGACTCACTCTGGGCCCCGCACCTCACGTCCACCAGCACGTCCTCCAAGGCGCCACTCAGCCGCTAGAAATCCCAAATCTACTGTGAGGCAGGTGTGTGCAGAGCCCTGTGTGTTTCCCATCTATCCTCCTGACAACCCTGAGACAGGCCTTTGCAGAAGCACAGGAGGAGGCCCTGCCGTTGGGTGTGTTCTGAGGCTCTGTCCTCGCCGTGTCCTCTCCTCCTGCGGGTCCCCAGAACCAGACAGCAAGCTCCCGGGCCGTGCGGTACCCACTGAGCCCAGCACAAGGCCAGGCCTCAGCAGGGGCCCCGTGACGGCCCAGGGTGCACGCTTCACTCTCTGAGGAAGCACCCGGCCCTGCATTCGTGGGGCCAGGGGAGAACAGAAAGCAGCGGCTCCAGCCTCCCCTGCCCTGCAGGCCAGCCACCGCCTCCCTGAAGCCTCAGAGCCCATCTCCCCTGCCCCGCCTTCTCCCACCAGTAATCTGGGGGGTGGAGGGGGCATCCAGTGCAAAGTGAAAATGTGGGTTCTCCTCTTCAAAAATGATCAAGAATGTTCCACTGGTGATGACCTGTTACTGGGGCCCGGGGTCTTTACAGGCCAGTCTTGATGTAAAATGTTCTGGGTTGTGCCCCTCCTACTCCACCATCTCTGCCTGCCCGAATCTAAGAGTGCCAGCATTTCAGGATCCAAGAACACTTCGTATACTGCCTCACGCATATAAAACCACATGAGAAAGTCTGTGCTCTGCTATTTTATCTAGAACTTTGGCTCAGAAAATACAAAGATCCCACTGCTCTCTGTCCCGCTGCAGAACCGGAGGCAGTGGGTCAGCAGTCATGGCCTGACATCCTGTCACACGGAAGCCCCTGCCAGCATCCCTCGGTGATGGTGGCGGATGCCCCGCCCCCCTGGTCCCGCCCCCCCCTGCCCGCTGTCAGATCGGCAGCCCTCTGACTGGCCCACCAGAAGCCTCCTGTCCCCCACCCCAGGGCAGTCCTCCTTGCTTCTGTGTCTTAGGGAATGGCTCCACTGCCTGGGGGTGTTGACTGTTGTAACTCCATTTTACAGATGAGAAAATGGAGGCTCAGGGAAGCCAAGCAACTTGCCCTAGGTCACAGAGCTGAAGCAGAGCAGGGTTCAAACGCAGCTCTCTCTGACTCCCTCCCCACGCCCCAGCCTTCCTATTAAGCATCACACGGACTTGGTTCAGAGATCACCTGCCCTGAGTCTTCCTGACGGTGAAGCCCCTGGTGGGAGCTGTTAGGTGTCTGGGGCTTTACAGATTGGGAAACGAGCCTGACATCGTCCCATCGATGGCCATCGAGCTGGGGGTGATGTGATCTGGTTTATATTCTTACAAGGTCTTCCTGGCTGCGTGTGGAGAAGGGCTCACGCAGGGGCAGGCAGGCTGGTCAGGACTCTCCTTGGGGAACCCAGACGAGAAATGACAGAGGCTGGGAGCCAGCTGGGGGCTGTAAGGAACCCGGTGGGGATGTGGCGGGTAAGGGGTCTGACCTCATCCCTACGGTGGCGGCCCTGGGCTGAGCACACAGCAGGTCACCAGTGCTTCCTGAGAACCAGTGACTGAGTGGGTGGGAGAGAGGCCAGCTGACTCTGGAGGTGGGAACACGCAGGAGCGTGTCCGAGGGCGAGGCTGCCACCAGCATGCCGGTCCTCGCTGAGTGTCAGGGTGAAAAAGGCCAAGCCAAGTGTTTCCAAGAAAATGAGCCTGAAATCCTGGACCCTCTGCAGGGCCTCCGTGGAGCAGAGCAGTCCCCAAGTGACCTCTCATTGGAGAGTCACACAACCCAGGGGAGTGGAGGGGAGGACACGGGAGGATGGAAGGAAGAAGAGGAAGAAAAGATGGAGGGAGGGGGGAGGAAAGAGGGAGACAGAGGTAGAGAGGAGGGAGGGGAGAGGGGAGGGGAGGGGAGGGGGGAGGGGGGAGGAGGGATGAAGGGGGGGATAGAGGGAGGGGAGGAGGAGGGAGGGGAGGAGGAGGGAGGGGAGGAGGAGGGAGGGGGAGGGGGGATGGAGGGAAAGAAGGTATTGCTTGCCAACCTGACAGCCAAGCCCTCAGCGGCTCCAGGAGGTCAGGGTTAGGACGCACAAGCCTGTCCAGATGTTGGCGGCAGCACGAGGCCTGGGCACAGGTCTGCCGACGCCCGCCCTGATGTTTCCATAGCCGGCCCCCTGTCCTCCTCTGTCCAGCCCCTTCCCCATGATACTGGAGTTCCCGGCTGCAGCCTTGGTGC
This sequence comes from Bos mutus, assembly GCF_027580195.1. NCBI lineage: Eukaryota > Metazoa > Chordata > Mammalia > Artiodactyla > Bovidae > Bos > Bos mutus. Next base: position 348,178 of record NC_091635.1, read on the forward strand.
CCGCCAGGAAACAGGAGGGGGACACGTGGCCTGGGTGCCTGCCATCACCCCTGGGTGCGGCCTTGGTGCTAGACCCTATTTCGGCTCTTAATTGAGGGCCCTTGGGTTCTGATTTCACGGTTCACAGAAGCCATTCAGTGTGGTTCTGCCTCTGAGGGCATGAAACACGGGCCTGAACATCCCAGGGATGCTCAGCTTCTTTCATTCCTAGACCCTGGAGGTCAGTGAGCCAACCTGGGGCCCCACTCAGCTCAGCTGAAAAGGCTGGGTGACTTATTTTTTCTGGGGAAAACTCCCAAGTTTGAGGAAATAAGGGGAAGGCAAGGTGGTGCAGTGGTAAAGAATCTGCCTGCGAGACACAGGAGATGTGGGTTCGATCCCTGGGGCGGGAAGATCCCCTGGAGGAGGAAATGGCAACCCACTCCAGTCTTCTTTCCTGGAGAATCCCATGGACAGAGGATACTGGGGGGCTACAGTCATGGGGTCGCAAAGAGTCGGACACGGCTGAGCACACACACGCTGTCTGCTCTGCAAAGACCCTGGAGCTCCATGAGGGGCTCCATGTGGACCCCAGCCCCATTCTGACTCCTCAAGGGCCTTCAAGATGCCAAGGAGCAGGTCGGCAGAGAAAGGCCCAGAGGGAGTGAGGTTCCTTCACCCTGCCGGGTACCCAGGCAGGCGCTGGCCCCTGGGGGAAGCTGGGCAGACGGAGCCCTGACCAGGCAGCTCCCACCTGCTTCTGCTCCGGCCCCGTCACTAATGAGCTGTGTGACCTTGAGCAAGGCCCCTGCCCTCTCCAGCCTCGCTCTCCTTTGCTTGCAGAGTGGAGGGAGCTGGCCACACCAGCCACACCCCCAGGCAGGTGACTGGCCCACCTGCAATTCATCACTCATCAAAGGGAATGGGGCCAGGTACCATTCACGCCTCCCATCACCTAAAGCGGACTCCAGGCTGACCCCAGCAGAGATGCTCTCTGCCCCCCACTGACGCTCCACATGTTTTCTTGAAGAAGAGAGAAATAGTGGAGTTCCTATCAGGTGCCGGGCATCAGGTATGCTCCTGCCTGAACCTAAATGACTCCTGTCTTCGAGCAGAGGTCTCCACGGGGGCAGTTCTGCTTGCTCCTCTCCCCGTCGCCCAGGAGACGTCTGGCAAAGTCTGCACACAGTTTGGTTGTCACAGCTTAGTGGGTGGCTTGGTAAGTGGCTTCCAGTCAGTAAAGCCAGAGATGCTGCTGAACCATCCACACTCACAAGGCCTCACAGTGAAGAACAAGCGGCTCAGGGGGTCCTCAGGCCCTCCATCCCCCAGGCTCCTTCCTGCCTCGGCCTCGCCCGTCTCCTCCTGGAAGCGCTTCCTCCAGCCCTTCTCGGACAGCTCCTTCCCATCCCCCCAACCAGAGGCCACCCTTCCCGGCCTCCTCCAGCACGCGGCCCGGACACACTCTGTTTACATCGAGCAGTCGTCGGTCCCTGGAAGTGTCAGCTGCCTCTTTAGAACGGCGGCTCCCACACGCTGACAGAGCAGCTGCTCCGTGAGCAGGGGCGGCGTGAGTGGACGAAGGCATGGACACAGGTGTGCCCGGCAGGCCGGGGACACACCCTTCTAGGTGTGGTGAAAGTGCAAGTGTCAGTCGCTCAGTCGTGTCCGACTCTTTGTGACCCCATGGACTATAGCCCGCCAGGCTCCCCTGTCCATGGGGTTCTCCAGGCACGAGTACTGGAGTGGGCTGCCATGCCCTTCTCCAGGGCATCCTCCCGACCCAGGGATCGAACCTGGGTCTCCTGCACCACCAGCAGCTTCTTTACCATCTGAGCTGCCAGGGAAGCCTATGTATGCCGAGAGCCACTGAACTAAGTTGTCTCAGAGGCTTTCCACCTGGAGAACCAGCTTCCTGCGGGCTCACATCGAGGCCACGCAGAGCCTGCAGGCTGTGGGTGGGGCTCTCTGGGACTTGAGTGGCAGAAGGTCAAAGGTGGGAGGAATGTTCCAGATCAGCCACTTCCAGATGAGGAGACAGAGGCTGCCAGGCTCTCTGACGCCCTGGATCTGATGACCTGAGGTTGCTTTCTACTCTGGGCTTCTGTTACTATGTCCTCGAAGTCCCCAGAGTCCTGGCCATCCGGATGGACACTGGAGATTCATTTTAAAGGGTGCTTAATTTCCTGTTGAACCTTTCTGAAGCCCCTGCCAGGGAGCACCTCCAAAGCCAGGTCTGCAGTGAGACCGTTAAGTCAGGCCGGGGTTCACCAGGAACCCCAGCTCCTCTTCTCTAAGTCAGCCGGCTCCAGCTGGGCTTTTCTTATAAGAAAAGAGAAAGGAGTGAAGGACAGAGGAGGATGAGAGATGGAGCAGGGCGTGAAGGGGAGGCAGACATGAGAAGGGCTGCCAGGGCCCACCCGGGTGACTAGACAGCAGGCACCTGGCGGGAGGAAACGACTCGCTGGAAAAGCCCCCAGTGCTGGCAAAGACTGAGGGCAGGGGTGGAGGGGGTGACGGAGGATGACATGGTTGGATGGCGTCACCGACTCAATGGACACGGGCTTGAGCAAGCTCCGGGAGATGGTGAAAGACAGGGAAGCCTGGTGTGTTGCAGTCCACGGGGGCGCAAAGAGTCAGACAGGACTGAACAAGAACAACCAGCTACAGAGCAGGGAGAGAAGGAAGAACACCGTTGCAGGCTGTGTCCTCCCCAGACCCACGCTGGTGCTCTGCCCCCAGGGTACTCGGTGGTGGGGCTCTGGGCGGTGAGCTGACGCGTGAGGTCATGAGGGTGGGGTCCCCACGAGGGCGTCAGTGTCCTCGGGATAAGGGAGCAGAGTAGAGAGCTCTCCCCGTCCTGAGGACACGGGAGGGGGTGGCCGCTCACGAGGCAGGAAGCGGCTCTCACCGGGCACCGAGCTGCCCAGCACCTTGGTCTTGGGCTTCAGCCTCCAGAGCTGCAAGAAACACTGTCTGCAGTTTGAGCCGTTCTGCTGACCACATTCTGTGACGGCAGCCGAGCTGACTCAGACAGCCCCCACCCCAGCCCCGTCTGTGTGGTTCAAGCACAGGGTTCCCCCAGCAGGTAGAAAGTTGGGCCCACCTGTTCAGCTCCAATCGCATCCAGACGTGGGCAGGCACCCCGACACCCAGGGGCTGGGGCCATCTTAACCCTCACTTCCGCCCCCACTGTCAAAGGCAGATCCTGAAGACTTACACTGCAGAGTTGCTGGCAGTTACACAGACTAATGTCAGGTCCTGGAGGCTGGTGTGATGACTGCTACGAGCAAACCTGGGGGGGCCGGGAGGGGCCAGGGGTCCAGCTGGTGAGCTGGGTGCTGTGCGGAGGCCTGTTCTCTGCCCACACCCCTGCTACTGACTGGACAGGCTGCCCATGAGTCAGTGCAAGAGAAGACAGACGCAAAACAGACAGGACAAGCCTGGAGCAGGGTGGGCGAAGGACGGTATTCAGATCCAAACCTCCCTGAGCGGATCCGTGTCAGGAGCGTGGTGTAAGGCAGGGCTTCCTGCTGACCCGCCGAGAGAGGGTTCCAGACGCAAGAAGCGCGTCCCTGGGGAAGTGGGCCTGGGTGGTGGGGCCTGGGTGGTTGTCACTGGGTGGTCCTCCCTGGCTGGCCTCCCCCTCCCCTGCCCTGGGGCAGTACTGACACCTTCTCTTCCTCAGTGTGCATGGTGAGTGAGGTCTGGGTCCCTGGTGTGAGAGGTGCTGCCTGAGGTGGGGTGGGAAGGTTGCAGGGTCCAGGGTCTCCCCACCTCCCCAGCAGGCGCCTGGGACAAGCTGACATGAAGCAGGCATGGACAACCCCGGCACACAGGCTGCGCTCCGGAGATGTGCTGTGGGCGTGCTGGGGGCAGTCCTTCTACAGGAACCTGGCAGACACGGGGGCGCTGAACTCTGCCAGGACCTTTATTCTGGGCCCGGAGCTCCCTTGACGGCACCACAGTGACTGGGTCCCTCCAGCATCCAGCAGCTCAGCGTGGTCGCAGGTGCTTTGCCAACACGAGCTGCTGCACTCGGAGACCAGAGTCTCCTCTTCTCTTCCTGCATCTACAGGAGGCCCCCCACCCCGTCCCAAGCTCATCGCACACACTCTGGAATGCTTGTTTCTCTTCTACACCTCATCTGATCTCAGCGTGGTCGTGGGTGCTTTGCCAACACGAGCTGCTGCACTCGGAGACCTGAGTCTCCTCTTCTCTTCCTGCATCTACAGGAGGCCCCGCACCCCGTCCCAAGCTCATCGCACACACTCTGGAATGCTTGTTTCTCTTCTACACCTCATCTGATTCCAGGATGCACTAGAGACTGAACAAATGTGGGGTGGTGGTAGCTTTATGGAAAAGCCCACAAAGACTTGTTACTCCTTTCCCACGTCCCCAGCGCTGGGCTGAGAGCTAAGACTCAAAGAAGGAAGGGGGCGGAGGTCTAGGGGACAGAGGGAGTGGGTGGCTGGCTGGGGGGGAGCAGGCTGGTCCCCAACGTGGTGGGAAGAGAGAGAAGGGACAGTGTGTGTGTTACGCAGTGTGTTTGTCAGTTGAACATTTTCACTTCCAAATGCTTTCATGCTGCCACAAGCCAGTCTCAGAGCTGGGCTCCTCCGCTAGGTAGTCACGTGTACGTGTGTGCTCAGTCATGTCTGACTCTCTGCAACCCCATGGACTGTAGCCACCAGACGCCTCTGTCCATGGCATCTCCCAGGCGAGAATACTGGAGTAGGTTGCCATTTCCTTCTCCAGGGGATCTTCCCGACCCAGGGATTGAACCCTCGTCTCCTATGACTCCTGCAATGGCAGGCAGATTCTTTACCACTGTGCCACCTGGAAGGTGCTTGGTTCTATTTTTAATGGGAAACCAGAAGAAGTTTGGAGAAGGGCAGGATGACATGGCAGGAAGAGCTCTGCAGTGAGACAAAGGCTCCTACCTGGCGCCTCTCGGTGCACCTGCTCCTCCCTGCAGACAGCACCCTCACAGCTGTGCCGAGTGTGCTGTGCGGTAACACGCACAACGTGCACGAGAGGACTGCGACGCTTGCCTAACACGGGGCCGTGGGGAGCCTGGGCTTTGGGGGCGGAAGAGGGGATGTCCGCGTGGTGAGGTGGGAGTAGGTGTTCTGCACACGGTCCTGCCAGACGGCAAGGACGCCTGAGGAACTGAGGGCCGGGCTCTCCTGCCCACAACACCAGCCCTGGGAAACAACCAGGACGCTGACCTGCTGCTTGGGAGATATCAGCAAACCCTTCAGAGCCCCACAGTCACAACTGGCGCTTTATTAGCTACCTGCTGCAGCCATTCTTCAATTTCAGCTTAGAGCTTTGAGCTTTTCATTTCCCCCATGTAACGCTTTGGAGAACTTTGCTAGAAAGCAGGTGGAAATAATGCCCTGTACCCAAACAAGCCAATATTGAGGAGACCACATCTCCAGGGAGTGCCAGCGGGGTCTCAGCCTGAATGCTTGCTGGCAGGGTGTTGGGGGTCATAGGAGGTGGAGGCTGTTGGACTCTACGAAGTGCTTTTAGAAGATAAGCTGTCAGTTTTCGCCCGGGCTGATGGACTGTCAGGATGCTTTGAGCACACCGAGGAATCCTGAACCAGCCCTCCCAGCCCTGGGTGGGTCCAAGGATGTCCTGGCCCTTGGGGGTGGGCTGGTTTGGCCCCCAGAACCCCTGAGCTCCTGGTGGTAACAGAGGCAGCCCCACTCTTTCAGTAAAGTCCCCCAGATGGCAACACCCCACCCTCCCTCTGCCAGTGGAGCCAGCTGCCCAGATCAGCTTGGGGCTCTCTTGATGAACATCCAGTGCAAACGGCTCGAGGCAGCTGGCAAGATGCTAAGTGCAGCATCAATCCTAATTAGGATGAGAAATTAATAAAGGAGGCATGCGAGCCAGTCTGCAGAGGCCAGGCTTGCCGGTGTGGAGAAGCGAGTTCCAGTTTTTGACAGGAAAACTGGAAGGCCTGGGGTCAATGCGTGGGTGTGGGTGACGACAGGGGGATGGCTTAACAGGATCATATACATACCCAGCGCCCAGCAGAGCCTGTGAGTTAGAGATCGGGGCCGGCAGCCTCCTTCTGTGTCTAACTCAGGTGCTGCGGCGGGGAGTGACGTGGGTGAGTCCTCCAGATGAGAGGAGTAGGTGTTCGCCATCTGAGCAACTACACCCCAGGAATGATGTTTTTCAAAAGAAAAGAGGGGGTGTCATCGTGAGCCCACAGAGCCTTCTGGGGCTTTTCCGGGGCTGTTTCCCAAACTATTGATTGCACATTCCTGCTCTCAGAAGACTCCACTCGGCCCTGGCAATAAGCTTCAGGCTCAAAGGGCAAAGCAGCCTGGGCTGGGAGGGGATGTGTGTGGTGGGGAGGCTGTGCGGGGCAGAGGAAGAGGGAGCGGGGGGCGGGATTCCAGGCGAGAACAGGCAGGATGCGGAGGTGCAAGGCCGCCTCACCTGGCCACCCTTCTCTACACGGCCTCCGTGACCACGACCCCAAAGCCAGAAGAAGGGCCACCTCTTCCCGAGCTCCGCGCTCCTCCACGAAGACCCAGCCACGCCGGACTCTGCGCCGGGGCTGAGGGGCTGGGGCCGCAGGCAGAGGTCGGGCTGAAGGCGAACTTCCTGACCCCCCGAGGGCGGAGCGAACACACGGGAAGGTTACCAGGAAGAAAGAGGAGACTGTTCGAGGATCGTGGGGAGGAACCCTCCCCCAGCTCCTCACCCCTTTTCCGACCTGAAAGCCCAGAACGAGCGGGGACCGTCCACAACCCGGCTGGGACCCCGCCGCCCGACGGCCACCTGTTAGTGCAAGCTCCGCAGCAGGGCCGGCGGGAGGCGCTCAGCTCCGGCGCACGGCGCCGTTGGCGGGGTCCCCCGGAGCGAGCGGTCCCCACTGCCCGGGGGCACCCAGTCCCGGCCCCCGGAGGCATCCATCCTCACAACACCTACTAGCTGGCCCGCCGCGCACCTGGGGACGCAGCGTCGCGTCCCTCCTGCCCCGCCCGGCGGCCACGCCCCTCCAGGCCGCCCCTGGTCCGCGGGTAATTGCAGACCCCGGCCTCGGGACCTGCTCCGGGGGACTTGGTGACGCTCCCCATCCACTCGCCTCCCCACCAAGCGGGCAGGAGCGGCCAGCGGCCCCGGGAAGAGTACGTGGCGGAGCAAAGTCTCGGCAGACATCAGGCTTGGGCGACCCGGGTCTCCCAGACCCCCTCGGTGCCCAGCCCCCACTCCCACCCCTCGGCAGGGCCCGGAGCGATCTCGGAGCGGCCCTCGCGCTCCCCGCCCCCGGCCGGCCCCGCCCCAGGATGGCCAGTTCCCATAGCAATCGCACAGACACCGGTTGCCAAGCAACCTCTCCCCCTCCTCCCTCCCCTCCTCTCGCGTCCGCTCCCCCCAGCCTCAGCCTCCTCCCGCCCCCTCGCCAGCCTCCACCTCCCCTGGGGGCCCCGGCGCCGCTCCTCGGGATCGCTCTGGTCTCGGGCTGCGCGCGCGCGCGTGAGTTTCTGTGTGTTTCATTGTGTCAATGTGCGAGGGGGTGTGCGTGTGCCAGTGGAGAGTTTGTGGGATCCGTGTGTTTGGGGGGTCCCCCGTGGCCGCGACGGGACCCGCCCGCTCGCTCTGGCTCCTTTGTGTCTCGCGCGGAGCCAGTGCCGCGCCCACCCGTTCCTGGCCGGCGCCCGGAGCCGGGTGTGTGTGTGTGCGCGCGTGTGTCTGGGCGCGCGCGCGGGGTGGGGGGGCCGGGCCGGCCGTACCTTCGATGCAGCACACGCGCCACAGCCCCGAGTGGGTGAGGTCGCCGCGGGTGCGGCGGGGCGGGGGCCCGTCGTCCATGGTCAGGTTGGTGCCGTTGCAGATGTGCGCGCTGGAGTAGAGCCAGTAGTCCGTGCCGATGGCGATGGCCATGAGCGAGAAGGCGGCGAAGGCTCCGGCCGTGGTCAGCAGCGTCTGCAGCCCGCGGTCGCATCGCACCATGGTGGGCGCCTCATAGCCCGCCGCCCGCCGGCCCGGCCCGCCGCGCCCGCCCGCCCTGCTCCCTCTGCGCGCCGCGCCGGGGGCGCCGGGGCTGGGGGCCGAGGCCGGGGCGGGGCGGCGCCGCGCCGCGCGCTCCGGCCGCGCCGGGGCTCAAACTCAGAGGCGCGGCGGCGAGTGCGGGCTGCGCGGGCCGCCGGGCGGGCTGGCGGCGGCGACCGGGGCTCCTCCCTCTCGGCCCGCCCTCCCCGCGCGGCCAGCGCCTCCGCCCCGCGCCCTCCGCGCCGCCGCCGCCGCCGCCGCGCTCCCGGCCCGCGCCCCGCCGCTCGGCGCCGCCCCTCGAGCCTCGGCCCCGCCGGGCGTGCGCTCCCGGCTCTGCGCGCCCCCCTCCCCGCCTCTCCGCGCTCGCTGCGGCCTCTCTCTCCAGCTCATTCACATCCCGAGAGCTAAGGGAGCCACTGTCCGGTCCCCAGGAGGAGCGCGGGGAACCGGCGTTGCCAGCCTCCCGGCTTTCCCAGCCCAGGACGCCCCATCTTCCTTAAATGGCCCTGGGGACTCTTTAATAGTGGGGTGTGTGTGCGCGCGCTCCTGTATCCGCCGCTTCGCATGCACATATCGGCGCCTTTACCTGGCGATGAATGTACAGGCGTGAGCGCGGGAGTGGGAGAGTTCAGGTCAGATTTCCAGAAGCACCAGATGTGGGTCGCGGCCGGGAGACGTGTTCCAGGCCAAGCCAGGCCCACGCCCCCCTCCCCCGCCAGGTGGCTCCTGCACCCAGTGGGCAGGGTCTGGAGGACCCGACTCCAGGGCTGAGGCAGAAGGGAGGTGGCAGCCGGAGGTCCTTCCGGAGGGACACCAGGTCCCTGTTTGAGGCCGGATGGGGCGGCCGTGGTGAAAGCTGCGTGACCCCCGCCGTTGGTTTCTGACGGTCCTTTACTGCCAGTCCAGAGGGCCCCGTTTGTGCTGGATTCAAACATCTCCACCCACCGCTGGCTCCCTCTCTCCCCAGCTCCCCCTTCAATACCTTTATTTCTTTTTTCCCTTTCACTCTACTCGAGCTTAACTGGCTTTCCTCACTTCCTCCCTTTATTGCCAGCCTCTGCCTCAGGCCCTGCTGACTTCACTTAATTGCCTTAGCTGCTGGCAGGATTCCAACCTGGACAAGCTCCCTTCTCCAGAACCCGCAAAGCTCCTCCTCCATTAAGACCCAGGTCGGAACTCTTGCCTCCAGGAAGCCCTTGGGGGCCAGCATCTGAATGTCCAACCTGCCTCTGCTTCCTTCCCTCCCAGAGCCCATGTGGTTCTCTTCGCTGCCCCCACATCCTGTGGGAAGCAGCATCCTGTGGGAAGCAGCCCTGGACCCCAGGAAGGTCTATGGAGAGCGGCTCTCTTCCTGGAAGATGCAGATTTCACCCTCTTTTTCCACTTTCCGTGGCCCCTACGACCCAAAGAAAGTTAATTACCCCATGCTGGAATTACTGGTCTCTCTTCCATGAGACTATGAGCCTTTCCCAAGTCTGAGATACATGAGACGTGTTTAATCAAGAAATATTTCCTGCCCCCTGGAAATGACATTCTAATTGGGGAAAATAGAGCATATAAATAATAGGAGGAAATTCCAAGATGAGACTGGCTGCATTAATTACCATTTGTCGGTCCCTTCTCTGCCTTTGGGTGTTTGACTTCTTCCAAGTCTCAGAGGACAAGAATCATCTATGTGTATTTCACTTTCACCCACCTGCCATCTGTGCCCAGGGTGTCTGTGAAGGTGTGCGCTAGGTGTGGGACGGCTTGCTCTGGGCCAGAAGAGGGTTACCGACCTGTCCCTAACACCCACAAGGATAATTGCTGGTTCTCGTCTCAGAAGCTCCCAGACATGTGGGTCTCAAGACTCTCTTTTCTTCTTCTTTTCTTTCTCTCTCTCTCTCTTTTTTTTTTTTTTTTAAAGCAGCAAATCTTTGCTTCAAATTAAATCTTCAAACAGAAAAGTAAAGGAAAGTGAAAGTCACTCAGTTGTGTCCAACTCTTTGCAACCCCACAGACTATACAGTCCATGGAATTCTCCAGGCCAGAAGACTGGAATGGGGAGCCGTTCAGAACCTTCTCCAGGGGATCTTCCCAACCCAGGGATCGAACCCAGGTCTCCCACATTGCAGGTGGATTCTTCACTGTTTGAGCCACAAGGGAAGCCCAAGAATACTGGAATGGGTAGCCTATCCCTTCTCCAGTGGATCTTCCCAACCCAGGAATTGAACTGGGGTCTCCTGCATTGCAGGCGGATCCTTTACCAGCTGAGCTGTCAGGGAAGCCCATCCCAGTGTAAACAAGCCAGTTCTCCCATCAGTTAGCCCTGTGGGTAAGAGCTGGCATTGCTGTTGCTGAATGGGGGACCCACCCACACCCCCTGCAGCCCCCAAAGCAGCCCTGTGGGTGCAGGCGTCCAGGGACGCAGTGTGACTGGAAACTGACACCCTCGGTCATGTGCTGGGTCACTCAGCTTCACCTCCTGTGTTCCATTCTTCCTGCAGCCTTCCTCTGGGGACTTCGTGAGGAATGAATGAAAGAGAAAGAAACGGATCTGACCTGTGGGGGGCGGTGAGTGGGGTGATTCGCTTTCCCTAGTGTCCCCCTAGGTCAAAGGTAGGGGGATGGGTGGGGGGGCCTTCTCCAACCCGGCGACCTCTGGGTTAGTCCCATGGAGACAGAACTCCTTGTCCCTCGGAGCCCGGACACACCAGCTCCTACCCCGCCACCCTCAGAGGAATGTATGAAGAGGTGAGAAAGTACCGATCTAGGAGCCAAGACCGCCGCCAGCAGGGCGACCTTGGTGGCCGGGGCCGCGGGGAGGAGGGCATGGCTCCGTCCTCCTTTCAGAGCCCTAGACGGTGACCTCCCTGAGGCCTCATGCCTTGGAAGATCCGGCTCAGACCCTGATGACCTCAAGGCCAGAGTTTCCCAAGAACATGAAGCGGCCTCTTTGTTCTTGTCGAGGGTTGCTTGACTGTTATTTTTGCCTGTTGATTCACTCGAGGCATGTGGACTCCAGCGGGGGCTTGGTTTACCTGTTAATTCACTCGAGGCGTGTGGACTCCAGCGGGGACTTGGTTTGCCTGTTAATTCACTCGAGGCATGTGGGCTCCAGTGGGGGCTTGGCGGCTGACTGTTATTTTTGCCTGTTAATTCCCTCGAGGCGTGTGGACTCCAGCGGGGGCTTGGTTTGCCTGTTGATTCACTCGAGGCGTGTGGGCTCCAGCGGGGGCTTGGTTTACCTGTTGATTCACTCGAGGCTTGTGGGCTCCAGTGGGGGCTTGGTTTGCCTGTTGGTTCACTCGAGGCATGTGGACTCCAGCGGGGGCTTGGCGGCTTGCCTTTCTATCCGTGGACACCCAGCTGTCAAACCTGCTTTGCCCGGAGATTGCAAGGGTGTAGACTGTGGAGTCAAATAAGGACTTGACCGCTGGCAAAGGGAGCAGGAGCAAACTCAAGACTGTCTGAGACCGTTCATCATGCCTGGGTGAGCACAATTTAAATCTGGAAATTTCTGCTCAGCCGGATTAGAGAGCTCTAAATGGCAGTATTTAACTCCTGCCTGCGGTCCCCGGAGCTTCTCCCAAGTGACATTTCCAGATCTGAGGGGGACATGTCCTCCAGTTGCTGGGGAGGAGGCTCTGGACCGACCTTGTTCTAGAGAGGCTGGGTGCTTGGCGTCTTCCCTGGGGAGCTGTGCGGGATGTGTTTTCCTGTGGGGGAGGGGGAACAAGTCGTGACTTCTCTGGACAGCCAAGCAGGTGGAGGGGCGTGCAGACCCCCCTCCAAAGCTGTCTTTTCCAGCATAGAGTGGTGCCTTTCCCCTTAGCAGATCATTTGGGTAGTCCCACAATTCTTCAAGTCTTCAGGAAATCAACCCTTAATATTCACTGGAGGGACTGATTGCTGAAACTGAAGCTCCAGTACTCTGGCCACGTGGCTAGAAGAACTGACTCATTGGAAAAGACCCTGATGCTGGGAAAGATTGAAGGGCAGGAGGAGAAGGGGATGACAGAGGATGAGATGGTTGGATGGTATCACTGACTCAATGGACTTGAGTTTGAATAAACTCTGGGAGACAGTGAAGGACAGGGAAGCCTGGCGTGCTGCAGTCCATGGGGTCGCAAAGAGTCAGACATGACTGAGTGACTGAACAACAACTACACAATTCTTCACTGTACTTTGTTCGTGAAGACAAAGTTTTAATGACCTCAGGACCGGCTGATAAAGCCACCTCCAGGGTGATGTAGCCAGGCAGCGCCCTAGGAGAGGAATACAGCAGTGGGCAGCTCCCTGCCTGTAAGGTGCCCGTCTGAGCTGGAGGAGGCTGCACGGGCAGTCGCAGGCAGAGGACAGGCAGCAGGAAAGGAGGTACCCTCGGCGGCTGGTCTGCAGAAGTGGCTCCGAAAGCCTTTCTCAAAGGCTTTGTTCTCCCCCTTTGTCCTCCAGAAATAATGACCTTGTGTGGCAGCTTTTTGTAATGTTTCATTTCCATGCCCCAAGCGATGGTTCAGCTGATTTCCCAAGGCTTAATGGGGGGATTTGGGGAGCCTGGGAGATACCGTGAATGAATAGACATAAAGAGTGGTATTGCATTTTCATAGCAAAGGGTTGGGGATGAGTCTTAGAAGGTTCCGTGGCACGGCTCAGTGTGGAGGCTTATTGGCAGCCCATCCGATCTGCTCGGATCCTAGAAGAATGCCTCCAGATCCGCGTCCCACAGCCTCCCCGCCGTCAGATCAGGCGCTCGGCAAGGGTGACGTTTTCATTTTCTTCAGTATGTCAGCAAGATCCTTTGACAGAGAGGGCAGAGGAGAAAATGGTACTTGGCTTTATGTATTCAGGTTCACCCCCACTTCATTTGCTGATCGCGTCTATCCCAGGCGCGGTGACTGGAGCCGGGCACCTCCCTCCACAGCGGAGCAGTGGGCACGTCGCTGTCTCCACACTAGCTGCCCTAAGAGTGCAGAGGGCAGGAAGCTGCCCTCCATATGCTGGTTCTGATGTGGGCGTCAGTTCACTTAATCACGGCAACTGTGGAAGGCAGATCTTTACCCCGTTATGCAGAAGATAAGCCTCCAGCTAAACAAAGAGTCAGCGACCCAGCTGGGCTTTGAACTGGCTCCGCCTGGGGTGTGGCCAGGCTCTGTCAGCTACTTACTGCACCCCAGCCGGAGGGGTTTCCAAAGCCCTCTGGGCACGTCTGCTTCCTCCCACCTCCTTCCTGTAGTTATCCAGATGAAATCAGGTTCAAAGTCACAGCAGTGTGGAGCGGTGAAGAAAGGCGTGCCCCTTGCAGCCCAGGTGGGGTGAAGACGACTCTGCATTTCCCGGGAAGGTGGGCGCTGAGCTGGACTGACAGCAGGTGATGGAAGCCACCAGCCCCAGGGGCCCCCGTCTGCCTCTTCCTTCCCGCTGCTGCCCCTGACTCCAGATGCTCACTGGTGCTGGCCAGAGCAGAGGGCAGGGGCCACCCCTGGGGTGGGGCCCGTGGCTTCTCTGAGCCAGCTCCGGCACTGGGCTGCCACCCTCCTGGGCATGCGGGCTTATTCAAACCTGTGTGTCTTCAAACTAGATACCATAAGGCAGTCTCTTCTCACCAGAATCTATTCAGGAACCAGCCCCATGGATCAGCATGTCGACACTAACAAGCAGAACCTGTTGGGACCCAGTCCCATGGATCAGCATGTTGATACGAACAACCAGAACCTGTTGGGACCCAGCCCCATGGATCAGCACTTCAACACTAACAAGCTGACTTGGCCAAAGCTTCCAGCCCAGCACGCTGACAGTTAGCCAGTTATTCTGAGAACATTCTTTTCAAAACACTCGACAAACAGGCTGAGAGATTCCTTTGTCCGCAGCCAGCCTCTGAAACTGAGCTGAAGCTCAAAGGGTTGAGAAGAACTCCAAGGAGGGTATGAGAGGAGGAGCAGGAGGCGGAAACCTTTGTGAATGTGGGTGGGGAAGATGGTCAGTGACAGCGAATTTTGCTGCGAACATGGATCATTTGTGCTTTTATCAAAGCACAGCTTTTAATTCCTAAAATATAACAGCCTTGTGCGGGAGCTCGAAGAAAAGGCAGCTTTTCCTGCAGAACTTTGCTGTCGAGCACCTGCAGCGGAATGGAAACTGTGGTGCCAAGTCGGTCGGGCTACTTTCCACTCCTGACGCCACCTTGCCTTTCATCTGCTTCCTGCAGCTCCAGGCTGCCTGCCGGGGTCGGAGCTGTGGCCACTCTCGGCCCCTTGGAGCTGCGCTTGCCCCTGTGTGGGTGAACTTGTTTTACCCTGTGCACCTCTTTGTGCATCATGGAAATCAATCGAATGTAGTGCTCTGCCTCCTGACGGCGATTCCCACTCTTTGGTAGGGGTCTCTGCTGTCTTTTTCTCCAAGGCCTCTTCCTCTGAAGAGGGAAGGGGAGGTTGGTGGAGTCGGGTCACTGAAGGTTTCCAGTCCTGCTCTATATGCAGCGATATGGCCTGGGGCTGGTGGCCGCCCCTCTCTGGGGCTTGGTAAAATGGGGAGCCAGGCCTCTGCCTCGCTGGCTTGTTGCTCCGATTAAAGAAGCCAGATCACGGCATTGACACAATGCGGCCAGAGGCTAGGCTTTCCTCAGCTTCCTAAGCACCAGGCTTGGTCCTTAGCTTGTATTAATGCATCTGAGCTTCTCCAGAACACTTTGAAATAGGTTGTGGTGGGTCTCATCTCACCACAGCGGTGGCAGAGGCTCGTAGGAGGGAGAGCATCCCGTTTGGGCTGCACAGGAGGGAGCCCTTTGCTGTGCCGCGCGGTCAGGCTCTGAAGCCTGCGCTTATAATTTTGACCCAAATATGTCCTGTTAAATGGTGGCTTTACCTTGTTTGTCAATACTCCCTAAAAATCTGGTTTAAGTCCCTCCATAGCACCATCAACAATCGCGGACCTCACCAGACTTACATGCTCTTTGTGATGTAGACCATCACCCACGAATGTGTCCAACCCAGAAACGCTTGAGGTTCCTCAGTGGGACTCTGCAGGAACCTCTGAATGTGGATTCTGTCCCCATAGGAACCTCTGCGCGTGGGTCTCCTGGGTGACAAAGACAGTGTTAAAATCGCTGCTGTCCTGGACTTCCCTGGTGTCCAGTGGTTAAGACTCTGCGCACCTCCTGCAGGGCACGTGGGTTTGATCCCTGGTCCTGGGAGGTCCGGCATGCTGTGCTGTGCAGCCAAAAACAGTCCTTGCTGTCCTTTGCCAGAACCCTTGGAGATCTCGTGGCCAGAGCACCGGGCTGGTGCCGGAACAGCCCTGAGGTTAGCGCTCCTCCGCTGCTGTGCGGCACCGAGCAGCTCCTCCTCGTTCAGCTGCCGCTGGAGACGAGTCAGGGGCCCCGCTGACCCGGGCCGGGCGGGGGGTGACCTCAGCAGAGTCACTGCTAGATGCAGATGACATGAGCTATGAAGTAACATTTGTCGTGTGGGTGCACGAGGCAGCCGGGCCTCTGGGGTCCTCTGGAAGTGGTCTGAAGACTCTCTGGGGTCTTGGGTGTGTCCGCCCAGTAGTAGCTGCTCCTTGGCTCAAGGGCCGTGCCCTCAGGGACCCCTCTGTCCCGCCCTGGCAGTAGAGCGAATTCGTAGGCACTCTCTTCTGCCTCCTCACTCACTGGATCTGATACCAGACCATTTCCACACAAACAGAGGATGGAAAATGAGTGGACTTCCTAGAGGGGCTGTTTCCAATGCTCTGAGCTTTTACAATTCAGGGACGTGTCTTCTTTGGGCTTGTGCTAAGCCTGCAGGGAGTGCTGTCACTTGGGTCACCTTGGGGGCAGTGCCGCTGGGTGGCAGAGTTGCCCACTCGCGGCCTCGAGCCCAGGGCAGGTCTGCAGGAAGATGCCCCGTGCCTCTCACCCCTGACCTGCTGCCTTGCTGGGCTCCTCTGTGTGTTCAACAGTCTCTATCCCACAAGGCGGGTTCATGATGGACGAGGGTGAACACAAGCTCTAACTTACTGAGCAATTAATCTGCTGGGCACTTTGCAACAGGAAAGACGTTGTCATCCCCACTCTATGGATGATGAAACCGAGGCTTCAGGTAACTTATTTAAGGTCAAAGCTAGCAGATAGGAGAGCTGAGTCCTGGTCTCGGACTGGCACTCCAAGGAACTTGTTCTTCCTGCAGCGCGGAAATTTTCAACTCTGAACACCCTTGACAGTGGCCTAGGGGGACTTTAGAAGCGTCCTAGGGCCTAGGGACTTTAGGCCCTGACCCCTCTGGGTGCGCTCTGGGCATCATGTTTTTCGAGCTACCAAGGGATTCCTAATACACAGGCGGGCAAAGGATCAGGGCACAGGGCCAGGATAGCTTTGGACCCAAGTCCTCCTGGAAAGCACTTGATTCCCAGCTGAATTCGCCACTGGCACCTGCAGCCTGGCTCGGTCTCTGGTAACTCACAGGGAATGACGGGGGCAGTCCTGGCATCAGCTGAGCCGGCTGTGCCCTGGGGTCAGCAGGGCAGGCAGCTGTCCATCGGGTGTGATCTGAGAGATTCTAGGAGGTGCCCCTCTGCCCAGGGTGGGTCACACTGTCCTGCCTTTGCCTGCCTTTCCACCTGGCAAGTGGGAGAACAGGGGAGCTGTGGCTCTGACTCCAGAAGGCCCTGCGATGGGAGGGCCTGGGGACATGGGGACTGAGCCAGCTCCTTCCCCTCCAGCATCCTGCCGGTCCCCACCCCACCTGCCCGGTTTACCTGGGAGAGAGAAGGGGCTCTGCCAGCAGTCAGAGGGCTTGAAGGGTGAGAAACGAAGGGGGGCTCCCACAGGGGCTGGGGACCCCACGATGCCTCGGGGCCCCCATGGGGGCTCAGGGCTCACATGGGGTTTGGGGACCACGATGGGGGCCCCAGGGCTCACCTGGGGCTGGGGACCCCACGATGCCTCGGGGCTCCCACGGGGACTCAGGGCTCACATGGGGGTTTGGGGGGCCCTGCGATGCCTCAGGGCTCCCACGGGGGCTCAGGGCTCACATGGGGGCTGGGGACCCCACGATGCCTCGGGGCTCCCACGGGGGCTCAGTGTTGTGGGAATCAAGAGGTGGACAGGCCCTGCTCTCGGGGAGCTTGGACCCTCCACGCCTGGCTGGGGGCCACCGCCCTGGGCTCCTCCTCCGTCTGCCTCGGCCGGTTCCCAGCAAGCTGCCCGCTGCACTTGCCAATGGAGCCAGATGCTGCTTTGGGGAAAATACCTTCTGGAGTTTGTTGTCTGAGCCCTCCCAGCCGACACCCACGGTGGAGAAGATGTGTCAGGATAAATGGAAAATCTCTTCATAAATATTTGGAAAAAAGCAAAAGGGAAAAGGAAAGAAGAACTAACTGTCTGGGATGCCTTTGGGGGCATCTTGGTGATGGCCATGGACAGATGAGGAAGGCAGGTCACCAACATTTGTCACCTTGTAGGAGGCCCCAGTGGGAGCCGCCAGGGCCGGGCCCGGTTTGGGCTGTGGGCACTGAGGGGCCTTGGCTCTGGGGAGAGGCCAGGCCTGCCTGGGTCACCAGCAGAAGCCGTGGAGCTCATGTGCTGCCAAGCTGCCACTTCTCCATGATGTATAATCGTGTCTCTGAACTCAGCTGCCTTGGGACTTCACTACAAGTGGAGCACAGCCTGAAGTGGCTTCAGGGGCACCCCTGGGAGGAGAGTGGAGAGGCCCCGGGGGCCAAGACACTGAAGGTGGAGCTGGCGCTGGAGCAGAGGGGGTGCAGCATGGCCGAGCCGACCCGGAGACGGGCTCCACCGCCCGGAAGGCTCAGCCGAGGGGACAGAGTGGGCAGCGTCCTCCGCAGGCCAGGCCTCCCCAGTGACAGGGGCCCTTCCCAGGTCTGGAGACCCCCTTGGCCTCACCCCTGGGCAGCCCAGTTCCAGCCACACTGGCCCGCGCATCCCTGGAAACAGAAGCTGCTGCTCAGGTCCTCCTGTCCTTGGGCTCTTCACATGCCCTCTTGCTGCCCTCTGGCAGCATCACTTACCCGATGCAGGGGCCTGGCTCCCTTCGTCTCGGATCACAGGGGACGGATTCTTCACACTGGAGGGAAGGACGGTCCGAGGGGGCAGCCACCGGTCTGGGCAGGGTCCCTGGAAGACAAAATGCTGGGAGAGCCTTCTTAGGAGCAGGTGGGTTCCTAAACCTAAGTGTGTTGTTCAGTTGCTCAGTCGTGTCCAACTCTTTGTGACTCCATGGGTTGCAGCATGCCAGGCTTCCCTGTCCTTCGCCATCTCCTGGAGTTTGCTCAAACTCATTTCCATTGACTTGGTGATGCCATCTGGCCATCTCATCCTCTAAGTGTTGGTGCCTGTAATTAACTTGGACGCGCGTGGGGTCCTCTGCCTGGAGGCTGGGCAGATGCTATCCCCCCATAGTGGACGATGTTCTTTAGGTTCCACAGTTGGTGCCGTCATGACAGGTGAGGACCTTGCACACATCGGAAGAGGAGTGAGGAGGCTGCAGAGGACAGGGCAGGTGTGATGAGATGTCTGTCCCCAGCATGCAGACGTGTATACGTAGCAGATACGGAGGATGCAGACGTGTATATGCAGCAGATACGGAGGATGCAGACGTGTATACTCAGCAGATACAGAGGATGCAGACGTGTATACTCACCAGATATGGAGGATGCAGACGTGTATACGCAGCAGATACAGAGGATGCAGACGTGTATACGCAGCAGGTACGGAGGATATAGACGCATATAGACATATATACTCAGCAAATAGAGAGGATGTAGATGTATATAAGCAGCGGGTATGGAGAATGTAGACGTGTATACACCCCAGAGGAGAGACCCTGTGGAAACTGGCTCACAAACACAGAGGCCAGGCAGTCCCACCATGTGCCTTGTGTAAGCTGAGAACCAGGAAAGCTGGTGATGAAAACCTGTCTGAGCCCAAAGGTCCAAGAAGCAGGAGCTCTGATGTCTGAGGGCGGGAGACGGTGTCCAGCTTAGCAAGACGGAAAGAGGACTCATCCTTTTCCACCTCCTGTTCTACTCAGACCCTCGGCGGATTGGACGGTGCCCCCCACTCTGACAAGTGTGAATGTCCTTCACTTGCTTCCTGACAAGTGCATTCCTCTCTGGGAAAACACCCTCCCAGACAGCCTGAGAGCGTCTAACTAGCTGGCTGGGCATCCCTCAGCCCAGCCAAGGTGATGCAGAGAACTCACCACCATAGCCTGTCTCTTCCTTGGAGGGCAGGTGTTGGAACAATTAGCCACTTCTGGAAGGAGGCCTGGAGGCTGGGTCCAGAGCCAGCGCAAGAGTGGCTGCAGCCACTGCTGAACATGAAGTCTCCCCGATGAGTCAAATTCTCTCCGGTGTATTGACTGCGAGTCAGTCCTACCAGACAGAAATGCTGGTTTCTAAAACATCGCTTTAGAGAAATTGACGGTGAATTAAAAACCAACTGAAAATGAGGCTGGTTGAGAAGCAAAGGCTTTGGTTGTTGGTTCTTCTATCAGCCAACTGCATTCCCCAGGGTCTCCCCGGTGTCTGCCCCGGGACTGGTGGTATTAGATGACTGATTAGGCAGAGTAAGCATGATGTACTAACTCCTTGACTCAGGTGACAGATACAGTGGGTTGAATGGTGACCGCCCCCTCAAAAGAGATATGTCTGTGTTCTCACCCCGAGAACCCATGAAGGCAACAGGCGACCTTATGAGGAGAAAAGGGTCTTTGCAGATGCAACCAAGGATCTGAGATGAGACGGTCCCAGAGAGGGGCAGGCCTTGGTTCGAGTCAAGTGTTCTTACCGGAGGACAGGGGGAGACAGCGGGGGCAGCCAGAGGGGTCTGGAAATGCCTTCGCGCCTCTGCTGGACACCCAGGTCCAGGTTTCCAAGCCTGGAGGTCGAGTGCTAATGCCGACCCGGCCCCTCACGCCGCAGCCCGCCCGCTGCCCTGTGTCTCGCCCAGGTCTGTCCTCCTGCCGATGGCCACCCGGTCCCCCTTCCTGCCTCGGCCTCAGCAAGCTCTTGTCCAGCTCAATGCCGACACACACCTGGCTTGACCTCTGTCTAGAAAGTTCTTTCTTCTCCTGGTGGGTCTCGACTCTTGGTCTCAACTTCAGGGTCAGCTTCTCTGCGACGCCTGTCTGGACCCTCCGCCTGCAGTTGAGCGCTGTCTCCTTCCTCGCGCACCTTCTTCTCGGCTCCTGTCGCCAGCTCAGTGACGGAGGGACAGACGCTTCGTCTCGGTTGTTTCCACACACGCACACGTGCACACACACACAGCAAACCCCAGGAGGCATGTGGCCGTCTTTCTCTTGTTCGGATCTGACTCTCCACCACACACGGGACCCGGCAGAGCTCCGAGTATTTACTGAAAGAAAAGGTAAAGGCTAGCCTCCCTGAGCCATGCAGGGACGGGAGAAGCAGAAAGGAGCCCGCAGTTACGGGCCAAGCTTCTCCCAGAACCCTACAAGTTTGTTATCTCATGACGGCAGGCTTGGAAATGTAATTGCTTTGTTTTTCTCTCTCCTCCAAAAGCCTTGTTTTTAAACTGTTTTCCCTGTGGAGTAAGTATGTGCATTAACCCTTATGGCAGCAGGAGAGAAGAAGGGTTTGGGGGCTTAGAGCGAGCTTGCAGAAGTCAGACTCCCAGAAGGAGAAACTTCCTATCCAATGGAACATTGGATGAAAGTTAAAATGCACTTGCAGAAATAAATTGGTTGCTATAGCAACAGGTCCCGGTTCTGTAGAGGTGGCGGGGAGTCAGCTAACTTAACTTTGGTCTAGGCTTGAGAGAAGAAGCCGCCCAAGCAAAATTAGGGGCTGTGTTTTGAAGTGTCTCACGTCACTGGCATAAAATGATGTTTACACACCTGCCTGTGTAAATGATGTTTACACACCTTCCCCGGCCTGGGCTGTCAGTCCCGTTGCTTCCTTGGTTGGCTCCTGTAGGCAGCAGAATGTTCAGTGCCCGCCCAGCAAGGCTTCTGGCCCTCTCAGAGGGGTGCAGCTTAGCACACCTCCTGCCTTAAAATGCTCCCTGAAACTTGCGCTCTGAAGAGGCCCTGTGCCAGGCCCTTCGGTGATGAGTAACCAACTGCCAGAAGACTCTGCTGGTGAATTCAGATTTTCATCTATATAAGGTTTCCCAGGGTGGAATCCACCCACTTGCGCTGGGAGAGTTCATCGAAAGTGTCAGAGAAGGGAGTACAGAGGTGATTCTCTGTGTGCATTTGGGGCGCGTGTGCTGGGGCAGCGATGGGCGGCGGGGCTGAGGCGGGCGGGCAGGTGCTCTCCACGGCCACGTGGACGGCGGGGCGCGGACGCTGGGGCACTGCAGCCCCTGTGAGTGGGCAGCCGACCTAGGCGGTCTCCTCTGAGCAGATCATCTGTTGAGCACGTGAGTCCAGAGAAACACTTTTCAGCGACACACAGGCCCGAGCTGCGTGCGCTCCGCCTGCCGCGGGCCGCGGTCCACGAAGCCTGCAGGTTCATTTCACTCTTCGTCTTCGCTCGATGTGCGTTTGTCCAAGTCCCTCTGTGGGAGGCTCCGCAGAGGAGCCCACGTCCTCGTCTCTGCGACCTGTGAGTAAGCGCACACGTTACCACATGAAGGGAAAGCCCACGTCCTCATCTCTGGAACTGTGAGTAAGTGCACACCTCACCACGTGAGGGGGTTAAGGCTGCAGGTGGCATTAAGGCTGCTCCTCAGACACCCTCACACAGGGGGTGATCCTGGATTACTGGGGGACTCCAATGGAATCACAAGCATTCTTGAAAGCGTAAGAGGGAGGCAGAGAGGAGGTCAGAGCGACGTGCTGTGGAGGCTGGACCCGTCGCTGACTCTGAAGATGAAGGAAAGGGTGTGAGCACGGAGGGGAAACTCTGGAAGCTGGCTAGGGTGGGGAGCAGTGCCCGCCCAGGGTGTCTGGAGAGGACCACGGCCCTGCCCACACCTCGACTCTAGCCCAGGGCGCCCCCACAACTGTAAGACAGGAAATCCATGCTCTTTCAAGCCTTAGATGGTGGTCTGTTTGCAGCAGCCCTAAGGTGTGCGAAGGCCCAGGGCGGCACCAGGCTCTGGGGGCTAAGGAGGCATGTTCCCCACCAGTCACAGTCCAGAGTGGGCAGCCGGGCCCCTGGCGGGTGGATGGAAGGACTGGCTGGTGGGAGAGAGGTTGGCAGCCCGGACCTGGGAGGAGATGAGCCAGCAGGATGGGGGCTGGGGAGGCCCCGGACACACGCGGTTGGCCCAGTAGCCACGGCCTGGAGACCTCGGCACACAGGCTTGAGTCTCCTCCTGGGAGCTGCAAGGGAGTCTGAGAAAGTTTTGAGTGGGAAACAGACCCGATCAGAGAAATCAGGCAGAAGCAAAGCGAGTCAAAATCAGAGACAGTGGATCAAAAACGAAGCTTGTCAGTGTGCTGGGCCCAGCGGGCAGCCCGGCTCGGAGGCGGGTAGACTGAGCGAGGTGACGCCCTGCCCCCCTCACTCTTCCCAGCTGGCCTGGATCCCTGACCCATCTTGGGTGAGTCCCGGAGCCCCTCAGGTGGCCCGCTCCCCTCTCCTCCCCATACCGTCCTCAGCTCGACGGCCCCAAGGAGGGAAGGCAGTGGAGATGGAGCCGTGGTCACAGGCTGAGCGGGCCTGCCAGCCCTCCATAAATTAAACGTGAAGCGTAACAAGTGATTATTTAGGGCAGAGTTACCGTTATTTTCTAATATGAAAAAGCAGGGTTGAAAGCTGGAATGGATGCCAGCCAGAATGAAGAAAGGAGTTCCGTTCATCTGCTGCTGACAAAGCGGTCCCTGTGGAGGGCTGCCTCTGGCCATGCCAGGCTGCACTGGCTCTGGGGGGGCACGCCCCTGGGCTGGGGGCTGCTGGGGGCCGGACTTTGTCCTCTGCGGGCTGGGCGGGTGGCAGCCCCGGCTGCTTGGGGGGTGGACTGGGCTCTGGTCCCACGTGGCAGCCAGAAGGGCAAGGGGGAGGTCAGCGGAGGACCTGGGAGGCTGGGGTCAAGTGCAGACTCTCGGTTTCTTGTCCGTGGCCAAAGCCCTGGGGCCCATGGCGGGGCTTCAAGGAGGAGCCGGAATTCCCTCCTCCTGTGACTGAGCCTTGGAGAAGGCAATGGCACCCCACTCCAGTGGTCTTGCCTGGGAAATAGCATGGACAGAGGAGCCTGGTGGGCTACAGTCCATGGGGTCTCGAAGAGTCAGACACGACTGAGCGACTTCACTTTCACTTTTCACTTTCATGCAGTGGAGAAGGAAATGGCAACCCACTCCAGTGTTCATGCCTGGAGAATCCCAGGGATGGCGGAGCCTGGTGGGCTGCCATCTATGGGGTTGCACAGAGTCGGACACGACTGAACCGACTTAGCAGCAGCAGAGACTGAGCCTGGAGACCCTCAGTCCCCGCCTTCCCTGTGGCGCCGCTAGTGAGGTCTTGTCTTATTGTTCCTTTTCCAGCTTGTCCAGTCCCTGGGTCGCCATGGTGACCACACCATGTGATCGAACCCCCCAGCAGCCTAGGGACTGTCACAGCAGGTGCTCTGTGCCCTCGACCTCCTTAAATCCCTCAATCCCCGCCCCCAGGCCGCGTTGCCCCAATTTTACACAGAAGCTTGAGGCTCAAAGGGTTACGTGGTTTTCCACCTACATACACCTTGCTAGTGGCAGAGTCCAGATTCACACCCAGGTCTCTGTCAGGGGAGCCAGCCTCTCCCCTCGGTGCCTCTGGCCACCGTCCCAACCCCCTACCACCTCGGCTCCCAAGGGCCCCCCCTTAGACAGGCCCCAGGGCGGGCTTGCTCTGGCAAGAGAGGGGGGACTTCTGCAGTTTGGGGTGGCCACTTTGGGAAGCCAGCACTTGCAGGAGTGGTGTTTCCTGATGCCTTCAGAGCTGGGTCGTCTCTCAACCAGACCCACTTCCAAGTCATGTAGTTGCCGAACCAAACGGCAAACGTGGGTGAGAATGCTGGTGTCCTCCGACGCTGGGGCCTCCTCTCCTGTCCACCCGGCCCACTCCGTCCCCCACCCGTGCCTTCAGCACCGGGCCCGGGAGACACAGGCTATCCTTCGCTCACACACACACACACACACACACACACACACTCCTAAAGGCAGGCTCCAGCAGTTAAGCTGATCAACAGACACCAAAGGCTCGAGTTTGCCTTTAGGAAGCTCCCGGCCATGAGGGGAGCCAGGCAACAGATGGGTGAGGGGAATTCACACCCAGGAGCTGCAACAGACAAGACAGGCTGAGGACGCCCAGGCTGGGTGGAGGTCTCGGAGGCTGCAGACACTTGCACAAAGTCCCCAGATGATGAGAAGAGCGTAGGAGAGCCCTCCAGGCCAGGCGCACAGGCCCGCCTGTGGGAGTGGGAGTGTCTGGGCGTCTGGGGGTCAGGCTGGCAGGAGGGCAGGGGCCAAGGCTGGAGCAGACTCAAGAGTTGGGTCGCAAAGGATTTGGCATCTTTTCTTGAAAGGGTGGGATGTCATTGAGTGAATTCAGAAGCTAGAAACCGAGTGACATGCACAGATCTTCCAGAGACTAGCATCAGCGTGGAGCAGGGAGCAGAGGGTGTCAGGAGACGCCGAGAGGGAGTATGAGTGTCTGGGTGTATACTTGGTGTCTGGGCAGGAGAGGGAGCTGGCTCGGGCCAGGCAGAGGCCCCGAGGGGGGCGGGGAGAGACCTGAGCTGGACGGCGTCAGGGCGACCTTGACAGAGGTTTCTGTAAACAGAGCTGAGAAGGAAACAGCAGCGGACGGCAGCCACTCACCTCCCCGACCCATCCCAGTCCTGCCTGGTGCCAGGACACGCAGCGTGTCTGCTGCCGTGCCCAGCCCCAGCTCTCAGGACCCGCTGCTGGGAGCTGAGTGGGCAGCGCCATCCTGACACTTGTGTGACTCGCAGTCCCTGTGCCTGGCGCCCGGGAAGCTGGTGTGGCCTCTGCAGCCGCTGGCGTCTACTTGATTGAAGACATCAGCTCAGGAACTGCGGCTTCCTGAATGAAACCTAAAATCGCATTGACTCTGCGGCTGCAGCTGGAAGGCCTCCAGCCCCGCTGATGCTCCCACAGAGGCCATGCTGGGCTTGCGGGGCCGTGGCTGGAGTTCCTCCCACACCCTCCATGCGGTGTGGCCGGCCCCTCCCCAGGGAGGTGCAGACCCAGGAGGAAGCAGTGAGCTGCCTGGGGGCTGTTTAGATGGCGAGATGGCCACTTGTAAGAAAGCAGATCCCCTCAACACAAACCACACACACACACTCACACAAACACACACATACTCATACACACATACACATGCTTATGCACACACACACACTCATGCATACACATGCTCGTGCACACACATACTCTCACAACTCGCACACACACTCATGCACATTCTCACACACATTCTCTCTCTCTCACACACACACACACACACACTCATGCATATACATGCTCGTGCACACACACATTCTCACAACTCGCACACACACTTGTACATACACATGCATACACACACTCATATACACAAACTCGTGCACACACGCCGACACACATGCATGTGCACACACACACGAATGTGCACACACACTCACACACACATACACATACTCACACATGCCATGCACACACTCACACATGCCATGCACACACACATGCTAACGCACACACACTCACACACACATACACACACACTCACATACTCATACACATGCACACACACACATACCAAACTCACACACACGTGCACACACACTGGCATGCACTCACAGATGCATGTGCATACACGCATGAACATGCATACACGCATGAACATGCACACACGCTCGCTCTCACACACACTTACATGCACATGCACACACATTCACACCCAACTCACATACACATGCTTATGCACACACACACTCTCACACACTCACACGCACACTCATGCACATTCTCACACACATTCTCTCTCTCTCTCTCACATACACACACACACACATGCCAGGGCTAGGACAGTTAATGTTCTATGAGCAGCTCTCATAGAAGAGAGCTAATGATTCCAATTTGCATTTTTCCAGGTCTCATAATTCTCTGTCTCACCTTCTTTACGCCGCGGGAGCCTGCGGGGCTGTGCGGCTATGTCACAGGAGGGCTGCGTAACCCGCACGACCGCTCTGTATTCACCAGCGGGACAGACGGCGCCTTGTGTCACTGAGAGCACCCCCGGCCCTCATCCCATCACTCTTCCCCACGGGAGGCAGGTGTGTCAGCCTGGGAGCCCCTGAGACATCCTCCCCTCCCAAGGAAAGAAAGCGGACGGGATGCCTCAGAGGGACCTCAGACGGGACTCCGAACTGGCAGCCGCTCCCTCCAACATTCCCAGACAAGATGGCTCCCCAGTGGCAGGTGTCTTCAGACAGTTTATTTTGGGAGGAAGGACTCAGCTCTGTCTGCACGTGGAAGGGTGTTCTGCTCCCCAGAGCTGCCGGGCAGGGTTCCAGGAAGCCGGGTTATTTAGCAGGTTTTCAAAGTCTGAGGTCATTGCTGTTCTCTCCTCCCTGCAAAAACCCCAGACGTCAGCTCCTCCCAGCAGCCGGCTCCCCAGGTTCCCGAATGCCTGGCCCCATTCATTCACTCACTCATTCACTGCCTTACTCCACACACATTTATCACGGCCCTGCGGTGTGTCGGGCACAGGGGCACAGGGTGAACAATGCATGCAGCCCTGGTGCCGAGGAACTGACTTTCTGGTAAGGGAGGGAGAAAAAAGCAAGTCAGTAAACGAGCAATAGAGAGAGTGGTGTGAACGCGAAAGAAGCAGGCCCAGCGGAGGGTGTGAGGGACCCACCTGTGTCTGGGCCGGCCTCTGGGCTGGGGCCAGGGCAAAAGAGGAGGCCAAGTCTGGGGTGCATGGCCAGATGGTGACTTTCGGGAAATGTTAAAAGAAGTGCAAGGTGAGGGATGGCTGACTTTGTGAGCCAAGTTGTGAGGGCTGTGTTTGCCTTGCTAAGCAGTTTAGGTTTTATTCTGGAGGCAGGGGGGAGCCAGGACAAGTTCTGAAGCAAAAAAGGGACACTAGTCTATATGCAGTGTCTGCATTTTAGGACAATCCCTCTGGCTGCCGTGGGGTGAGTCTTTGGAGAGGAGACAGGCAGCAGGAGATTCTGACCTGTGAAGTGAACAGTTGAGCATGGCCTGGAGAGGACAAGGAGAGGCATCGAGGAGGTGAGATCCCCAGGTGGCTTGTGAGATGCGGAGGGTGAGGCAGTGGGTGGATTTTATTCCTAGGACCCTGGCCTGGGGAACTGGAGCAGTAAAGGCTGCCCTTATCTGTTTCTGGAACACTTCCAGCAGTGAGATGTAGAGACCTAACAGTGACTTAAACAATAAAAATGTTTTTAATTATCCCACATCCTGATAAGTCTGGAGGTGAGCCATCTGAGGCTGGTTTAACATCTCAAGAGTGTCGTTAAAGATCTAGGATCTTTCTTTCTTTTTGCGCCCCCATCCTCAACGTATTTGCTCGTTATCTTCACGGTTGCAAGATGGTTGCTGTAGCTCCCGACATTTTCACGGCAGGAAGAAGAGGAAAGAGGTGGTCATAGCCATGTCTGTTCCCTTAAATCAAGAAAAACAAAGCTTCCAGAAGATTCCACCTATAAGTCGATGTCCACCCTTAGCTTGAAGAAAACTGGAAAAGTGAGTTTTTAAATTTCCGGCACCAGTAGCGGAGGCACGTAAGAAAGAAAGGGGCTGGTAACAGGCCTCGGGTTAGTGTCACCAAGCAAGGTGAAAAGCCTTGGAGGAAAAGGCAGCTTAGCTCCACGCCTGCGGAGGAGTGGTTTGTGGGAAAAAGCAACCTCAACTCAAGAGAAGATTCTTGAGAGTCCCTTGGACAGCAAGGAGATCAAACCAGTCAATCTTAAAGGAACCCTGAACATTCATTGGAAGGACTGAAGCTGAAGTTCCAATACTTTGGTCACTTGATGAGAAGAGCTGATGCATTGGAGAAGACACTGGTGCTGGGAAAGAGTGAGGGCCCGTGTCTCTGGGCCTTGGTTTCCTCCTGTTACTGCGTGAGAGACCGACCAGACCCTTCCTGATTCCACAGCAAAGTGGAAGGGAAGTGTCAAGTGTGCACAACAACGGTCAAAGGAAATCTCTAGGAACCTGCTGCACCATCTGGAACCCGCTCATCCAGCCAGATAATAAAACCCTGGCGGGCAGCAAAGAAAGCTGCTGGCCGGGGACCAGCCCACCTCGCCCTCCTGCTGAGGTTGCCCACCCAGGGGTCCCCCGGAACCTCCTGATGCCGGCGGTGGGCCCCACTGTCAGGTCCCAGTGCTGATCGAAACAGGCTTCCCGAACACAGAACTCTCTCTGTCAGGATGCGCGGTCCGCCCTGGTGGTTGGGTGGGGGGGGAGTTGGCTCGGCTGTCCCATGTCAGAGGTGGGATCTGAGACCCTGGGCTATTGCGGGGGCGGCTGTGGGTCCCCGTTAGGCTGGAGGACTGCTCGACGTGAGATTGCGAAGACTGGACCAGGCGTCCTGGTTCCCTGCATGCTGACCATGAGCAGGTCACTTCACCCCCGTGAGCTTTGGGGTTCTCAACTGTAAGATGGAGATCGCACCGCCTGGCACCCTGGGGCCTTGCCACAGCCCTGGGAGACCAGCATCCTCAGCAACCCATCTCGCAGAGGAGAAGACTGAGGCCACGGAAGTCCCCTGACCAGGAAACGGCAGAGGCTGAAACCCACTCAGGTCTGTGGCTCCAGAACCTGGGCTTCGTCCCAGCACAGGCTTGCCCACCCCCTGAAGGCGTTGTGTGTCGTGAAGGCAGAGTCCACGTGGCTGGCAGGGGAACGGCTGACCGGCTGGGGGGCGGGTGACAGGTGGGGTGGGGATGGCTGACCAGCAGGGGGACAGCCGCCCTGAGGCTGCAGCTGCCACCCCTCGACAGCCCGAGCCCCTCCCCCCCCCATCCCCTGGGCCGGCCGGCAGTGAGCTGGGGAGACACAGTTGGCAAAACACATTAGCATCTTCTTCTCTGCTAATTAGTTTTGTGAAGAATTATTTATTTATCTATTATTTTCACCAGAGAGCAACTGGGGCTGCCGGAATGTGGTGACAGGTGTTATGTGAAAGGGGAGGAAAGGAGCACGCCCCTTGCCCAGAGCTGGATCGTCTCCATGTGGACATGAGCGGGGGTCGGGGAGCCCACGGGCACGGGGGGAGAGGCTGGGGGAACAGAACAAACCCCAGGCGTCAGTAGAGGGGGCACCCACACCCCCGGAGTCTGGAGAAACATGCCTGCCCTGGACGGTGTCTGCCTGAAAGTCAGAGGGTGGCGTGAAGTGGAAGGCTGTCCCCACCCCGGCCCGTGTGGCTGCTCTGTCTGCTGAGGAAACCTCCCTCCATTCCTTACATCCCAACTCAACAGCATCTCCCCTGGGGAGAGATTGCAGACATTTGGGAGCAGAGCACGGTCTTGCCTTCATGCCCTTGCCTGGGTCCCCCTCACAGTCATCCTGGCACCTGTGAATCTGTCAAGTGTCTCAGTGGTTTCCGAGGTCAACCATGACTGAGCACACGTGGAGTCGGGAAATGCTGGTTAAAGGGGCAACTGGTAGGAGGCGATGGCTGCAGGCTGAGCAGGTGAAGGAGGGCTTCCTGGAGGGGGAGGCTGGGACTGTGTGTTCAGTGATTGTGGGATGAAGCCGGGTGGCTCCACACACAGTACGGGCTGGATCACATACCCAGAGGGCCTCCCTGAGACATGACTGCTTCCTGAAGGCAGTGAGGTTGTGTCTGACACTGGGGCCTGTCTCAGCACTGGCCTGACTCAGATAGCTGTGTGTCTGAGGGACCTCACCACTGTGAGCGTTTGCTCACTTGCTGAGAAAATGAACGGAGACACTGATGTAACCAGAAGACAATGTGGTTCAGTGCCTTGAAAATGGAGCTTTCCTTTAATTCAGCATTTCCATTTTAAAATAATCTGTCCTAAGGAAGTATATCACAAACTATTTCTGCAAGTATATTCATCATGATGCTAGTTCAGATAGAACATAAAACATAATACAAATGTTCATTCACAGGGACTGTTTCAGGAAATTACATCGATGAAAATACTGGAGTGAATAGCCATTCCCTTCTTCAATAAGGAATAGCCATTCCTTCTGGGTTGGGATCATCCCAACCCAGGGATCGAACCTGAGTCTCCTGCATTGCCGGCAAAGTCTTTACTGTCTGTGTCACTGAGGAAGCCCTTCAGATAAGATCAGATCAGTCGCTCAGTCGTGTCCGACTCTTTGCGACCCCATGAATCGCAGCACGCCAGGCCTCCCTGTCCATCACCAACTCCCGGAGTTCACTCAGACTCACGTCCATCGAGTCAGTGATGCCATCCAGCCATCTCATCCTCTGTCGTGCCCTTCTCCTCCTGCCCCCAATCCCTCCCAGCATCAGAGTCTTTTCCAATGAGTCAACTCTTCGCATGAGGTGGCCAAAGTACTGGAGTTTCAGCTTTAGCATCATTTCTTCCAAAGAAATCCCAGGGCTGATCTCCTTCAGAATGGACTGGTTGTATCTCCTTGCAGTCCAAGGGACTTTCAAGAGTCTTCTCCAACACCACAGTTCAAAAGCATCAATTCTTTGGCGCTCAGCCTTCTTCACAGTCCAACTCTCACATCCATACATGACCACAGGAAAAACCATAGCCTTGACTAGACAAACCTTTGTTGGCAAAGTAATGTCTCTGCTTTTGAATATGCTATCTAGGTTGGTCATAACCTTCCTTCCAAGGAGTAAGCGTCTTTTAATTTCATGGCTGCAGTCACCATGTGTAGTGATTTTGGAGCCCAGAAAAATAAAGTCTGACACTGTTTCCCCATCTATTTCCCATGAAGTGGTGGGACTGGATGCCATGATCTTCGTTTTCTGAATGTTGAGCTTTAAGCCAACTTTTTCACTCTCCTCTTTCACCTTCATCAAGAGGCTTTTGAGTTCCTCTTCACTTTCTGCCATAAGGGTGGTGTCATCTGCATATCTGAGGTTCTTGGTATTTCTCCCGGCAATCTTGATTCCAGCTTGTGTTTCTTCCAGTCCAGCGTTTCTCATGATGTACTTTGCATATAAGTTAAATAAACAGGGTGACAATATACAGCCTTGACGTATTCCTTTTCCTATTTGGAACCAGTCTGTTGTTCCATGTCCAGTTCTAACTGTTTCTTCCTGACCTGCATACAAGTTTCTCAAGAGGCAGGTCAGGTGGTCTGGTATTCCCATCTCTTTCAGAATTTTCCACAGTTTATTGTGATCCACACAGTCAAAGGCTTTGGCATAGTCAATAAAGCAGAAATAGATGTTTTTCTGGAACTCTTTTGCTTTTTCCATGATCCAGCGGATGTTGGCAATTTGATCTCTGGTTCCTCTGCCTTTTATAAAACCAGCTTAAACATCAGGAAGTTCACAGTTCACGTATTGCTGAAGCCTGGCTTGGAGAAGTTTGAGCATTACTTTACTAGCGTGTGAGATGAGTGCAATTGTGCGGTAGTTTGAGCATTCTTTGGCATTGCCTTTCTTTGGGATTGGAATGAAAACTGACCTTTTCCAGTCCTGTGGCCACTGCTGAGTTTTCCAAATTTGCCGGCATATTGAGTGCAGCACTTTCACAGCATCATCTTTCGGGATTTGGAATAGCTCAACTGGAATTCCATCACCTCCACTAGGTTTGTTCGTAGTGATGCTTTCTAAGGCCCACTTGACTTCACGTTCCAGGATGTCTGGCTCTAGGTCAGTGATCACACCATCGTGATTACCTGGGTCGTGAAGATCTTTTTTGTACAGTTCTTCTGTGTATTCTTGCCATCTCTTCTTAGTATCTTCTGCTTCTGTTGGTCCATACCATTTCTGTCCTTTATCGAGCCCATCTTTGCATGACATGTTCCTTTGGTATCTCTGATTTTCTTGGAGATCCCTAGTCTTTCCCATTCTGTTGTTTTCCTCTATTTCTTTACATTGATCGCTGAAGAAGGCTTTCTTATCTCGCTATTCTTTGGAACTCTGCATTCAGATGCTTATATCTTTCCTTTTCTCCTTTGCTTTTCACTTCTCTTCTTTTCACAGCTATTTGTAAGGCCTCCCCAGACAGCCATTTTGCTTTTTTGCATTTCTTTTCCATGGGGATGGTCTTGATCCCTGTCTCCTGTACAATGTCACGAACCTCAGTCCATAGTTCATCAGGCACTCTATCTATCAGATCTAGGGCCTTGAATCTATTTCTCACTTCCACTGTATACATCAATATAATAGAGCATACACAGTTAATTGCAAAGAATCATTTCCCTGGCCAGGGATCGAACCTGCAACCCTTACATTGGAAGGAAAGTCTTAACCACTTGACCACCAGGGAAGTCTCAAGAATGCAGCCTGACAACAGTAGTGTTATGTATTTCCAAAGCATTCTATAAAAGCATATACCGCTTTTTTAATTGAAAAGCTGGGAGAAAAACATTATTAAGGATTATAAAACAGTCATCATTTCTTTAGGCCACAGAGTCAGCTTATCTCAGCAGTTCTCATATCAGCTGGGTCAGATGCAGCTGGCCTTGGTTTGGTCAGGTTGGCTGAGCTGATTCAGGTGTTTTTACTGAGCTGCCAGGGCTTCCCAGGTGGCTCAGGGGGAAGGACCTACCTGCCAGTGTAGGAAATGTAAAAGACACAGGTTCGAGCCCTGGATCGGGAAGACACCCCGGAGAAGGTCATGGCCACCCACTCCAGTATTCTTGCCTGGAGAATCCCATGGACAGAGAAGCCTGGTGGGTTACAGTCCATGGGGTCACGTAGAGTTGGACACGACTGAGTGACTGAGCAGGCACACACACTGAACTGCCAAGCAGCGAGGGGGGTGCTGCCTTGGGAAGCCAGCTGACATCTGGTTGGGATGACAGGTAGCACGTGTCTCCCATCACACAGCGGGCTCGTCTGGACTCCTTCACATGACGGCTCAGGGCTCCACGGCTGCAAGAATGGAAGGATTCACTGGAGCCAGGGCTCTGGAAGTTTAAGCCTGGAAATCACATGTCATCTTCACTGTATTCCATTGGCAAAGAAAGATGAGTTAGGCCCAGGTCCAGGGGCAGTGAGACTGATGACCTTGCGTCTTGGTGACGGGTGAGCTGCAGACAGCCATGGTGCTTCGTGCCATCTGCCGGGTAGCAGTGCCAAACGGTCACTCACTTGACACATGTTTACCGTCTGCCATGCTCTGTGCTGGCGCGCGCCCTTTCCGTGGGGAGAGAACCCAGTCACTGGAGAGCGTCACCCACCTGAGCACCGAGCACACAGTAGCTGCCCAGGGAACCCTTGTGGAAGTAGGGAGGGCACGGGCTCAGCCTCGGCGCCTCCTGCCAGCGCCACTGAGGAGCCTCTAAGAAGCCTCGCTGTTACTCCCCAGGTGAGAGGCAAGCAAACCATTCCAACGCGGGCACGCATGAGAGCAAAGAAGGGGCTCCTCTAAGAGGAACAAACAGAATGCTGAGTTGTCGCAGGTGCAGCCCGATCCAGGACAAGGAGGCTGCCACCAGCTCCACTTTATACAGGAGAGAAAAAAGCAACCTCCTGTTCATTTAGGAGGAATCATTCTGAGTTTAGACACAAGCAGTCAAGCATAGGGAAAGAATCCATTTATTTGGTATTGCCACTAATACCAACTCTAGATGCCCCAGAAGGCAGCTTGCTAGGTTGAGATTCACAAACAGGATTCAGAGAGTGGAGGAGGCTGGGGAATGTGTGTGTGTGTGTGTGTGTGTGTGTGTGTGTGTGTGTGTATGAGAGGGAGGGAGAGAGGAAAGAAGTGGAAAGCTTCAAATCTTTTCAGAAGAGCACACAGAATGCCTCTGAAGATGTTGGTTTGCTTTGGGTGTTTATTTTTTTAAAAACTGAAGACTTCCTCTTTTCCAGGGAAGAGGTGTCCAGGGCAGCTGCTCCCTGACCCGCTGTGTCTGCCTCCCTGCCCTGTGCCTTCGAGGTGGCTGCTCCTGGAGGTGAGACCACAGTCTGTTCCACCGAGAAACCGGACCCTGCCCCTGTCTGAACAGCTCACAGCACCTTCCGGGATGCATGGGGAGATGCCCGGTGATGACCCCACCCAGTCCTGGTCCTCCTGTGGCCCAGCAGTGCAGACACTCTGCGTGTCTTGCAAGACGGGGAGGAGGAAGCTGGTGGGGAAGAGTTGAGGGGTTGCAGGCCAGAGAGCTACCAGGCAGGTCATGGTCCAGTGTGTGGTCCTGAGACCCTAATAGCTCTCCCCCTTCCTCACAGGGTAAACTTCAGGCAAGTTACACATTGTGCCAGCCTCCATTCCTCACTGGTCAAATGGAAAGGGTGATTGTGTCTATTTAGCATATAATAATTGTAAATTTTGTTGTTGTTCTGTGGCTCAGTCGTGTCTGACTCTTTGCTCTCCCATGGACTGTAGTCCACGAGGCTCCTCTGTCCATGGGATTCCCTGGACAAGAATACAAGAGTGGCTTGCCACGCCCTTCTCCAGGGGATCTTCCTGACCCAGGGATCGAACCTGGATCTCCTGCATTGAAGGCAGATTCTTTACTGTCTGAGCCACCAGGGGCTTGTTAATTGTGTATTTAGCATGTAATAATTATTAAACTGTTAGCGGATACCAAGTGCTCAATAAAGCTACGTGCTGTTGTCTGCATGTTTGTGTTCCCTCAAAATTGATGTGTTGACGTCTTAACCTCTGATGTGACGGAATGTGAAGGTGAGGCCTTTGGGAAGTAATTAAATTTGGGTGCAGGAGTCGGAGTGGGGCCACCATTACGGGATTGATGCCGAGGAGCGAGTGCTCTGCCACCACGAGGCGTGGAACCCAGGAAGAGGGCACCCCCAGCGGAATCCGGAAAGACAGCGCCCCTAGAGGAACCCGGGAAGAGAGTGCCCCTAGAGGAACCCAGAAAGAGAGCGCCCCCAGTGGAACCCGGGAAGACAGCGCCCCTTAGAGGAACCCGGGAAGAGAGCGCCCCCAGCGGAACCCGGGAAGACAGCGCCCCTAGAGGAACCCGGGAAGACAGCGGAACCCGGGAAGACAGCGCCCCTAGAGGAAGAAGACAACCGGAAGACAGCACCCCTAGAGGAACCGGGAAGACAGCACCCTAGAGGAACCGGAAGACAGCGCCCTAGAGGAACTGGGAAGACAGCGCCCCTAGAGGAACCCGGAAGAGACAGCCCCTAGAGGAACTGGGAAGACAGCGCCCTAGAGGAACCGGGAAGACAGCGCCCCAGCGGAACCGGGAAGAACAGCGCCCTAGAGGAACCCGGGAAGACAGCGCCCCTAGAGGAACCCGGGAAGACAGCGCCCCCAGCGGAACCCGGGAAGACAGCGCCCCTTAGAGGAACCCGGGAAGACAGCGCCCCCAGCGGAACCCGGGAAGACAGCGCCCCTAGAGGAACCCGGGAAGACAGCACCCCAGCGGAACCCGGGAAGACAGCGCCCCTTAGAGGAACCCGGGAAGAGAGCGCCCCCAGCGGAACCTGGGAAGACAGCGCCCCTTAGAGGAACTCGGGAAGAGAGCAGCCCTAGAGGAACCCGGAAAGAGAGCACCCCTAGAACCCACCGTGCGGCCCCTGCTCTCGGAACCCCAGCCATGAGAACTGAACGTTTGGTCAAGCCTCCTTCCCGAAGAGCAGCTCTGGTGCAAGCTAGTGGAGAAGGTTTCTCCTCCCTCCAAACTCGCATCTCCACTTGTGAAAAGCTGGACTTGTTAATCAGACGTTTATTGGTTCCACTGTGGCTTCTGGGACAGCAATAGAATGGATCTCTGCCCCAGAGAGACTGGTCAAACGGCCTTTGGAAACAGATGGCATTTTGTGGCAGTGACCACGGAGAAACAGAGCACGATCTGTGGTCCTCCAGGCCCCTTTCATCAGGCAGGTGGAGAACCAGCACCCTGAATGAGGGATGAGCACAGAAAGTCCACTCCCTCGGGGTCATGGCTGCAATCTCCTAAATATTCATTCTAGACACACAAATAGCCAATTAAGGTGCCAGAGTAAAGGAGATGGGGACTGAACGGGTCATGTGATTTCCTTTCTCAGGAATCTAACAAGCAATTATTTTCATCTCAGTTAAGGAACCATTCTTTCTTGGAGCCCAAGGAGGTAGGTCCCTGCCGACTCCCCAGTGATGGGCTGGGCTCCCTCTCCACCATCTTATCTGTCAGGGCCAAAGTTCTAGGAGTCACCCACGGGGCTTCCCTTTCTCCCTGTTTACACATGGCTTAATCTTCCATCTTCCTCCAATGACTGGCTAGGGGCCTTCACCCCCAGGCTCTGTTCACAGCCCTGCCATCTTCACCAACATCTCCTTTAAATGTCATAGCCCGGGCATCAGGCAGGGAGGAAGAATTAAACTGGCTTTCTCCAAGCTAAGACCCTGAATGGCCAACCTGTTGATTTCTTGTCCTAAGGGTGATGGAGAGCCATTGGACATCATTAGATGTGTGTCATGAGGGGCCCACATCTGTGTGAAGGGACTGAATGGGCCACAACTAGAAACAGAAAGGCTCAGAGGCACTCATGGAAACATCACGGGATCAGATTTGACTGTAAGATCAAAGGGATCTTTGTTATAATGTCAAAGGGGATAATAGTTTAACAAAGTAAAATTATATTTCTTTTTCATAGTCAAGAAATATGGAGGTATGGCTAGTGCAGTTTGCTTAGTGTCAGGGACCCAGCTCCTAGTTCGTTGTTTTTCCATAATGGCTTCCAGTCACATAGTCATCTTGTGACCCAAGATGGCTGCTGGAGCTCCAGGCATCACATCTACATTCCAGTTAGAAGGAAGAAGGGAAAGGGAAAAGGAAACACATGATCATTTAAGGACAATTCCTGAAAGTGAAAGTTGCATATGCCAATTCTGTTTTAGGTGAAGCTTAGTTGCATGTGTTTCCTTGCTGTCAAGAGAGGCTGGGTTGCTGTTGTTGTTCAGTCACTCAGTCGTGTCCAACTCTTTGCGACCCCACGGACTGCAGCATGCCAGTCTTCCCTGTCCTTCACCATCACCCAGAGTTTGCTCAAACTCATGTCCATCAAGTTGGTGATGGCATCCAACCATCTCATCCTCTGTCCTCCCCTTCTCCTCCTGCCCCCAATCCCTCCCAGCATCAGAATGTTTTCCAATGAGTCAGTTCTTCACATCAGGTGGCCAAAGTATTGGAGCTTCAGCTTCAGCATCAGTCCTTCCAATGAATATTCAGGGTTGTTTTCCTTTAAAATTGACTGGTTTGATCTCCTTGCTGTTCAAGGGACTCTCTAGAGTCTTCTCTAACACCATAGTTTGAAAGCATCAATTCTTCAGTTCTCAGCCTTTTTTATAGTCCAGCTCTTACATCCATACATGACTACTGGGAAAGCCATAGCTTTGACTACATGGGTATTTGTTGGCAAAGTCTTTGCTTTCTAATATACTGTCCAGGCTTGTCATAGCTTTTCTTCCAAGGAGCAAGTGTCTTTTAATTTCAGGGCTGCAGTCACCATCCGCAGTGATTTTGGAGCCCAAGAAAATAAAGTCTGTCGCTGTTTCCATTGTTTACCCATCTATTTGCCATTAAGTGATGGGGCCGGATGCCATGATCTTAGTTTTTTGAATGTTGAGTTTTAAGCCAACAGTTAAGAGAGGCTGGGACATGTCTTATTCACGACAGCCACATGTCCAGCCAAACATCAGGGGCCCTGTGACTATGGACGAGCAGACTGTAGCTGGGAGTGGCATTCATCACCTCGACCACATGAATGCACTCCCCTTCCTCCCACAGCTGACATCCTCTCCCCAAAAGTTGGGCCCTGGAATCGGTCTTCCTCCTCCCGTCCTGAGCCGGGCACCGCAGGGGTCGGAGACAGACAGGAGCTCTCATCTTGCTCACAACTGCAAGTCCTATTGACAGAGAGTAGGTGGGCAAGAGTTGGTTTTTCTTGAGATGTTTTGTTTTTAAAGACATTTTTTAAGAGTTTTAGGTTTACAGTTGAAAGGAAGGTACTTTGAGGAGAGAAGACAACAAAAATGACTTTGGCAAACTGAACTGAAGAAGACTGCTGGAAGGACGGGAGGCGCATAGGGCGTTTGCGGGAGGGCTAGGGAACCGTGTTTTGTACACGCCCCAACCTGGGCTGCCATCTAGCTCTCCATCCTCTCTCTGCTGCCTGCACGTCTCAGCCGCTCTGCCTGCCTGGCCAAGTGGCTGCCCGTTCTCTTCGGTCCAGCCCAGGCATCCTCTCCTCTGCGGCCCAAGCGCCCCGGCATCTCTGATGCGCCCACGTGCACTGACGGGGTTAGAGCTTCTACCACCCAGAGGGGCGCCCCATCACCTGCCCTGGAGCCGGGACTTACGGAGGGCAGGGCCTGCACAGTGTCTCGGCGTCTGTAGGGAACCTCTGTGACCTTTCTAACGTGAGACCCATTAGGTTTCGGGGGTCACGTGCGGATGGCGGGTGAGCACCTTGTTTCCGGAGGTGAATTCATCAGTTACCTTGATCAGCCATTTGTGCACACAGGACACTTCTCCGGAGCAGAGTTTGTCTGGCCGCCAGGCAGTTTCCGGAGCGGGCGACCCGGAGCTGCGAGGCGGGCTGTGCATCGCTCCAGCCTCTCCTGGAGGCCTCCCACCGCGTCCGCCCCTCCCACTCCTCCCGCCCCTCCTCCCGCTCCTCCCTCTCCTCCTGCCCCTCCGGTCCTCCACCTCCTGGAGCTCAGCGCGGGGAGAGGCTTCCTCTCCCGGCCCAGAAGACAGTGGAGTCAAGGCCGCGCAGATGCCCTCTGCGGAGAGAAGGGGGCTCTCCCCCAGCCTCCCTCCCCTGCCCCGGCCCCCGGGGCTCATTGAGCCCTGGGCACCGGAAGTTAGGATGCTCTGAGAACGCTCTTCCCAGCGCTGCTTCCACCTCAGGCTGCCTTTGACCTCTCACCCCAGCAGCACTGCTAACTCTTTGCGACTCCATGGACTGCAGCATGCCAGGCTCCTCTGTCCTCCACTGTCTCCCAGAGTTTGCTCCAATTCACATATATTGACTCTGTTAAGTCTTTGATGCTATCTAACCATCTCATCCTCTGCCACCCCCATTCTTTTTGCCCTCAATCTTTCCCAGTATCCTGTCTTTTCCATTGAGTCAGCTCTTGGCATCAGTGGGCCCAAGTATTGGAGCTTCAGCTTTAGCATCAGTCCTTCCAATGAATATTCAGGGTTGATTTCCTTTGGGATGGACTGGTTGGATCGCCTTGCAGTCCAAGGGACTCTCAAGCGTCTTCTCCAGCACCACAGTTTGAAAGCATCAATTCTTTGGTGCTCAGCCTTCCTTATGGGAGGTAGTGAAATATTGGCCCAGCCACACCTGGGGGCTTCCGAGGGTTTGCTAAGCCTCCTCCCTGCCTCCTGAATCAGAGTCAGTGGGGTCCAGCAGTCTGCTTACCAGCTCTCCAGAGGTATTCTGACTCCTGCTGGGTTGTGAAGTGCTGTCCCAGCTGGCCTCAGGAAGCATAGAGGGGTGGGGTCACCTGCCCATGGTTCCGCTCACTCATTCATTCCCTGAGGGTTTATGGAGAGCTAGATGTCCACCCAGGTGGCTCAGTGGGTAAAGAATCAAACTGCAGTACAGGAGACGTGGGTTTGATCCCTGGGTTGGGAAGATTCCCTGGAGGAGGAAATAGCGACCCATTGGAGTATTCCCGTCATGTACAGAGGAGCCTGGCAGGCTGTAGTCCATGGGGTTGCAAAGAGTCGGACATGACTGAACGACTGAGCACACACACAGATGTCCCCCAGGCACTGGGGAGTCTTCAGTGAGCAGAGTAGAGGAAAACCCCAGCCTTGTGGGGAGACACTCAACGTGGAAAGTTAGGAAGCAGAGTGTGGGGGTGTTGGATGGAGGAGATTCCACCAGGGAGGAGGGTGTTTGAGCAGGAAGGGGCCAGAAGAGCAGCTGGCGCAGCGGGTGAGAAGAGATGGAAGGAGGTGAGAGCAGGGTAAGCCTGGTGGATACTGGTGGGAAGACTGTGAGGAGAGGAAGCATCCAGACCGAAGGCCCTGGGGCAGCAAGGGCTGGAGGACTAAACGGGTGAGGGAAGGGCACGAGCGCAGGGCCCCAGACAGGCAGGGGCGCCTCAGGCCTGCTCCTCTCTCTGCCGTGTCCCATCCAGAGCTGGACTTGCGTGCCTGGGCGCAGCCTGGGGAACCGAGCCTTGTGGAGGAAACGCCGTGTCCACAAAACAGGCAGAGCCCAGAGACAGACCATGGGTCAGTTCCAGACCAGCGGGATGAACATCGCAATAAAGCAAGTCACACGAAGCTTTGGTTTCCCAATACATAAAAGTCATGTCTTCATTATCCTGTAGTCTGTTAAGTGTGCAATAGCTTTATGTCTAAAACAGACTTGCATACTTTCATTTAAAAACACTTTGTTGCCAAAAAATTCTAACCATCATCTGCTGCTGCTGCTGCTAAGTCGCTTCAGTCGTGTCCGACTCTGTGTGACCCCATAGAGGGCAGCCCACCAGGCTCCCCCATCCCTGGGATTCTCCAGGCAAGAACACTGGAGTGGGTTGCCATTTCCTTCATGAAAGTGAAAAGTGAAAGTGAAGTCGCTCAGTCGTGTCCGACCCTCAGCGACCCCATGGACTGCAGCCCACCAGGCTCCTCCGCCCATGGGATTTTCCAGGCAAGAGTACTGGAGTGGGGGGACCATTGCCTTCAACCATCATCTGAGCCTTCTGCAAAGACTAATCTTTTTGCAATGGTAACATCAATGATCACTGTTCACAGATAACAAGTAAAATAATAATGAAAACGTTTGAAATACGGGGAGAATCACCAAAACGTGATACAGAAACACAAAGTGAACAAATGCTGGTGGAAAAGTGTCTATAGCCTTGCTCGAAGCAGGGTTTCTACAAACCTCCAGTTTGTATAAAACAAAACAAAACAAAAACCCGGAATGTCTGTGAAGCACAAGAAAGTGAAGTGCAACGAAACGAGGTCTGCCTGTGTAGACACTTGTTCTGTGAAATTGTGTAGATGCTGCTGTGATGAATCAACCACACGTACGTTCCAAAACACTGCAGAATTTGTAGTAACTTGGTGGGCGCTTCGTTCTCCGTTGGTGTGAACTGACCATGCAACTGCTGTGACTCATGCTCTGAAAAATCAAGTCCAAATCCAGGAAGCTCCTTGTCCTAAAGCTGTAGAAAGCCAAGGCCTTCGTGGGCCTCTCCTGCTCGCTTCCCCCAACGAGAAGTCAAGGCCACAGTCCTTTTAGATTCTGTGTTTTCAGAACAGAAATGGGCAGACAGAGGAGTGGACAGAAATCTTGATTCCAGGCTGCCAGATCACAGCGTCTGTGGTCTTCTGTGGAGAACCCCAGAGGAAGTGGGATGAGCCAGTCTTGGTCTGGATGTGCACCCCCCACCATGCAAGCCCAGATAAGTTACCACCAGCCTCCTTCAGCCTTCCGAATCTCAGCTTCAGCTTCCTGACCATGTAGGCTGGGTCAGCGTTTCCTGTTCTTACTCCCAGACTTCAGTGAGCAGATCCTTTGCTTTCGGAAATGGAGCAACTGGGCCAGGAATAGGAGCTGGCTGGTGACTGGTTAGGATGACGTTTGACCCTGGCAGCCTCACCCAGCTACCTTATCCACAGTCCCCAAGAGGATCAGAAAGACCTTACTACTACAGACTGACCAGAAATGAGGACAAGAGAAGAATCTGAAAGAACTGCTCTTGACAATATTCCTGAAAATTTTACGTTGAAATTTAT
Source organism: Bos mutus (assembly GCF_027580195.1). Taxonomy (NCBI): domain Eukaryota; kingdom Metazoa; phylum Chordata; class Mammalia; order Artiodactyla; family Bovidae; genus Bos; species Bos mutus. The sequence goes on from NC_091635.1 coordinate 389,940, forward strand.
TTATATATGTCAACCTAAAACTGCTTTAAAAGTATAGCTTATTAAGAAGAAATGAAAATTTATAAATGCAAAATATTATACTGGGATCATAAAGTCTCCTTTATTTTCCCCTTGACTACCAAATCATAAAGCACAAATTTAGTAAAAAGCACCCAAAAAGTCATACATATCATTTGGATATGTTTTAACGCTGCTTTCAATGAATGAAACAGTTGTATTAAAGGAGGATTCTGTCCCCTGGCATCCCCAGGTGCAGAAAAGGACATCTAGTTTCTGGTTCCGATTCACGGCGGTCAATTGACCTCCTAGGACCTCAGGCCAGGGGGGCTGTTTACAGTCACCAAAGCTGTTTCCAGTGTTTGTTATGAAGACTCCACGCCTGGAGAAGCACACACACAGTCATGTGTTTCTGGAGCCCCTGGGGCAGTGCCCCCAGGGAGATTACGAGGAGCAGGGTCATGACCTTGAATAATATCCCATCTCCCAGTGAAAAACGACTGAGCGACTTCACTTTCACTTTTCACTTTCATGCACTGGGGAAGGAAATGGCAACCCACTCCAGTGTTCTTGCCTGGAGAATCCCAGGGATGGGGGAGCCTGGTGGGCTGCAGTCTATGGGGTCGCACAGAGTCGGACATGACTAAAGCGACTTAGCAGCAGCAGCAGTGAAAAAATGTTTCTCCTCTTCATGTCTTTGGTTCCTTCCTGCTCCTCTGGCTCTGACGTCCCAGCCACACTTGCTAATCTGCCCCTTTAGCAGAGCAAGGCTGGGCATCCAGAGTCCTCAGGAGGCGGCCGGACATGACCAGATGTCAACCACAAGGTTCCATGTTCCACGGATTCAACTTGATCATACCTTTCTACTTCTTTTGTGTGTGATACTGGATTTCCATGTACTGTGTGAAGTTGACTAAGATTCTTGTTTTAAATGAAATGCGTTTCAGTAGATAAGGAAGTTGATTTACGGGAAAAAATGTTAAATATTAATATTACAAGAAGTACCTGGATGTGGCAAAAAACATGTGCACACACATACAGATACACGTGAGGCTTGGAGATATTTATTTATTTCCTTATTTGGGGGTTATTTCCTTACTTACTTAGGGGTTGCGCGTACCCTGGGAATGGCAGGGGCCTGGGAAGCACTGGCTGTCTCGCCCCTGCGGACGCGGAGTGAACCGAGCCTGCAGCTGCGGGCTCCGGACACCAGATGGCGCCGCTGCCGTGCCGAGCGGGCAGCCGGGCTCCGCTTCCTGCGCTCCATCCACGCCGCTGCCGCTCACACATCCCACAGACGTCCCCGACGCGCAGACTCAGCGCAAGGAGGCCGCCCCCCGCTCTCCTCTCCCGGACCCTGTTTCAGCGGCCTCCCCGGACCTGAGCCTGCCTCAGGTGTGTTTCCGGGCTCCAGCCCCGCCCTCCGGGAACGTGGTCAACAAAGCAGAAGTAGATGTTTTCCTGGAACTCTCTAGCTTTTTCGATGATCCAAGGGATGTCGGCAATTTGATCTCTGGTTCCTCTGCCTTTTCTAAATTCAGCTTGACTATCTGGAAGTGCATGGTTCACGTGTTGCTGAAGCCTGGCTTGGAGAATTTTGAGAATTACTTTATTAGCGTGTGAGATGAATGCAATTGTGCGGCGGTTTGAGCATTCTTTGGCATTGCCTTTTTTTGGGATTGGAATGAAAACTCACCTTTTCCAGTCCCGTGGCCACTGCTGCGTTTTCCAGATTTGTTGGCATATTGAGTGCAGCACTTTCACAGCATCATCTTTTAGGATTTGAAATAGCTCCACTGGAATTCCATCACCTCCACTAGCTTTGTTTGTAGTGATGCTTCCTAAGGCCCAGTTGACTTCACATTCCAGGATGTCTGGCTCTAGGTGGGTGATCACACCATCATGGTTATCTGAGTCATGAAGACTTTTTTTGTATAGTTCTTCTGTGTATTCTTGCCACCTCTTCTTAATATCTTCTGCTTCTGTTAGGTCCATACCACTTCTGTCCTTTATTGAGCCCATCTTTGCATGAAATATTCCCTTGGTGTCTCTAATTTTCTTGAAGAGATCTCTAGTCTTCCCCATTCTATTGTTTTCCTCTGTTTCTTTGCCTTGATCACTGAGGAAGGCTTTCTTGTCTTTGCTTGCTATTTTTTGGAACTCTGCATTCAAATGGGTATATCTTTCCTTTTCTCCTTTGCTTTTCACTTCTCTTCTTTTCTCAGCTATTTGTAAGGCCTCCTCAGACAACCATTTTGCCTTTTTGCATTTCTTTTTCTTGGGAATGGTCTTGATCACTGCCTCCTGTACACTGTTACGAACCTCTGTCCATAGTTCTTCAGACACTCTGTCCATTAGATCTAATTCCTTGAATCTATTTGTCACTTCCATTGTAAGGGATTTGATTTAGGCCATACCTGAATGGTCTAGTGGTTTTCCCTACTTTCTTCAATTTCAATCTGAATTTGGCAATAAGGAGCTCATGATCTGAGCCACAGTCAGCTCCTGGTCTTGTTTTTTGCTGACTGTATAGAGCTTCTCCATCTTTGGCTGCAAAGAATATAATCAATCTGATTTCAGTGTTGACCATCTGGTGATGTCCATGCGTAGAGTCTTCTCTTGTGTTGTTGGAAGAGGGTGTTTGCATGACCAGTGCATTCTCTTGGCAAAACTCTATTAGCCTTTGCCCTGCTTCATTCTGTACTCCAAGGCCAAATTTGCCTATTACTCCAGGTATCTCTTGACTTCCTACTTTTGCATTCCAGTCCCCTATAATGAAAAGGACATCTTTTTTGGGTGTTAGTTCTATAAGGTCTTGTACGTCTTCATAGAACTGTTCAACTTCAGCTTCAACAGCATTACTGGTGGGGGCATAAACTTGGATAACCATGATATTGAATGGTTTGCCCTGGAAACAAACAGGTTATTATGTCATTTTTGAGACGGCATCCAAGTACTGCATTTCGGACTCTTCTGTTGACTATGATGGCTACTCCATTTCTTCTAAGGGATTCTTGCCCACAGTAGTAGATATGATGGTCATCTGAGTTAAATTCACCCATTCCAGTCCATTTGAGTTCGCAGATTCCTAAAATGTCAATGTTCACTCTTGCCATCTCCTGTTTGACCACCTCCAATTTGCCTTGATTCATGGACCTAACATTCCAGGTTTCTATGCAATATTGCTCTTGACTGCATTGGACGTTACTTCTGTCACCAGTCACATCCACAGCTGGAACTCAATAAGTGTCTTTCGATTCGGTCAAAACTTAATTGGGCTTCCCAGTGGTGCCAGTGATAAAGAACCCGCCTGCCGATGCACAACACACAGGAGGAGGTGAGGGCACCATCCCTGGGTTGGGAAGATCCCCTAGAGGAGGGTGTGGCAACCCACACCAGTATTCCCACCTGGAGAATCCCATGGATGGGGAAGGTTGGAGACCACATACCTCAGGCAGCCCCTCCAGCCTCTGGCAGATGGTTGACTACTTACATGTGAGTGATTCTCCACCCTCTTCTGGGGGAACAATTCAGAATAAGCCCAAAATTCACACTAAAAGTGTGACAACACTGTTCTCTGCTGAGTTCCCTTGCAGGATGCTCAGAGATAGACAGTTAGAACACCTGGCGGAGAAGGACAGACACAGGCCCTTGCGAACTTGTCTGTCTGGTTTGGGCAGATTTCACTTGACCATTTTTATGAAAAATGGTTCTGTAAAATGCTTTTAATTCCTCTCCAAAAATACCAAGCTATGTGTCCAATTTCTACCACCTGGATCCTCTCTCCGTCCCTAACCTCCATCTCAGACCCTCCACCCTCCTGCTCACTGTCCTGGGCTTCCTCCAGCTTCTCAAACCCACCTCAGAGCTTTGCACCTGCCAGTCCAGCCTGGAAGCATCTGTCCTGGCCGTTCCCCAAGGACTCTTATTCACCGGGGTTGGGCTCAGTCGCTTAGTCGTGTCTGACTCTTTGTGACCCCATGGACTGTAGCCCACCGGGCTCCTCTGTCCACGGGATTTTTCAGGCAGGAATACTGGAGTGAGTTACCAATTTCCTCCTCCCGGGGATCTTCCCGACCCACGTCTCCAGTGTCTCCTGCACTGCCGGCAGATTCTTTACCCACTGAGCCATCAGCAAAGCCCCTTATTTATCAGGGCTGGGCTTAAAAATGCTTTCTTCAGGGAAGCCTTCCCTGAGAGCTGACCCCACTGTCTCAGCTGCCCCTGTAGGCTCAGCTATGGAAGTCTGTATTTACTTCCTCAACGTCCAGCTTTCCCGCTGTCTGTTGCCCATCGCTTGCTAGTGGACAGCGTCTGAAAGTTGACCTGGTTGGTTCTCAGCACGGTCAGGGTGTCTGCAGCACCGCCATGGCTGCATCAGAACAGCAGGCTGGTCATGCTGCTAGAACCTGCCAGAACCTACATCTGTGCACCCGGCGTTTCCATGGCAACCAGCTGGGCCCTGGTGCGGAGCATTTGTTTCTCTAATTGGGCCCCCAGTTAATCGCAGATGTGCCTCTATGAAGGCAGGGGACTTGCTGTGAAGTCGCGGTTTATGAATTCATAGGGCTGAACCTCTGCTGTCGAGAAACTCCCTTTCAGACTCAGGACTGCGGGAGGGGCGGGGCGCCCCGGATCCGCCGTCATGAACCCGGGGGAGGCCCACAGCCCTCGCGCTCATCCCCGCCCGCCACCACACCCCCGCCCGTGGCTGCCCTCTCTGGCCCCTGCCTCCGCCCTGCCCCGCCCTGCCCACTTCCTAATTCTCAGAGCCTGTCACCAGGTAAGCGTTTGGAGGTAATTGCTAGATTCTCCATATTTTTATGCTTTCTAGAGATGATGGGATTTCAGAGCAATCTGCAGTGTTCTCTGGCTAAAGACGTGTCTCTGCACATATTTGCAGCTTAATTAGCAGCCTCATGATTGTAGAGTTCTCCCAGGGGGACACACCTGCTCTGCCTTGGGAAGCTTGGGATTTGGTGTGTGTGTTGGGTCAGGGGGGTGGGGAGAGGGGGAGGGGGCAGGAGGCAGGCAGCTATGTTTTTTTTCCCTGCTAAAATTTTTCTGTCTCTTCAGGTAAATGCATTTGAACTCTGGTGGACTTCAGGTGCTTCCTTTAAAGAAACGATTTTGAATGATCTCTGGACTGCTGTCCCAAAGGAAAGTCTTTTTTTTCTTGTAAGGCATGTGTGCCAAAGATTGTAGCAGGAGAGGCTGTAGGCTTGGCTTCCTTTCTGTCTCGCTTCCCCTCTGCGTCAGAGCACAGCAGCAGACTCCCTGGAAGCTGAGATCTCACTGGGACTGTTGTTTCCCCCTCCCTCAGGCTCCCAAGGGGTGGGTCCTCCCGAGCCTGACGCGAGGACTCAGCCAGAAGGTCTTCTGTGCGTGGAGTGGATGGAAGCTGTGACGGCCTCACCCTGCCCCTTCCTCCCCTGGGAGTGCCCACCAGCCTCTCAGACCCTGCCCCCACCCCCGTCCTGTCTGGGACCCCCTGGTCCAGCCACGGCCCCTCCTCAGCTCTACCTCTCAGCCCAGCCCCTCAAGTCAAAGCATCTGTTGACCACTGTGCCAGGTCCTGGACCCCAGCCTCCCTTCTGGAATCTTCTGCCCTCAGCTCCCCACCCCGGCGCAGCTGGGAGCCCACCCTGCTGCCTGCATATTTGGAAGTAGCTAGGAGAGTGGATCTTCAGTGTTCTTGTTTCAAGAAGAGAACATGTTTGTAACTGTGTGTGGTGATGGGTGAACACTGGACTTACTGTGGAGGGCATTTGCAATGCGTGCCAACATCGAATCGTAACATTGCACGCCTGAAACTAATGTAACATTGCATCAGTCACACCTCGATGAAAATGAGTCCAGCCCAGCTCATCCCTCCCTGAAATCTCTGGTTCCCCATTGCCTCTAAAAGGACGTCCGAAACCCTTAGTCTGGAGGTCACCCTTCTTTACTCTCTGGTCCCAACCTCCGTGCAGCAACCCTCCTGGCCACTCCACCCTTAGTGCATCGAGGTCCCTTACACTGGCCTCCACGGTGGGAGGTAGTGATTGTCACTGGGAATGATGTGTGGTGGTGAGGGTATGGGGGCCATGCAGGGATGGGTCCCCTCTGAGGGAAGGCACAACAAGAATTCAAGGGTGATGGCCATTGTCACCAACTTGCAGGCCTGGGACCACGGCTCCCCAGCTGGGCACCCTCAGAGTGCCGCAGGACATTCTAAGGGAAACACAGCAGCATCTATCTTACTGCTATGATGCCTCCCTGGAAGTGGCCTTCTGCCTTTGCTCTGGGGGTCTCCGAGGCTGATAAAGAGGTGGCCATTCCTGAGCCATTTAAGCAGGGCAGGCTTCTCAGAGGAAGCTTGCGACGTGGTTGTTTACTGCCCTTGGAGCAGAGGAAAAGCACAGGGCCAGAAAGAATCACAACATTGATATTCACAGGTCTTGAGAATGAGGGTAGGTTCAAAGATAAGAAAATGAAAATGGAGGAGGGTGGGCAAAATGTTGCTAGTGGATGATTCTGTTGGAATCAGCCCGAGTGTGCACAGGCCCCCCTGTGTTTCCACAAGTGCGCGAACGTTACTCAGAAGAACGAGCCCGTGAAGCAGGGTCAAAGCCATGAAGGGACTCAGCTTGCTGCTTTCTCTCCCAGGGCAATATATTAAAGAGAAGGAAATCAATGAATTGGCCATAAGAGGGCAGAGTTGCTGGCTCTTTTCCTTAGGGAAGAAGCACTTGAAATTTGCAAAAACAAAACAACTGCTTCTTTGTGGGTACAAGTTCCAGGTTGCATGGACAAGTGAATAATTTGATACGGAAGGAGGTAAGTGCCAGTGTCAGTCACCCAGTCGTGTCAGACTCTCTGCGACCCCATGGACTGTAGACCTCCAGGCTCCTCTGCACACAGCATTCTCCAGTTAAGAATACTGGGGCGCGTAGCCATGCCCTCCTCTTTCCGATTCAGGGATCGAACCCGCATGTCCTGCACTGCAGGCGGATTCTTTACCGTCTGAGCCACAGCAAATCACTTTAGAGAAAGAAACTTGAAACCCATTATCAAGGGCAGTTCAACATCTCAAGAAAACTTGTATTATGCACAAAACTCTTCTCTTGGGGTCCAGTTTCCATAGGCCTTTTATTTTTTCTCTTTTAATCACTGTTCATTTAGAAACGGCCACCTATAAGGCAGACCTACTTTCTTGTTCTTAATAAAATGTAATTTCATTTGTTTTTTTTTTAAACTAAAACCATACATCCTACTTTTCTTAAGCAAACATGAACTGTTCTTTATATTAGCATTCTGTAGATTGGTGAACATAAATACCAATGATAATCTCTAAAAACATTTGCTTTCTTACAGAGAACATCTCAGGGTTGCACCAAGCATATTTATTAATCGTCCAAAACCTCTTTAGTTTCTCTGTAAGAAGTTAGTGTTTAGTAATTAATGTTTTGGACTTTTAACCCCCAAACTGGCGCCCCAGGTACAGGCTGCTAAAGAGCGGCTAACGCCCTGGCAGTCACCTTAGGTTGCAGGTTTGTGTCATCTTCCAACAAACCAAACAAACCAGAAGGCCCATCCTGAGGGCAACGATGGCCAGAGTCTGGATCAGTTGCAGAAATCACATTTAAAAGAGACGTTGCAACCTAGAGAGTCTACGAGGGCAGTGACCAGGATGAGGAAATACCCAGAACCATGACACCTGCAGCCTGGGATGGGACTTAGTTCACCTGCTGAAGAAGAGGCGACCAGTCACTGAGGACCAGCGACTATACTCTGCTGCAATTCAGCAAAGCAGGCTCCGTGTGGCGTGTCCCCGAAGGCTGGAGGGAGCCAGCTGATTGCAGTAACCCGAGGTGGGACACAACCGTGGGCGGCCCAGAGCATCGGCTCCTGGGTGTCCACCCTGAGCCAGCTCTGCGGGGCAGGGCGTGGAGGGAGGGCTCCTCAGAAGCCAGAACACCCAGAGACCCAGGGTGAGGAGGCGGGGCCAGGGGCTGGAGAGGGGCGGGGCCAGGGGCTGAAGAAGGGGTGGGGCCAGGGGCGGGGGCTGGGGGCAGGGGCTGGGGGCTGGGGGCTGGGGGCTGGAGAGGGGGCGGGGGGAGGGGCAGGGGCGCTGTGCGCTCAGGCGTGTCCGACTGTGTGACCCCATGGACTGTGGCCCACCAGGCTCCTCTGTCCTTGGGATTCTCCAGCCAAGAACACTGGAGTCAGTCTCCATTTCCTGCTCCAGGGGGTCTTCCCCACCCAGGGATGGAACCGAAGTCTCTTTCATCTCCTGCCTGGCAGGCAGATCCTTTTGGGGGGCTCCCTCCCTCACACATGAAGGGTTAAGTTGTGGGGGTTGGCGCTGGGGCAGGTGATCCTAAGGTTCCTCCCCCTCCTTGCTCTCCTGGGATGGGTCCTGGCTCTGGAGCTGAACTGAAGCAGTGGACAGGCCACGAGCGGAGTGCAGCCTGCCTGGGACACAGCCAAGTCCGAGAGCCATCGCCGCCGGCAGGTGCTATGCTGTGAGGCGTCTGTCGGGGCGGGAGAGGTTGGAGAGATACTGCTCAGAGGAACGTTTGTAGCATCAGGACAAAGAGCAAAGGGCACCGATATACTGTGGAACTATATGTAACCTTGTTCTGTATTTTCCAAGTCTCCTATAAATGTGTTGTCATACTTTCATAATTAAAAAAAGAGCAAAGGGCATGGGTTTGGGGGCTGATCAAAGCCAGGCTTTCATATCTACAAGCCCAGTGACCGGAAGACAAGTTCGGGGACCTCTCAGACTCAGTTTACTGATCTGTCCAATGGGAATAACAGGGCTTCCTTCATTAAACTGTTGTGATGATTCAGTGGGGTTCCATGGGAAAAGGACCTGACACACAGTAATTGCTGAACAAATCTTAGTTCCCACCCTTTTCTCATTTCCCAAGGAAACAAAGAGGTTCTGGGGGCCTGCTTGGGGTCTCTTTCTTCTGCAGCATCTTGGCGAGGAGGAAGGAGGAAAGGCCAGAGGAGCAGGCGTAGAGACAGCCCTGTGTTTAGGGGCACAAAACCGCACTGAGAGCTCCAGACTGAGCTACTGTATGGAGTAATTATGGCTGCTATTTTTGCACATTTGTTTGATAACGTTAATTTGGCGACAGCCTGGTATTATAACATCCTCTCCCACACAGAGGTGGCGTTAGCTCCCTATTCACCAGAATCCATTTGCATTTTTCCTGTGGGGTTCGGGGTTGGGGAGCTGGTGACTCACAGCTGGAGGGGCCTCCAGGAAAGGCCCCTCTCCACACGGGGGTGGGAGCGGGGGGCCTGACAACATCCTGTGACATGAGAACTTGGCGCCCACCTACCTCCTTGCTCTGGGTGTCTCCTAAAACTGACAAACAGGTGGCCATTCCTGAGCCCTTTAACCAGGGCAGGCTTCTTAGAGGGAACTGGAGATGTGGTTGTTGAAAGCCCTTGGAGCTGGCTGGGTGGTCAGAACACACCTGCTGATGCAGCAGACACGGGTTCGATCCCTGGCTCAGGAAGATCCCCTGGCGGAGGAAATGGCAACCACTCCAGGGTTCTAGTCTGAAGAATCCGATGGAGGGAGGAGCCTGGCGGGCTACCATCTATGAGGTCACAAAGGGTCGGACACGACTGAGCGACGAAACAATGACAGCAGCAGCACAGAGGGAGCGCTCAGGGCCAGGAAGCAGCACAGGGCTGACGATCACGGCTGGGAGTCCTGACACGAGCGAAGGCTGGCTGCTGGGGGCAGCTTGGCAAGTATTGCTGGTGGATCTTACTGCCGGAAGTGTCTTGTCCATCCACTGGGGACCCGGCGTGTCATACAACGGGGCACACGCGGCTGCAGGGTGGTGACTGACGTGGGGAAACCAGCGCATGGGGGATGGCTGTTTCTCTGGATGGCTGTCTTCCAGCTCATCACTGGGGAAGGGGTGACGTTAGAACATCAGCATTTTGCCACCATCATAGTGATAACTATGACATGATAACCATGACAGCCATCAACCGCTAACTTCACAAGAAGGACAGCTGGGTTTTCACACCTCCTGTGTGTGCTAAGTCACTTCAGTTGTGTCTGCCTCTCTGCCACCCTATGGACTGTAGCCTGCCAGGCTCCTCTGTCCATGGGATTCTCCAGGCAAGAATACCAGAATGGGTTGCTATGCCCTCCTCCAGGGGATCTTCCTGATCCAGGGATCAAACCCAGGTCTCCTGCACTGCAGGCAGGTTTACCACCAGTGCCACCTGGGAAGCCCCTTCACGCCTCCTGGAGGAGAGTTATTGGACCTGCATCCCGTCAGACCTCAGGCTCCACCTGCCAATTTACAGGAAGTACTGACAGAAGGGACAGAAGCAGTCTCCACGGCGTCTTTAGGACCCACTGGGGCGGAATGTGGAGTGTCTTCCCGGGGCAGGGTGGATGGAAGTCCTTGAGAGCTCAGGGACAGGGGACGGGGTAGGGGACGGTGGAAGGATCGTGAGCTCTGGGGCGCCCCCCGCCTGGGGGGGAAATGAGCCAGGGAATACCGGGAAGACAGCACCCTGGCCGCCTGGAGCGAGTGGACCTGGAACCTCCCCTGCATCGGGCCGGGACTTGCAGCCACCTGGCAGCCTCTGCACCCCCGCCCACTGGATTTCTGAGCTGCCTGGGGGCACCCCAGCTGAGTTGGGGCTCAAAGTTCGATTTAATTTGATTTAGACAAACCTAGGTGACGCTTGTCGCACTGGTGGGGTGGGGGTGGTGAAGGGAGATCACCCACACTCTGCTTTTCTGCTTTGCACCTTGTGTGGCTGCCAGGCAGACGATGGCTCACACACACGGTGCTTCCAGAGATGTGCTGAACAAAGAAATGCATGTTTAAATGGTTTACACGGACAAGATAGACTCCATAGCACTTGCATGCGCATTCTCTTATATCAGAAACGCAGTGGGAGGTTGGTGTGTGAATGTGGGTGGATTTAAGATAAAAACTGACCCAAGTCCAGTCTGCTGAGAAGACTGAGCTATGAAGTCTCCTTGTTGCCTCATCAGAAACCTCCAAGCCCTCGAGCCTTGTTCTTATAAGTGCTGAGCATGGGATTATTCAAAGACCAGTGGTGAAGATCAGTTTAAACTCTGCACTAGGAGCCCTGAGATGGCAAGGTCATTTCTGAGCATCCATCGAACTTCTTGGGGCCAGGAGCCCACCCTGGGGTGGATAGCGGTGTGGTGAGCACAGAGCCTCGCCCCCATAATGCTGGGCTCTGCTGTCCTTTTTCTCAAGGGCAGGCTCTTGCTGCAGCTCGGTGAACACCAGCTCATCAGGAAAGGGCCAGGGAGCAGAGGCTGGGCCTGAGGCCATGGACTCAGCTTCTTGCCCAAAGCACAGCCTACCTGCTGCTCCAGAGGGACCGGCTGGGGCCACAGAGGCTTGGAGCCCAGCCCCAGCCTGCAGGAAGCCTGGGTGGGGCCCCAGAGTCCTCAGCCTGCCAGGGGAACCAGCTGTGCCTTGTCTGCTGATCCAAGGCAGAGGCTGAAATTCCATACTCTTTGGGGGCACTGTCTTGCGTTCCCCAGGCAGGAGGTGGGGGCTGGGGAAGAATACTGGAATCATGTGGGCTTGGTTGGGTTTTGCCTCTAACTCCCTCAGCCTTTAGAGTCAAGGATGGAGCTTGGGGGCAGAGCATGAGGACAATTTTATACGATGCTGTCATTGTACGAATGAAACAACTGAGGTCCCCAGGCTGACACAGAGGGTGGAACAGTGTCTGGACGGTGGGCCTGCGGCTGCCCCGGAAGTAGCAGCACAGACGCTGCCCAGGCAGAAGGGATGGGGGATCAGGCAGAGCTAGGCAGGAGAAGCCCAGGTGGGCCCTGGGTAGAGAGGCCCGCCCAAGGTCGCAGAGCAGAAGTCAAGGACCCAGGGCAGGGCGGGGGACGGTGTGCAGGGCTCCAGGGACCGTGTCTGCCAGGAGGGAGCGGCTACAGCCAGGCCACAGCTCACCACCCGTGACCCCGGGGGAGTGGGGGGCGGCCAGAGGCAGCCCCCAGGCTGAGTGCATGCCCCAGGTCCTGGCCTGTCTGTACTGAACACAGGTGCACTCAGAAGCACCCGCTTGTTCACCCACGTCTGTGCCCGCGCTCCACCTGGTGCTTGGGTTCCAGGTGTCACGTGTCACTTCCTGGTGGCTCAGTCAGTGGAGAGTCCGCCCACAGGGCAGGAAACCACCTGCAATGAAGGAGACAGGAGATGCAGGTTCAATCCCTGGGCCAGGAAGATCCCCTGGAGCATGAAACGGCAACCCACTCCAGTCTTCTTGCCTGGACAACCCCACGGGCTGAGGAGTCTGGCGGGCTGCAGTCCCCGGGGTCGCACAGAGTCAGACACGACTGACCCCGCGTGTATGCGCCTGTTGGCTGTATCTCTGGAGAACCCTAGCACACTGCTTTCATTTAGGAAGGAAACAGTTACTCAAACATGAAGGAGGGGGCTCCCTGACACATGGTCCTCAGGACACGACTGAGAAGCTGGTGTGGACTTGCCCCATTGTCGCCCCTCAACTCCGCGTGGTACTGATAACAGGCCATTTCTCTGAAGGTCACCTCTGGGGCCTGTGAGGGGCACCACTTGCGGGGCGCTGGTGAGTTCCAGGTGAGAAGGAGCAGAAGTCAGAACTGCCCCCACCCCTGACTGGTAAACCCGAGTGATTTTACTCCATACTGACTCAGACTTTGTTGTGTTAGTCTCCCCCTCCCAGATTTTGAGTATGAAAAAGTAAAAACTCATATACCTTTTTAAAATAAGTGCTTGAGGAAACAAAAAGTCAGAAAGTGTGTTGGGGAAGGGCCCGTCATTTATGGTTTCTGAGCTGAGTTTATATACACTTTAATGTTTCACGAAAATCCTTTGATTCTGGAGCGGCTGCAAGGGTCCCAGTTCTGAGATTAATTTATAAACAGAAAAGAAAGTTTCACCCAGCCTGCAGGACGGGAGACGAGGACCCAGAACCGTGCTGAAGAGCCGCGGAAGTTGCACGTCCGGGGAGAGCGCCTGCCGGAGCGGCGCAACGGCCAGGCCGAGAGACCCGTCCCAACGAGCAGCCAGCGGCGCGCGCTCAGCAGCGGGCTTCTGCTTTTCCCATGTGCACAAAGGCAAGCCCGGAACGGCGACAGAGGGGTACTTTAGGGCAAGAAGGCATGTCCAAGGAGCTCAGCACGCCAGCGAAGGCTGGAGTCCACGCGTCTGTCAGCTTGGAAATAACGACCGACCGTCTGCAAGCGCGCTGACCCAGCCCTCTGCGGCGGGCAGCACCCGGTTTCCGGGTAAACCGTGAACAGTAACGGAGGTTACAAGTCGTGGCGGCCGACGGGGTGGAAGGGGCTTTACAGCTGTGTCTGTGCACCCGCAAGGGTGAGCAGTCCACACGCGGGGCCGCCGGGCAAGGCTGGACCCTTAAGAGCTGGGGTGGGGGTGGGAAACAGCTTAGGCTAGGTCCCTCGGAGCAGAAGGGGGTTTCCCAGGACTCCCCAGGAGGGTGCCAGGAGTGGAACCGCGGCCCGCTTCTCTGGCTCCCCTCTCGTACCCGACACAATAGGCACCCCTGACACAATAGGCGGTCCAGCCTCCCTGGACGGGCTGGGCGGTGCCCCAGCCCCAATCCGGCTCCTTGCTGCCCCACCCCCGGCCCCACATCCAGCTCCTCGCCCCCCATCCCTGCCCGCTCCCCCGACCGTCCCCCTGCCCGATCCTCGCCCCTCTTCCTGCTCCTGGCCCCATACTCTTGTGTTCAGGCCTTTGCCTCCTGGACTCAGAAGATGGCTGCATTTGGAGACAATGCCTTTAACCAGCTGATTTAAGTGAAAATGAGCCATTAGGATGGGCTCTCATCCAGTCTGATGGGTGTCCTCCTAAGAGGGGCTTGGACACCAGGGGACACACAGGCGTGCAGGAAAAACACCGCGTGAGGCTATGTCGAGAAGATGGCCATCGACAAGCCGTGGGAAACGGCCGCGAAAGAAATCAAGTCTGCTGGCACCTAGACCTCAGGCTTCTGGCCTCCAGAACCGTGAGAAAACCAGTGTCTGCCGCTGAAGCCACCCAGCCCATGGCCGCCCAGCAAACAGACGCGTGGCCCTGCCCAAGGCCACCCAGGCTGCACGCGCAGCTTTCTGGATTTCTTCCTGGAGCCCACATGCTACCCATGGTGGCTTTTTGCACCAAGAACCGAATGCTGTCTTAAAGAGAGCACGAGAGAACATTGGGAGTGACTGAAACATACGGTAGAGAGCCCATTTTGTCTGGCTGCTCTAAACCTCAAATCCAGAGGTGGCCACACCGAGAAGACACGTGGCGATCTGAGGTTCCGTCCCGCAGGCACCTTTCCCGTGTCCATCTGTGGACCACATGGAAGGGGCCGGCGCCTCCCTGCTCCGGATTCCACCTGGGAAAGGGGCATGGCGCCGCCGCATCCTCTCCAGCTTCTATCTGCCGACCCACGCCCATTCCCAGCCCGTTCCCAGCAGGCAGACACTGCCGTGTATGAGCGTTAAATCGGCCCTCCGGCATTAACAGGGTCCTTGGGAGGACTATCGTGAGTCCAGCTCCTTTAGACTCCAGTGTCGGCAATCCAGCTCCAAACCCCAGGCGGCCTCTCGAAACCCGCGTTCTGCTTTGCTGGGACAGACGTCTGTCTACACGATTAGACCAGAAATGTCGCCCCTGTGAGCAAGGACAGTATCCCTGGGCCTGATATAGTGCTTGGCAATATTAACTTAGACCAGCCCCATCCCGAAATTCCCATCGTCAGAGTCGCTTCTCTGGGTTAAGGCATCGAAGGCCCCCGTTAAACACGTTGCTGAGGGGCCATACACACCAAGACATCACCAGCCACTAGTGTCTCTTTGTGACCTCATCCGAGTGGTCCAGACCACCTTAACCCCTCTGGGAGCATTTGGGGCAGCTGAGTTCTGGTGGGAGAAGAGGAAAGAGCCCTCAGGCTGTGGGGTGCCAGGAGCTGGAGTGAGCAGACAGGTGTGTCCTAGTGGAATGCAGGTGACCACCAGGGATAAAGGACTTTGCAAGGACTCGGCTGGACAGCTCTGAACCAGCCAGACCTCCGGATTGGTCACCTCTTGACCCACAGCCCGGATCACGAGGGAGGGCCAGGCCAGGCGGCAGGCTCACGAGACCAGCTGGACCTCTGGAAAGAACCTGGCATCCCAGCACTGGCCTTGGTCTTGGCCGAGACGTGAGATGGGGTGGGTGAAGATCCAGCGGTGCCCACCTCTCCCCTGGGAGCAGAGGCCGGAGTGATTGGCTACTCCGCCCCCTCCGGAGCAGTCAGCCCTCTAGTAGGGGGAGTGGGGAGGGGACGGGTCGGGCGACAGCAGCTGGGTGTGGGGGTGCCGGGGCTCACGGGCCAGCGAGGGCAGGGCAGGCTGTCCGGGCCGCGGTCCAGGGGAGGCCGCGGCTCAGCACGGGGAGGTGGACATCTGGTCGTAGTCTGGGCACTTGAGCAGCGCCGGGTAGCTGCTGTTCATCTGCAGGGAGGCGTCGCTGGAGAGGTCGGAGGGACTGCGGCCCCGGGCCCAGGCGTCCGGGTGCAGGAACTGGCCCGAGTAATCTGAGCAGTTGCTCAGACGCGGGCGGTAGAAGCCGGGGTGAGGCCGGTACAGGTCCTCGGCGGTATACCTCTTCATGAACAGGTACACGGACATCACCCCGGCGCTCTGTGGGAGGAGGCGGAGGGCGCTGGTGCTGGGGGCCTGGGTAGCGGCCAGAGGGGAGGTGAGGGGAGGGGAGGAGAGGGGGAGGGGGGGGGGGGGGATGGACGCAGGGTGCGGGGGGCATGGGGGAGGGGAGGAGGAGGGGAAGGGGGGGCGGGATGAAGGGCGGAGCCCGGCGGGTCTCCTCCTCCTCCCCCTACCGGCAGCCCCACCCCCATCCAGCCCCCGGGAAGGCTTTACCTCCGTTAACAGGAAGGAGATGGCTGCGAAGGCGAAGGACCAGCCATACTTGTAGCTGAAGTAGGTCTCCGTGTCCCTGGTCCTGTTGAGCATCTCGTCGTTGATGCTGGAGATGTAGAGCACCAGGCCCACCACGAGGGAGAGGCCTGCGGGGCGGGGGCTCAGGCAGGAGGCCCGGAGCTGCCCGGGGCACCCGCCTCACCTCCGGGCTCCGGGAAAAGGCGGCGCCTGGGTGACCATGAGCTCACTCTGGGGTTCAAGGGGAGCTGGAGTCCACCCCCCAAGACTGCCTGGACCGTCACCCTCCAGACGGAGGCCAGCGTGCAGGTGGGGCTCCTGATCTGCCAGGACCTCCCAGGAGCCCACCCCGCCCCTCCTCTGAGTCATTGGCCGGGACAATGACTAGTGTCCTGAATCCCCCCAGGTCACCCTACGGTGACCTCAGGTGGTTTCTGCTGTACTCAGGGGTAACGTGTGCTCCCCGCCAGAGGTGGCAGGGCCTCCAGTCCCCGGATAGGTGGTCTCTGCCGCCCACCCGCCCTTGGGTGTGGCCCGTGGGTGTGTCCTGAAGCCCTGGAGAGGCAGGGGTGGTGAAGACTGACCAGCGGAACGTCAGAGGCCCAAGCCCTCCCCTCATGGAGCAAAGGACAGACAGCATCAGCCTGGTCAGTCCATGGCTGTAATCAGATGAGGACACAATTGATTACTCTGTTTTCAGCTGTTTGGGTTTAATTCCATTCACATGGTTAAGCTGGGCACCTTGAAGGTTAAAGGGATACAAGTGTGATTCAGGTCTTTCTCACCACTTCACTCACGCTGGATCAGGCCCAAGTCAACCCTAAGGCGTAAGGTGGGGTGAGTAAGCAGCGTCTACTGCTGTCCTTAAACACTTCATGTGGCCCGGGTCAGCCTGAGATCTCTGGCCTGCTGCTGCCCATGAAACCTCAGGTGCCCTGAGGCTGCTGTAGGGCCTTGAGTCTTGTGGAGTTCATAGAAAAGCAGAAGGTACGCCTGGGTCTGTGAGGCCCAGCCCTTCTCAGGCAGGGTCCCTGTTTCCTGCCCGCTTGTCCACATCCCCCGTTACGCTGCCTGTCTGTTTGGGGGCGGGGGGGGGGGCGGTGGGATCCAGCCCCAGGACGTGGCCTGATGATGCCGGGAATGGATGAGCGAGCACATGAACGACTGAATGATGGCAAGCGGACAGGTCCACGCTGAGGGGGCCCGGGTAGCCCAGGGGAGGGGCGGGGTCTCTGGAGGACAGCTGAAGGCTGGGAGGTGAAGAGGCCATTATCCCAAAGGCAGACTGTGTTTCTTTCACGTAGGAGCACAGGACACAGCCCTCCAAGAATAGGAACACTCGAGACCACCACAGCTAAGAAGCGGTGGTGTAAGTGAAAGTCGCTCAGCTGTGTCCCCACTCTTTGCAGCCCCGTGGACTGCACAGTCCGTGGAATTCTCCAGGCCAGAAGACTGGAGTGGGTAGCCTTTCGCTTCTCAAAGGGGTCTTCCCCACCCAGGGATCAAACCCAGGTCTCCCACATTGAAGGTGGACTCTTTACCGGCTGAGCCACAAGGGAAGCCCAAGAATACTGGAGTGGGGAGCCTGTCTCTTCTCCAGGAAGGGGTGTTCTTTCTCTTCTGTGCATTCCCAACTCAGGAACTGAACTGGGGTCTTCTGCACTGCAGGTGGATTCTTTACCAACTGAGCTATCAGGGAAGCCCAAGAAATATAGTGCTAAGTCGTCTCCGACTCTTGCAACTCCATGAACTGTAGCCTGCCAGGCTCCTCTGCCCATGGGATTCTCCAGGCAAGAGTACTGGAGTGGGTTGCCATTTCCTCCTCCAGAAGAAGCTGCAGTGATGGTGTGGAATGAGGACCCTGGGTTCTCATCCCAGCTGTGTCCCGGCAGCTACCAGGTCACCCTCCTCCAGCGGGGAGGGTCCGGTCTGGGGTCCTCAGACTCTCTTCCAGCTCAGACTCAATTCTGCCTGGGCCAGTGACGCGCGGGTCCCTTGCGGCTGACCCACCTGTGGGACCAGGGCTTCCCGGGGCACAGCGGTCAGGAACCAAGTGTCAGGAGTCCAGTGTGCCCGAGTGGAAACAGCACCACTCACCCGAGAGGATAAAGAAGATGCCTGAGACAAAGGCCAGGATGGTCCTGTGGGGACGGACGTGTCCGATGTTGTTCAGGATGAAGCCGATGAACATGAAGAAGAGGCTGACCAGGGGGAATGGGGTGGCCGAGCGAATCATTTCTGACCGAGGGGACGGAAGGGTGCTGTCAGCCTCCAGGGGCTCATTCTGCGATCACCCCGCCCCCCAATCTGAGCAGCCTGCCAGCGTCCCCCAGCTGGTCCCCCAGCCCCTGCCCTGCGTGAGTGGCCGGCCTCCACCTCCTCCTCGGTGGGCTTTCGTCCCTCGGCCCTTCACCTGCGGGGTCTGTGCTAACCCGGGGATTAGCGTCAGAACTGCACTGCAGCTTCATCTGGGGTCCAAGCCAGCTCTGGTGAGGCCAAGGCCATGGCATCAGTCTTGCTGGGGGATGGGGGTGGGGAGAGCTTGGTTCAGTCCCCTGGGGCTAATGGCGTGAATGTCTGTGCCCCACAAAGTGAAAGTCGCTCAGTTGTGTCCGACTCTTTGCGACCCCATGGATTACACAGTCCATGGAATTCTCCAGGCCAGAATACTGGAATGGGTAGCCTTTGCTTTCTCCAGAAGATCTTCCCAACCCCAGCATCAAACCCAGGTCTCCTGCATTGCAGGCGGATTCTTTACCAACTGAGCTATGAGGGAAAGAAAGTGAAGTCACTCAGTCGTGTCCGACTGTGACTCCCTGGACTGTAGCCTGCCAGGTTCCTCCATCCATGGGATTTCCCAGCAAGAATATTGGAGTGGGTTGCCATTTCCTTCTCCAGGGGATCTTTCCTGACCCAGGGGTCAAAGCTGGGTCTCCCGCACTGCAGGCAGATTCTTTACTGTCTGAACCACTAGGGAAGCCCCACAAAACTCGCACGTTACACCTAACACCCAAGGGATGGTATCTGGGGCTGGCCTCGGAAGGACTCACGTCATTGGGGTGGGGCCCTCATGAAGGGGGTCAGTGCCCGTAAGAGAGACAGGCGAGCCCCGCAGCTGAGCCACCATGAGAAGACACAGCAGGACGGCCTGGGCTACGCGCTGGGGAGAGGGTCCTCACCAGGAGCTGACCAGGCCGGCACCTCGATCCTTTTAAAAATTATCTTTTAACTTTTTGGCTGCACCATGCAACATGTGGGGTCTTAGTTCCACAATCACACCTGTGCCCTCTGCATTGGAAGCGTGGAGTCTTAACCACTGGACCTCCAGGAGAGGCCCTGGTGCCTTGGTCTTGGCCTTCTAATCTCCAGAGCTGAGACGATCGCCTTTCTGCTGTTTCTAAGCTGCCTGGTCCGCGGTTTGCTGGGGCCGCCCACACGGAGGAGGACACTGGGTGTGGACGCCCTCTCCTTGGTCGGGTCACAGGAGCTGGCAGTGCCAGCAACCTGACCCCCCGACAAACACTCTGCAGCGCAAGCTCGGCGACTCTGGTTGGCACGGCCAGCTGAGTCCCGGGGCGCTGGCTCTCAAGAAACAAGCTGCCTCTTCCCCCTGCCCCACTCTGCCCCATGCAGCCCATGGTCCAGGGTGGAAGGTCAGAGACACCTACTTAGTACGCTGACCGTGGACTCCGAGGTCAGCTGGGCGCTCGCGGGCATCACGTACTCGATGGTGAAGCAACGCCCCTGCTCCTCACCTGCAGGACAAGAGCCGCTTTTGCTCGGGGCCTTCAGCGAGCTTGTCTGGAGGCTCTAGCAGGCGAGCATAGCTACTCGTGCACCCTTGACCAAAGACCAGTCTTCCCCATTGGTTGTCCTCCTCGGCTGAGTGCACAGCTCCCGGAGGGGTGCGCAGGGAGCACAGGGTGCGGGGGGAAGGGGACGCCCGCTTGACCAGCCCGGTCACCTGAACCAGCCCTGGGGATCAGTGGGGCGACGGTGTCCCTGCCAGATGCTCCTCACGTCCTTTGGGTCCTCCTGAGCTTGGGTTTGCAGCTGGCACGTTCAAGTGGCATGGGCAAGCGCTTCTAGAATCTTTGACCCCCTGTGTATTTACACCTGAGCTGGATCTAAGCCCTTGGGGGCCTGTCCCTGGCTGGTGGCCCACGGTGGACAGAGGTGGACACTCATCCTGATGTCACATTTTCCCCAGAGAAGCACCAAAGCTGCATGAAAAGCGATCAGCACTGCAGCTTGAGGCTGCATCAGATGTCTGGTGGCTTGGGGGCAGGAGCCACCGAGGGTGGCACATGGCTGGCTCAGGCGCCCCAGTGTGGGAGCCGAGGAGCAGAACCCGTGTCACCACCTTGGTGGCCGGATCCGGGTGACCTAACGCTGCTTCAGATTTAAGCAGAGATGGAGGCCGCACAGTGCAGGAGGTGGGAGGTGGGGCCGGCGCTGGATGTCATTCACGAGGCAGACTCGGCCAGGCCTCCAGGTGTCATCCCTGCTGAGCACGAGTGGGTGCCCCCCAGCAGAGCCCTGCCATGAGGCTGGGAGGACCGAGTGTGCCCTGTGCCCACGGGCGCCTGGGTTACAGAGCCTCTAGGAAAGGCTGCGTGGACCCGCTGTGGTGTTTCCAGGCAGCCTTGAACAAAAGATGCTCTTGTGAAGCCTGGCTCCTGGTCATGATGAAGGGATAAGAGCAGAGTACTTGGAGTAGCAGCTCTGGGTGGGGGCAGAGAACCCAGCAAGCGGGCAGGAGGCCCACACAGGCCGGATGGAAACCTGCTCCCTCTCGCCGAGTTGGAGAGACTGCACCTGGGTTTTGTCCCTGCCATTCCGTGGACAGACAGAGAATGTGCTAGGAGTTCCCCGGGGCCATGTGCATTCTCAGGTGGGAAGACCCGGGTCTCGGAGGGGAGAGGACCTGCCTGATGGACACTGATGGGCAGGGCTGGCCGCCAAGGGGAGCACGTCCGCGGGAATGCCTCCTTCCTGCAGGGACGCTGCTTCCCGGGGGGTTTGGGGTCGGGGAGCTGCTCCTCTCTGGGGCAGTGCTGGCTGCGGTCAGGGCACACTTACCTGCCAGGAAGCAGACCCGCCACAGGCCCGAGTGCAGCGACATCCTGGTCTCGGTGCTCTGGTTCTGGGCCAGGACCACGCCCTCCTCCAGGTACAGCCAGTAGTCCGTGCTGACGGCGATGCCCAGCAGGCCCAGGCTGCACACGGCGAAGACGCTGCTCAGCAGGGTCAGGGCCTTCCTCCCACAGGCGCCCATCCTCCCGGTCAGCCCAGCGGGCGTGGGCTCTGGGGGCAGGAGAGCGAGACAGCGGCGAGAGCAGGCACGGCCTGGGAGGGAAGCAGAGCCCCCGCGGGGCAGAGGGTGAACCAGGGCCGGCAGGCCACCCGGACAGAGGGGCCGCCTTTTCTCCCAGGGGGAATGCAGGGCCTGCCTGCCTGACCTCTGTGAGGGGCCTATGTCCTCTCAAGCCCCTGGCTGATGCTGCCGCTCACCCATCCGTCCGTTCAAGCGGCCCAGTGTGCCCGACACGAGAGGCGGGGATGAGCAGGACTCGCCCACGCCCTTGACAGGTGTCCACCTAGAAGACAGTGCTTCCAACCCCAAAGCAAGGAGCCTGCAGCTTGGCGAGTTCTGCCCCAGGGGTGGGGCGGGGTGGGGAGGAGGCCTGAACTCTGCTGGGAGGGTCGCAGTCGGAAGCAACATCAGGTGTGGGGGCTCCCTTCCTCTGCAGGGTCTGGGCTTGCTGTAGGAGGGGAAGGGAAGAGGAGGAAACGGGCGCCCTTCACCAGAAAGAGGGGCAGGAGCCCCACTCCATCAGCTGACCTGGGGTTGGGGCAAGGGGGGGCTGACCGGTACAATGGGCCCGTGCGGACACCTGGAGGCAAAGGGGCGTAGCCCCGGGCAGGTCAGCACAGGCCTTAATCCCAGCCAGAGCCGCCTGCACCGGCTGCCGAAACACACTCCAGGCCACTCTCCACGCAGTGGGTGGGAGGTGGAAGGGCCGGCCGGCCCGTGAGGCGCCCCCTGTGCGTGGGCCCCGTGCTGACTGCCCAGAAGCAAAGCAATCAGTCTCTGTCGACTGCAAGCTGGAGAAACACAAGAAGACAGCGAAACAGCCAGGACAGGAGGGTGGGCCGTGTTCCGCCCAGCGGAGCCTCGGGTCCGAGGCGGAGGTGTGGGGTGCAGATAGGGCCCCTTGGGGAACGGCTACCTGGACCAGCTGGATGTCCCCACGTGGGTTATGGTCCTGAGAACTCTGACAGCCGTTTACGAACTATTTTCACTTACATTTGAGGCTCACAAAATCCCATTATCTGCCACAGGGACCGGAATTAGAACCCCGAGGATGGTGAGTGCAGTAAGCGAAGGAGAGAGCAACAGGTGGGAATACCATGAGCTGCAGAGAACCTTGAAGGAGCCGTGGGAGCCCTGGCGCCATGCTCAGTCGGGTCCTGAGCAGCCGTGGGCTGTGGGGAGATTAGGCTTCCTGAGGCCTGGCCCCCTCCCAGGACAGGGAGGAAAGGACAGCAACCCAAGCTGAAGTATGCTGAATGTTCATCACTGCTCGGTGGTCTGCCAAGCACTTAATTTTAATCTTCACAACCAGATGACCACCCCCATTCTATAGGTGAGCGACCTCTGCCGGTGGTTCAGTGGTAAAGAATCTGTCTGCAAGGCAGGGTCCCTGGTCAGGAAGATTCCCTGGAGGAGGAAATGGCAACCCACCCCAGTACTCTTGTCTGGAGAATCCCATGGACAGAGGAGCCTGGCGGGCTACAGTCCACGGGGTCGCAAAGAGTCGGCCACGACTGAGCACACACACGTGCCTCACCAGGAAAGATGCTCATGTTGTAAAACTGCAGGAAAAAGCTGGATGTGAAAGCATGTGTTTAATGTGAACTCAACTGTAAAAGTCACAGACTGGGAAGAAAAAAACCAAAATGTTGATAGTGGATGTTTCCAGGTAATAGGTTGTGTATATTTGATTTCCTCTCTACTTTTCTAAAAGAACATGTATTATTTCTACATCCAGAGAAGAAAGCTAAATAAAGGCCAGACTCATCAATTCTCCAGTCACTGCCCACGTAAAGAAAAGGCAAGAGCCCTTGAACTCCCGGGCGAGAGAAGCTGAGATGCAGTGTCATCCTTTGGAGCGTGGAGCCTAGAAAGCACAGCAGCTTTGAGTTTTTTAAGATGATTACCCAGCTGCCATTACCTGGAAGTATTAGCTTAATTATCAGGAATTAATAGTTGCTAATTATCATTCATGACTAGCGATTAGGGAGAAATGTCTTGTGGAGATGAAATCACTAATGGCACATTTTCCTGCCCAGGCCGATAATAAAACGACGTGGGATGAAGTGCTTAGGCGCTGGGAGACAGGTGAGCCTTGGTTAGAGGACAGCTGGGGAGGATGGACGGGTTTAATTGAGAGAAGGAGGAGGAACTTGGAAGACCAGGCCAGTGTAGACGCCTGATCTCCGCAGCCAACAGCCCAGAGAGAAAGCCCAGGACTTTTGCCTGATGAAGGTCTGGGGACCTCGGTTCTCAGCGGGGCTTTAAGCCACCGGCAGCAGCTGCTCCTGTTCGCTGGTCCAGGACTCGGCACCAGCCTGGCCAGCTCCCACAGGACACACCGGTGGCCAGAGGGCTCCTGTGACCTGGTTTCCACGGTGCTGACCCCCTCATTCTACGGGGGTTAAAGAAGGACCACAAATTCTCTGAGCCTCCACTGGGAGCTGGGGCTCCCCGCAGCTCCTCTCCAGAGCCTGGCAGGCCCGGGATGCTGCACCGGCAGGCATGCTGTGTGCCTCCTGGGTCCAAGGCGGTGCAGGTGCCCCGTGGCCGGGAATCTTCCCGGAACAGGGATCAAGCCAGGGCTCCACGTTCCCAGCGCTGGCAGCAGCCACAAACCAGAGGCACACCCTCCCCTCCGCCCCAAGTCACCCTCGGCCGCCTGGCACGCCAGGGGCCTCGGGAGCAGGCGGCACCCGCCAGCCCGCCCTTGGGACAGTCCCGCACGACAGGCCCCACCAACGCCTCCCACCCAAAGAGAAGCAGACGCTTATCAGTCCCCCACGACAGGCCCCTCCAACGCCTCCAACGCCAGGCCTTATCAGTCCCGCGACGACAGGCCCCCACCCAAAGAGAAGCAGACGCTTATCAGTCCCCCACGACAGGCCCCAGCAACGCCTCCCACCCAAAGAGAAGCAGACGCTTATCAGTCAACGCCTCCCAAAGAGAAGCAGACGCTTATCAGCACGACAGGCCCCAGCAACGCCTCCCACCCAAAGAGAAGCAGACGCTTATCAGTCCCGCACGACAGGCCCCACCAACGCCTCCCACCCAAAGAGAAGCAGACGCTTATCAGTCCCGCACGACAGGCCCCAGCAACGCCTCCCACCCAAAGAGAAGCAGACGCTTATCAGTCCCGCACGACAGGCCCCAGCAACGCCTCCCACCCAAAGAGAAGCAGACGCTTATCAGTCCCGCACGACAGGCCCCAGCAACGCCTCCCACCCAAAGAGAAGCAGACGCTTATCAGTCCCGCACGACAGGCCCCAGCAACGCCTCCCACCCAAAGAAGCAGAGCTTAAGCAGACAGGCCAGCAATCAGTCCCGCACGACAGGCCCCAGCAACGCCTCCCACCCAAAGAGAAGCAGACGCTTATCAGTCCCGCACGACAGGCCCCAGCAACGCCTCCCACCCAAAGAGAAGCAGACGCTTATCAGTCCCGCACGACAGGCCCCAGCAACGCCTTCCACCCAAAGAGAAGCAGACGCTTATCTCACAGCACTTGTGCAAACCAAAGTCCCTTAGAAAAGGCGGGGGGCGCCTACGTCCTCCTTTGGGATCCTCCTTACAGAGTGGGCAGGGGGCTGCAGCCTGCGGGACTCAGCACACTAGTTCTTAATTGTCAGCAGTTAGAAGCCCGCCCCGGGGGCCTCCACCCCCTCACTCAGCTAGCAGGTGCGGTAAAAGCCAGCGAGAAATGCAAGACAGT
Source organism: Bos mutus (assembly GCF_027580195.1). Lineage (NCBI taxonomy): Eukaryota > Metazoa > Chordata > Mammalia > Artiodactyla > Bovidae > Bos > Bos mutus. The sequence continues at coordinate 414,928 of NC_091635.1, forward strand.
TTTGCTCCCTGTGTCTTAACACGTGTGGACAGGGGAAACGTGCCTCCTTGATCTGGTTTTGGTGACACTGGCCGTCCATCTGACCCAGGCTGAGGAAGGCTGCAGAGAGCGCTGACCCAGGGTCTCCGCTCTCGGCCCCCGCGCTGACGGACGCTCTGCCGCCTGGGCTCCCACAGGCCGAGGTCTACCGGACCAGGACTCTGTGCCAGGCACTGTTCACAGTGGTTCACACGCCATTCACAGCAACCCTTGCAGCAGGCACTGTTATTATTAATATGAGGATGTTTAACGCTACTCACTTCTTCACAAGCTCATGAGGATTCTGGGAGCCACACAGGTCAGCAGGTGCAAACAGGGACTCAGCCTGGTGGGCGCTCATCCCAGCCACGGCCACCGTCCCCACGTGAGAGCTGAGGGGGTGTGGGTTGGCCCTCTGCTCGTGTTCACCCAGCCAGCAAGTGGGGAAGCCGGGGTGCGAGCCTGCAGTCTGGCCCGTCCTCCTTGCTGTCTCGGCTGGTTCTCAGAGCTGCAGAGGGAGGTGGAGGTTCCCGGAGCACCGAGCTCACCACCGGACACTCGGTCCCGACAGAAGCAGACTCCTGACTGTCAGTGGAAGTGTGGCCCGTTTTCCCTCAACGTCATCAGCCTCTTGCCTAAGATAAGAGGGCTGAGGATTTCAGGCCTTCTCTCCCTGGCCTTTGCCTCACTCAGGTGGACGGACGAACCCGGTATTTTCCTGTGGGATGGTGGTCTTGGAGGAGGAGGGGGAGAAGGAGGAGGGAGGGGAGGAGGAGGAGGGAGGGGGGAGGAGTCAGCTGAGAGTCCCACTCGACATGCCCGTTAGTCCTGGTCACACTCAGCCCCTCCCTGCTTAGAACCGGCGTTCACAGAGATACTGCTTTTTCTGCCGAGTCTCCCTTCTGGAAGGAGGATGGAAGGAGAGGGGTGTGGAGCGTGGGAAGGAAAGCAGCCTGGCTTTGGAGAAACTGCCTGGACGGCACCTCGCGGCCAGCTCGGGACCCTGAGCAGGCTCGCCGCTCACAGAGCAGCCCTGCAGAGGGGACCTCGCGGGGCAGTCACGTGGCCCGGCCGGGTTGGGGCGCCGGGACGCGCTCCCGTAACACCTCCCCCCAGCGCGGCCTCCCTGCCTCCCACACCTTCTGCCACGACTGACTCGGGTGCTGACGGTCCAAGCGTCCCCTCCCTCCTCCCCCTGCGCCCCTGCCCTCCTCCCACGCGCCCCGTCTGGCCCCCTTCAGTCCCAGGCGCGGGTCGCTGCGGGGCCAGGAGGAACCCCGGGGCCCAGCCCTCCAGCCCCGCCCCCCGCGTTAGTGCGGATGGAAGAGCCGGCCCCTCGAGGGCAGCGTCGTGAGAGCCGGGCAAGGAGAGAGAAGCATGTGCTCCTCTGAGGGGCCTGTCTCAGCGCGAGGCTTCCTGCCTCCCCTCCACCCGGTAACTTGAGGTGAGACTGCTGGGGAGGCCCCCGCGGCCTGGACCCTAGCACCCGTCCTGGGAGGGGGGCCCTGAGGCGGCCCATGGTCCGCAGAGGTTCCGGCACGGACCCCCACACGTCTGGGCTCCAGCAGACGCCTCACGACTCTCAAGACAGGGGGTCAGGGTGCTGACTGCGTTTTTAAAGAGACAAGATTTCCAGACTGGACGATGGGACCGAGGGCCTGTGGAGCGGATCAGTGCCAAGAAGGAGGGGTCTCACCATCCCCTGGGCCCCCCAAGAGAGGCTGGTGACAAGGTGGGGATGATGTTCTGTGTGTTCCCCGCCAGGACCCCACCTCACAGGCCCAGGGCCACGGGGCGCAGAAGAGCCTGGGAAAGGAGCTGACCCTCAGCCCGGCAGCCTCGTCCCATCACCCTGGGTGTTGGTACTGCCCCCACCTGGTCCAGAGCCCCCTCTGTGATGCCAGAAGGAGGCTTCTCCCCAGCGGGGCTGCGAGGGCTCCAGGACGCAGGAGGTCACGGGCTCTCGGCGAACGCGCATCATCTTTTCTTGACCAGGAAGGACATAGGACTGGCCACATAGGCACTGACCCAAGCCCGGAGCCCTGGGGGGCGGGAGGTCATGGGCATTGCACTGGAAAACTGGACAAGGCAGAGATGAGGGTGGGCTTTGCAGGGCCAGAAGCACAGAGCCCTCCGGAGAGGCAGGTGCCTGCCCTCCAAGAGGTCAGGGCAGGCAGGAACCTGCGTGTGTCCCCAGGGCCCCTCAGGACCCCAGAGGACACGGGGGTGCCAGAGGACACTTCATGCCAGCGGGCCTCTCCCTGCTGCTCATCAGCGCCACCTGGGAATTCAAAACATATCCCAGTAATGCCAGTTCACTTCCAAGACCAACGAGTGCCAACCCTCTGTAGGGGTGAGGAAGTGGGAGGGGGTGAGGCATCCGTATTTTCCAAGAATCCTGGGTGATTCTAATGTGTAACCAAGGTTGAGAGCCACTCGCTGACTCAGGGACCCTCTGGCCCTGGAGGTGCACAGAATCCACACTCACGGTTGGACCTCCTTCACTTTGGACCCACACCGAGCCATCCAGTACGGCAGCCGCACGTGGCTCCCGAGCCCGTGAAATGTGTGTGCCTGATCCAAGCGGAGATGAGCTGTTCGTACAAATACACACTGCAAAGTCCTAAGACTTTGCGTGAGAAAGAAGGTAAAGCGCCCCACTAATGACTTATAAAAACATGGGTTATACGGCGAAATGGTATACGGGCTTACAAATATATGAATTTTACCTATGTCTTTATACTTTTTAGTGTGGCTTTAGAGAATTTTAAATTACATTCTGTGGTTCACATAATATTTCTGTTGGACAGTGCTAATCTACAGACTACTTAATTCAAAATGTATTCACTATAATTCTTCTAACTTTGTTACATCTGTTTTTTGATAATAATTTTCCTTAAACTTCTCTTCATGATTCCAAGTATATAACATTCTTGAAATGACAAAAATAAAGAAATGGAGAATAGATTAGTGGGTGTTGGGCCTGGAGTGGAGAGGTCAGTTTGGTCATAAGAGAGCAACAGGCAGCAACCTTGTGGTGCAGAATGTCCTGGACTGACTGCCTTCCTGTCGGTGCCCTGGCTGTTCGATCCCCGCGTGGCGTGGCGCCCCTGTCCCCGCGTGGCGTGGCACCTCTGGGGTTGGGCTCAGCAGTCAAGAAGCCACCTGCAATGCAGTAGGTGATGCAGGAGACGAGGGCTCGATCCCTGGGCTGGAAGATCCCCTGCAGGAGGAAATGGCACCCCACCCCAGTATTCTTGCCTGGGAAACCCCATGGACAGAGAAGCCTGACGGGCTACAGTCTACGGGGTCACAAAGAGTTGGACGTGACCGAATGACTGAACTCGGTTCACACCATTGGGGGAAATGGGCACAGGGCACGTGGGCTGTCTCTGTAAGAAATCCCATGATTTCTCACAACTGCAAATGAATTTCAACTTACCCAAAGAGGAAACTTTAATTAGAAAAGCACAATCTCACATCTGAACTGGTGTTTCTCATGCTCTGCTGGTGAGGGGGTGCGCGGTTTACCCTTTTGGAAAGCAACTTAGCAAACACCACTGAGTGTTAAGCATTTCATTTCTCTCCATCCCAGCAAGGCTACTTCTGGGAATTGCCACTAAGGAAACGGATAAAAATGTAAGGACAAAAACACACAGAGGTGTCTGTGATAGCAAAGTGCTAAAACCGCCTAGACGCTTTTCCGAAAGGGAAGGGTTATATGAGCTATGGTTTATCAACTCAATCTACCGTCACATAGTCGTTACGGGAAATGTCAAATGAAAAACAGAAAAGTGGGATACAGAACGCCAGTAGTTTGCTGCTTTGTAAAAAAGAAAAAATCTGTTACGTGACTTCGTGAATACAAAAATAGTCGTCACGGTTGCTTTGACTGCAGGATGATGGACGGGTCTTTCTTTCTACTTCACTGTTCCTGTTCGCTGGTTCTGTGGAATAAAAGGCATCGTGTTTTTCGTTTTTGTATTAGTGGTCTTCCGGGTGCTGAGGGACAATCCCCACCAGGTGGGGGGGCGGTGGCTGACCTGCCCCCTGCCGGCTGACCATGGTGATGCCCGCTGCGCCCTAAGAAGTGGACACACCTGGACAGATGACCAGTTATGGGCAGATTTAGGCCCCCATTCCTGCCCAGAGCCACACTGCCCATTAAGAGGGTAGAAAGAAGAATCTGAAACTTCATAGCTTCTGTGAAAGCTTTCTCAGCTTCATCCAGTAAAGACACGAAACAGTGACCATAATATAATATAAATGGTGATCATAATATACTGCCTGTGAAAGTGTTAATTGCTCAGTCGTGTCCGACTCTTTGCGACCCCATGGACTGTAGCCTGCCAGGCTCCTCTGTCCATGGGATTCTCCAGACAAGAACACTGGAGTGGGCTGCCATGCGTCCAGGGGATCTTCCTGACCCAGGGATTGGACTCATGTCTCCTGTGCTGCAGGGAGATTCTTTACGGTCTGAGCCACCAGGGAAGACCGTATCTGGGTCCAATATCCGCAGTCCCCCTGGGAGTAGGTTTACATGTTCAAGACTCTGAGTGTGAGTTCCTTGAAGACTTCTTTTTCTGAATCAACTGTATATTTAAAAGTCTTCCTAAGTGCTGGTCACTGGATGTGTTAGCTGAGCTCACTGTTGACAAAAAGGGGAGTCTCTAATTTTGTGCCTGCTTTTCACCCCCCTCTCTCCTGGGAGGGGCGTTGGGGGCTTCCAAAGAGCTCTAACACCGCTGCTCAGCATTATGAAGTCAGGGGGAGGAAGGAAGACTCTTTGAACTTTTCTGAATTTCCCAGTGTGCTGTAACAAGCACAAATTATTTTTCCAGTTGGGATGTGTGTATGTGTATGTGTGTGTATAAACTTTCACTTAAAAATTAACAAAAGATGACCTATAGAGAGAGAAAAAACATTTTAAACCGGAGCTGCTTTCTGACAAAGAGTGGCTGGCAGTGACCCCCCACAACCCTCTTGTCCCGCCCCCAGGTGGCGGTCCCTGCTCCTTCCTGGGGCGTGATCAGCCTGCCCCAGGCTTCTGCAATGTTCTATTTTTGTTTTCATTATTTAACTGTGCCCCATATACACGGCTAAGTGGAGTGTTCGGTTCCATAGCTTAATGGACAGCTGACCTCTGTGTGCAGACGCTCAAGTCATATGGAGCTCTGCAGGCCATCAGCTGCGGGCGGGGGGTGGGGGCGGATGCCAGGGGCACCTTCCTGAGGTCAACTTTAGTCCAAGGCTGAAGACCAGGGAGGGGGTCGTGGCTGCCGGGGTAGACCCAGCGCAGGGTGAAGCTGGCGGCACATGCCAGGGGAGGTCAGGGCTGGGGCAGCGTGCAGACCGCCAGCACCTTGCTCTCGGGGCTGAGTGGCTTGTGGGGCTGGGGGCCGGCCACCCATCACCTTGCTCTCTGCCTCTCCTAGCTGACGCGGGACTTGGAACTCAGCTCCTGGCCCAGCTGGCGGGGAGCTGTCCTGAGAACTGCCCTTTGGAGGACGAAGGGGCTGCAGTTCCTCTCCCTCATCGCCTTTCTTAATCATGTAATTGCTAGACCTTCCAGTGATCTGAATCAAGTCCCACGACGGTTACAGGCGCGGGAGCCTGGGAACCGCGGGGGAGTCATCAGGCAGGCAGGGAAAGGCGCAGGGCGCAGGCCTGTGTGCTGACTGCCTGATCGGCGGCGGCGACGCCCTCCCGTCCCCCGCACTGAACGGGTCTCACCGTCGTGTAGGTTTGGGACCTCACAGGCTCTCTCCGTTGAGCCCAGGAAGACGCTGTTCCGGAAGGTGTGATCCACTCTGTGGTGAGCAAACAGGCTGCTGCCAGACGGCCCTGCCCAGGGAGGCGGGCAGGACCTGACCGTGCATCCTCTGGGGTGCAGTCCTCCGTGTCCACCCTTCTCCCCATGAGGCAGGACTCTTTCCCAGGCAGACGCCAGCACAGAGCCCCCCAGTGTGATTCCCAGAACTCCGTCGGGGGCACCGTGATGGATCCAGGTTGGGTGGGCCCCGCCCAGGGGCAGGCATGGCCGAGGCAGGGGGCCTACGGCTGCTTCCCGCTGTCCCCTCCCCGGGCTGACTTCATCCCCCTGAGCCCTGCCCGCCCAGTGCATCGGCCCCGGGGGCCCTCAGACGCCGAGCGGTCCTCAGCCTTCCCACAGCGGCACGTTTGTCAGCGGGGAGGCGCGCGGCTCAGTCCGGGGAGCGGGGGCCGAGATCAATACCGGAAGTGACGTCTCTGTGCTGTATGCACCTCCCGAGCTTTGTCTGCGTCCACAGAGTCGGCAGGAAACGCGGCTGCGGTTCGATACTAACTGATCATGATGCTGGGTGAACCCAGGGGAGCTCCCTTAATGTCCAGCCGTCGCCTGCTGCCCTTGGGTTGAAACGGGTCCTCAGTAAAGGCCCACGTGCCCCTGCGTCTGACACGCATGTCCTGGCTCCTCTCCACTGAGCACGGGGCCTGCTCAATGGGGTCTGAACGCAGGTCACCAGCTGGCTGCGCAGATGAGGGAAGAGGATCGGAAAAACACAAACAGGGACCCCCAGACCCATTGCTCCTGCAGACACAAAGGTGCCAACCTTGGGCTCAAATGAGCTGAAATCCAAGTGGTGCAAACGGCATCATCAGCCAGTAACACTTTAGTCTGAATTTGCGGAGCTGGTCCGAGGGGACAGTCACAGTGCCTGTGGAGCACAGGGGGTCCATGCAGAGGGCCCAGCCACACCTGGCCCGGCCTTGAGCTGCCTGTGAAGACAAGCTCTGGGCTTGGCTCTCCGGTGCCCACCGGGCTTGGCAGCAGTGTTTTGCCAATGCTGTGCCACCTAGACTCTCCGCTGACCCCCCAGGCCTTCCACCTTCTCAGCTGGGTCTGAGTTGACCCTCTCGGTACAGATGCTACAATAATGAAATATAGCAGGGTGGGTGGGGCCACAACAGCTCCTGGCACATGGCAGCCGCTCTCCACCCAAGCTTCTGGAAGTTTCCGAGGGGGGTTGTGGGGGCACGGGGGTGCCTCGAGGTCTGGAGCAACATCCATGGGAAGCCTTCAGGGCGGTGACTGAGGGTGTAGGAGGCAGAGCGGGGTTCCCTGTGCCTGAGATGGTGCCCCCGCTGGGGTTCAGAGGTGGGTGCCGGGCCAGCCCCCAGCCTCAGTGGACCGAGTCCAGGGCCACTAGCTGGGGGCCCTCTTCTTTATGTCCTTGGGGGCAGTGAATGCCCCAGAGCAAAGGAAGCAGGTGTGGAAGGATCTTTCCCCTGCAGGTTCACAGCCTGGCTTGGTCCCAAAAGCCAAGCGTTCTTCACTCACATCTGTTCGGGGTTCAGACCCCAGCTCCATCGCAGCTGCGTGACCCCGGGCTCGCCACTTCACCTCTCTGGACCTTAGCTTCCCTGTGCATTTCGGCTGAAGCTGCACGTTCCAGGCGCTTCTCGACACGACGGTCTGACTCTGTCCCACAAGGACTCCGGGCGGCCCTGACGTTCGGCTCGGAGGGGACGCGTGACAGAGCTGAGGTGGCACAGACCGAGGTGGGGGTGGCCTCTGCGCCCGGCTCTGAGACCACGCGACCACCCAGACCGCAGTCGTGTCCTGGGGGCCAGGCTGCCGGGGTGGGTCTAGGAGAAGGCCAAGATCACAGCCACAGGCACTGGCCTCCCCGCGGCACTGCGGCAAAGAGCCCGCCTGCGAGGAGGGGGACTAGAATGCGACCCCTGGGTCAGGAAGACCCCCTGGAGAGGAAATGGCAGCCCGCTCCAGCACTCGTGCTGGGAAATCCCGACAGAGGAGGCTGGCAGGTTACAGTCCGTGGGGTCCCAGAGTTGGGCACGACTGAGCACGCACACACACACAGGCACTGCAAGGCCTGGTCCAGGGTGGAGGGGGAGTTCAGTGTGGGTGGGGAGCAGGGTTAGGTTGTCCTGATGCAGAAGCGTAAAAAAAAAAAGACGTTTCCACACACAAAGCAATTCTGCCCGCCTTCTCCAGGAGACATCTCCTCCAGTAAAGAGGTGGGGGCTGCGTGACCACTTCCCACCCAGCCATCTCGAGGTCCGTCACAGACATGCCCTGGGCCCCGGAAGGAGGCAGCTGGTGCTGGCATTGGTGCTGGACGTGGCATCCACCAGCCCCGCAGACCGGCCAGGCTCCTTCTGCAGAGTGAGTTAGGCTGGCCTGGGCGCCTAGGGTCTCTGGGACAAAGAGGTGAGCGAGGTTCACGCCTCAGGGAGCAGCCACCTATTTTGAGACCAAGCGAGACTCACACCAGATGTCACCTGCTTCCCAGCGGTGAGCAGGGGTGTCTGCCTCCCTCCATCACCCCTGGGTAGGTGCACCTTCGGCAGCCAGCACTCTCTGCCCACGCCTGCCGGCACCAGTCAGCCGGCTCTTGTTCGGAGGACAAGCCGTGCTGAGCAGTGGGTGTGGGTGCTAAGTCAGGACCCAGGAATGCAGGCAGGCTCCAGGGAGCCTGGCTTCCCGTGAGCAGGGGGGGAGGTGGGCAGTCAGGAGTGCAGGGTCTGGCTCTGTGACCATGTAGCTGGAGGCCCTGGACAAATCGCCTCACGGTCTGAGCCCCTGTGTGGCCATGAAATACAGGTACCATCATTCAAAGGGTTTTGGGGAAAATAAACTTTGACGGAAACGCAGGGAAATTGGACCCCTCGCACGTTGTTGGTGGGAGTGGGGCACGGTGCAGCCGCTGTGGAAAGCTGTGTGGTGATGCCTCAGTAAGTTAAACGTCGTGTCCTGTGCTGTGCGACCCCAGGACAGTAGCCCGCCGGGCTCCTCCATCCACGGGATTCTCTGGGCAGAAATACTAGAGCCGATTGCCAGGGCCTTCTCAGGGGATCTTCCCGACCCAGGGGTCATTCCTGAGTCTCTTACATCTCCTGCATGGGCAGGCGGGTTCTTTACCACGGAGCCACTTGGGAAGCTTGGAATCCCCAGAAGACCCAGCAATTCCACCTCGAGGGACACGCCTCAGAGAACGTTCACAGCAGCACTCACACCGTGTCTGGAGCTGTGTGTGCTGCGAGTCGGCGTCTACACCACCGTCATCTGCCTCTTAATTTTATCAGTGCACCACCTGATGGGGAAACAACTTGCCCCTTCGTGTTAGAATTAAGGAACCTGAGGCTCAAAGAAGGAAGATGACGAGGTCGCACTGCGGTCAGGCTCCCACCCCCACGGCCCACTCTGGGGACGAGGTGGTGAGGAGCCTGGGGATTCAGCCCTGAGCAGCCCTGAGCAGCCGAGCCCGCCGTCTGGTCTGCAAAATGGGCTCACCCCGAGGTGCAGCCCCGTCGGCGTCAGTTCTGATTATGTGTGTTACCATCACGGGAGCTGCCTGCTCTTAACGGGAGAAGTACCCAGGGACCTGCGCTCCCGAGGGGCCTGGCCCATCCTCTCAGGACCCAAGTGGGGGTGCCCCTCCAGAGCCCAGCTCTCTCCCCAGGCCCAGATCTGCCCCCCTGCCCAGCTGGCCCCGGTGAGCTGCAGACACGAGCACGCAGGGACGGCTGCTGTGGCTTTGCTGGAAGCCCTGCCAGGAGCGGCTCCACCTCTGGCCCTGCTCAGGCTAGGCCAGCTGCCAGGTCCTGTCTGGGTGAGAGCTGCCCCACGCCCTCTGCCCTGAGCTGGTGGCCTCGGGCCTGCAGGGCGTCCCTTCCAAGAAGGGCTCACGGAAGCCAGGCTCCAGGGCGGGAGGGCCTGCCGCCCCTCCCTGAGGGCTGGGAACCCAGGCGTGGGCTCTGGGGACGCGGGGACCCCTCCCCATCTGGGTGACGATGCCCAGCGGTGGCGGCTTCCCTGAGCCACACGAGGGCTGCTCCCGCAGCTCAGAGGCTGCTTCTGGATAACGAACCCTGGCTCTCACTTCCCAGATGTCCCTCCGGAAACAGGAGCTACTTCGACAGCGAGAAATTAAAACAACAAACAACGGGGGGTGTGAAGACCGCAGTGGCCCGCCTTCCAAAACGTAGCTCTTGAACCACGTGTCCCCCCCAAGCCTCCTCCCCCGCTGCTCACTGCCGCTCCTGCCCAGGTGCTGACACCAGGGGCCTGGCACCCCCTTGAGCGCCGCGGGGACCAGGGTTCCGCCCTTGCTGGGCCACCTGTCAGCCTTGTGGTTTCAGGGGAGCTACTTCACACCTCCGGGCCTCCGTGTCCTCATCTGTGAAATGGGGATGATAAAGCCCACTGCCCACAGCTGCTGGAAGCGTGCCAGTCTCTCAGTCGTGTTCAACTCTTTGTGACCCTGTGGACTGTAGCCCGCCAGGCTCCTCTGTCCTCTGTCTCTCCAGGCAAGAATACTGAGTGGGTTGCCACTCCCTTCTCCAGGGGATCTTCCCGACGCAGGGATCAAACCCAAGTCTCCTGCATTGCAGGCGGATTCTTTACCGTCTGAGCCACCAGGGAAGCCTCCAAGACTGCCGGGGGTACTTAACTAATAGTTTAACCAGCAGCAGGTCTGAACCAGACCCACAGAGGTGGTGCCACTGTCCTTTGGAAATATCCAGCCTCAGCCGCCCCCAGGCGACTGACACGTGGGCCCCTGCCCACGGCCCTGGGGTGGGCCCCACAGTCTCGTGCAGCTGACACGCTCTTTTTAAGGTCAAGCCAGCTGCTTGGGGCGCCCGGGGCCCATGGTCTGCAGTGACACGCTCGCAGGCCCTGAGGGTGGAGGCTGTGACAGCCACAGCCTACCTCCTCCGCAGTCCCCCATCTGGGTCCTGGTGAAACCAGACATCCTGAACCACAGGACAGGTTCCCCTACTCCACTGCTGCTTCTGCCTGAGCTGCTCCGAGCAGGAGGAGTTCCCAGGCTTTGCCCCGAGAAATCTGGGTTCAGATCTCCATCTGCTGCTCATTAACTGGGTGACCATGAGCGAAGGCACAGCCTCTCCAACCCCCAGGCCTCTCAGCTGTCAAATGTGTTTGCAAACAAAAAAATTAAAAAAAAAAAACCCACTCACCCCCCCAAACCCTGCCAACAACGCTGTTATTATCACATCATTTTACCAACGAGGAAATCTGAGAGAACAGGTCATTTGGTCAAGGTTTCTGAGCAGTGAGCGCTGGAGGCCAAGTGTAAACTCCTAAAGGCCACACGCACACCTGCCTCCCCTGTGCATGCTCAGTCACTTCAGTCATGTCTGACTCTTTGTGACCTCATGGACTGCAGCCCGCCAGGCTCCTCTGTCCATGGGACGCTCCAGGCAGGAATACTGGAGTGGGTTGCCATTTCCTTCTCCAGGGGATCTTCCCGACCCAGGGAACTCATGTCTCCTGGATTGCAGGCGGATTCTTTACCACTGAGCTTCCTGGGAGGCCCACTACCTACCCCCCCATCATTTTCACATTTTAAGGATGCCCGCTGCAGACTGCTGGCTAAGCCCGTCTGGAGTGGGGTGGGGGGTGGAGAGAACCTGGGTGCCCCCAGGCTCAGGGGGAGGCGCACCCTCTCCTGGCCTCCGCTCTCTCCTCCCTCCACAACTCCTTCTGCTCAGACCTGAGCTCCAGACCCAGGGGCCCTCGGGGCTCCACGAGGCAGGGGCTGGGATCTCCCCTGAAGCACCGCAGGGGTCCCGGAACATGTGGGGAAACGGAACCCTCCATCCTGCCCCAGCTTTAGGGAGGAGGGGGGCCTGGAGAGGAGTGGGAACCTGCCTGGGCCCACAGTGAGAGGCCAGGGCTCAGCTCTGGGCTCCAGTGCCACCCCCAGGCCAGGGCGCTCCTGCTGTGGCCCCCGCCCCACCCCGAGGACTCGAGGGCTGCTCCCCACGGCCCTCCCGCCTCAGGCAGCTGGGCAGGCACAGAAAGTGCCATCCACCCACTGGGCATCTTCTTCCAGTGAATAAGGATTGCAGTAGTGATAGGGCTTCCCTGGTGGTCCAGCGGCCAAGAGTCTGCCTGGCAATGCCGGGGATGGGGGTGTGGTTCCTGGTCAGGGAGCCAAGAGCCCACGTGTCACAGAGCCACCAAGCCTTCACGCCCCGACTAGAGAGTCTGTCCGCCAGCCTGACACGGTGATGGTCCCTCGTGCCAGAGCTTAGACCAGGTGCAGGTAGAGAGATGGATGATAGATGTAGATAGATGAGACGTAAATGATAGATTAATGGATGGGAGGCGACAGATGACACATGACTGATCGGTGATAGGTGGTACACAGACAGCAGATAGACGGACAGATGACAGATGACAGATAGATGTATAGAGAGATGATCGACCGATCGATAGATATAGATCGATAGATGCCAGATGATAGGTTTAGACAGACAGACGATAGATGACACGCAGATTAAAGAATCCAGCAAGGAGATCTGGGGCCTGCCTTCCCGGCAAGGTCATCCCTGGAAACCACAGGCAGTGGGGACCCCGGAGCCCCAGGACGCAGCCCTCCGCATGGGGCACACGCCTCCTGAGAGGGCCTCACACCCTCGACAGCCCTGAGCACGATGGTCCAGAGATGTCCCCCGCAGGGTCTCCCATCCGGCATTCCAGCCCCGGGGGAGACACCCCCGCACGCAGTGGGGGCGGGGGTGAGGGGTGGGCGCGGTGCTCCCAGGGAGGTCCTCTGCGTCCTGTGCGGACCGGTGAGTCTTAACTCTCGGGTAAGTTTTAAACCCACTTTTCCAGGCATTAATAGGAACGTATTTCTGCCGTGAGTCACTTGCAAAGTGGTTAACTGAGATTCTCTAACGCAGAGTCTTGGGGGCCGTGGAGCTTCCAGCCCATTTGCTGCAAGGAGGAGCCCAGAGCCTGGCCTGGGGGTCTGTGATGCAGAAAGGGGGCCCCCTCTCCAGCTCTCGGGAAGGGGGAGAGAGGGAGGCTTGATTTCCCTCGACCTCTGGAGACCTTGCTCTGACTTCTCCAGATGGCAGGGCTGCCGCCCAGCAAACAGATGCTCGAATCTGGACCAGGAGCCTGTGGCGGGGCAAGACCGGAGGGTGCAGCCTGCCCCTCCTGCCCCCCCAACCCCGTCTTCCTAGGGGCGCAGGGGACGAAGGACGACACCCCCACCCGCAGAGCCCAGGCCCCGGGGGCTCCGGGCCGGCCCGAGGCTGAGCTGGGGCTTGGACCCAATTCTGTGCGGCTGCCAAGGCCACGTTTCAGTCTGAGACAGCAGAGTGTGGACGCTTGAGTGCACGTCCTAGGGGTTCTCCGCACCCGCTTCACCTTCTGGGCTTTGGAAGGAGGCGAGGAGACATCACTCACCTGAGGGCAGAGGCCGGGCTGGCGTCCACTCAGGCGGGGGGCGGGGTGGGGGCCGAACTCTCAGAGACCGAGCCTGGGGCCCTCGGGGGAGCCTGCCTCACTGCTCCCGTCCCACGCCCCCTCCTCCTGCTCCTGGACTCCTCCTTCCCGCCTCGCCCAGGGCCTGTCACCAGGGGCCTCCTCTGAGCCCCTCTGGGAAATGGCAGCCCCCTACCCCAACCAGCACCCCCACCCCGCCCGCCCTCCTCTCCAGCCCCCTACCCCAACCAGCACCTCAACCCCGCCCGCCCTCCTCTCCAGCCCCCCACCCGCCCCACCAGCACCCCCCCACCCTGCCCGCCCGCCCGCCTCTCCAGCCTCCCGCCTCGACCGCACCCCCACCCCGCCTGCCCTCCTCTCCAGCCCCCCACCAGCACCCCCCACCCTGCCCGCCCGCCTCTCCAGCACGCGGCCTGCTGGCTTGTTCTTTCTTTAGCACATATGGCGTGTCTCCCTCTAAAGAAAGCTTGCTTCTAAGGGAACGGGATAAAAGTCTTTTCTTCACAGTCAGGGCCCAGTGGGGTTGCCAGTGGGCAACGCTGGCCTCCAGGGGACCTCGGGCCTGCCTCCGGGGGGACACGTTTGGGTGTCACAAAGCAGGAGGGGTGTATCCCCACTGGGAGAGGCCAGGGCTGCTTCTGAACACCCGCTGAGCACGGGACCCCTCCCCCAAAGGATAATCTGCCCCAGAGGCCAGCAGTGCCTCCCCTGTGTGCCCACTACTCACAGGAGCAGCCTGTACACAGTAGGTGCTCAATGACGGACAAAGAACGAAGAGCTCCTGTGGTCACTATCACCACCACCATTATTCCTTAAGAACAGCCATGCTTGAGAACCGGCTTCCAGGGGGCGCTAGTGGAAAAGAACCGGCCTGTCAAAGTAGGAGACAAGAGAGGAGGGTTCCATCCCTGGGTCAGGAAGATCCCCTGGAGGAGGAGGAAGCGGCAACCCACTCCAGTATCTTGCCTGGGAAACCCCATGGACGGAGGAGCCTGGTGGGCTACCGTCCATGGGACCGCAGAGTCTGACACGACTGGATAAATTTAGCACGCACACACGGTTGAGAACAATCTTTAAGGATGGCTGTGCTTTGGGGCTTCATGGCAACAGGTCATCCCGAGGACACACGACCTCTGAGCCCCGGACTGAGCCCTGCCCTCAGCAGCACCCGGACGAGCGGCAGATGGTCACCGTTGCGCCATCGGCAGGCAAGCCCGGTCCACGGCTCAGGCCCCAGGAGCCCAAGTGATATCGGCCTGCCCCTCCTGCAGCGGGCCTGCTGGGGGCCCCCCTCAACAGGGATGGTCAGTTCTCACCCCCACGTCCCCCCAACACTGGCCCTCGTGTTGGAAGACCCAGGACCGCGTGCCTGGCTGGGCCAAGGGCCACCTCCACGAGCTGTAAGGTGACCCCAGCCAACCCTGCAGCCCCCAGACTCAGGGGTCTGCAGGAATCACGATGCTCCTGCTCTTTCCCAGGGAAGGCCGCCGGGGGCTGTGGGGACGCATGTAGCGTCCCGCTCACCCCCGCCAGCACAGCCCAGCATCTGCTGACCTGACAAATACCGCGGCAGTTTAAACGGCCAGCGCGGCGAGCCGGCTCCGTCAGAGCTAAGATCACCTCCTACACCCGGAGCCCGTCACACTCCACGCGGCTGCGCAGTCGTGGGGTGGGGAGGGGCAGGGCACTGGCCCCGCCTCCGCCCCCCCACCACGGGACTGGAAGCTTCTATCTGCTCGTTCCTCGTTCAGCAGACCGCCTGCCCCACATTCCCGCTGAGAATTCTCACTGAGGGTCACAAATTTCCCTGCCTGACATCCCCCGCACCGACTCCCCAAACCCTTCCTTCTCCTGGGAGCTCACAGCCGGGCCTTTCTCCGCGGAACTCAGAGGCTGGCCAGCACAGCACGTCTCTTTCCTCCCCTCTCCATCTTCCCTCAGGTCCTGAAAGCCTTTAAACAAGTCACCTATGCCTAAGTTTAGTAGCTGACTTAACTGGGTACAAAGCCACACATAGGCAAAGGAATGAGTCTCTAATGGTGCAATATTAGGCAGAAGACAGCTAGGCTGAGGGGAGCAGGATGCTGTCTGGTGGGTTTTCCTGGTGTCCCTGAGGTCACAAGTAGCTGGTCCTGATTCTGCCAGGGAGGAAGGCTGACCCCAAACCCAGGATGGACTGAGGAGCCGGTGTGTGCTCACTGACCACCCAGAAATGAGCCAGGAGGCTGTGCGGGGCAGGCCAGGGCAGCTGGCTGGAAGCCTGAGCAGAAGGGTCAGCTCCCCCGAGGTGGGGCTGGGTAAAAACTGGGTTCCTATGTCCCACCTGCTTCCTGGGAACCTGAGCCCAATCTGTGAGCGTCTCTGATACAGTAACTCACACCCTTGCCCCCAGCTCTGAGGACGGCACGAGGGGTCCCCACCTCTTGAGTCCAGGATCCAAGAGTCAGGTGGGGCCTGGAGGAAGCAGAGTCGACCGGCCTTGGTCGTCCCCAATGAGCCAACACAACACCTGTGTCCTTGCTTCACGTCACACCCCGGCCCCATTCCAGATGAGGGAGCTGAGGCTGGAGCCCGTGTTTCCCACCATGACCTACGGCCTGCCTCCTCAGGTCAAGTGTGAACTGTTGAGGCAACCTCCCCCTGCACTCCCCTCCCCAACTGCAAGCCACGGAACCCCACCTCGCTGGCCGAGAATGGCCAAGGTCTCAAAGCCGGCTCCCAGCTGGGGTGGTGAGGAGTGCAGCCCACCAGATGCCCAAGGCCACAAAGCGACACGGTGCACAGGGCGCCCCGCTCCACCCCACCCCCACGTGAGAGGGAGCCTGAAGTCTGGGGTGGGGCTGTCTTGGTGGCCGCTATAATTTTTGCCCTGTTTCTAAGCACCCTGGGGACCTGGCCCTGGGACACGTCCCCAGCTGCCTCCAGCTGCCAGATCCGTGGAGAAGTGAGGCTGAGCTCGCGTGTCTCAGGCAGGCGGGGGGCTCCGGGAGGGAGTGCTGGCCGTGGGTCAGCAAAGCGCGCAGCCAACCGCGACGCCTGTGGTCCTGGGATGTCCTGGGGCCAGGACACCAGGTCTGAGCCAAGGACCCCTGTGCCCACCCCGGTGCAATCTGGGCTGTTAATGCATCAAACCCTGGGCACATGGGGCTGCGGGAGTGGGCCTGAGTGGGCACCGGCGGCAGTGGGGGCCCTGCTCTCCCCGGGACAGCATGGGGCAAGGGCTGGCATGGGGACAGCTGCGGTGTGGCTTCTGTCAAACTAAGCCAGGCCCCCATGTGGGGCCCCTCTGCTGGGTCCTGCCCTTGTCCAGTAAGTGGTGGATCCCTGCCCCTTCCCCATCGAGTCTCAACCATAAAAAGGGACACTGATGTGACCAGCCCCGGGGAGGGGAGCAGGTGAGAGCCAGTGGCCCCAGCACTGCAAGCAGGCACCCGGGTCAGCACTGCGGGGCTCAGAATGTGAACCCCCAGGCCCCCTTCCCACTCCCTGCTCTCTCCCCTGGCCCAGCCAGGTCCCAGGGGATTCTCTCTTCAATCCTAGGAAGAAGCTATCTGACTTCATTAAAAATTTTTTAGCACACTGAATCTTCACCAGCTGCCAAATTAGGGTGAGGGCAGAGAGACAGGCTAAGTCTTTGGAACGGGGAGGAGCTTGGACGGTCGGGGAGACGTGTCGCTGTGTTTCTGGGGGCTGCCATCTCTCACTGCACTGCCCGCACGGCCCCCGGCCCCGCACCCGCGTCTCGCCGCGCGTCCATCTCTGCTCCGCGGCCTCTGGCCCGACACGTCCTCCTGTCCCGCTGGACGGAGCATCCTCGCCACCCCCACCGTCCCCGAGGCCCCGCCGGGGCGTCCGGAGCAGGCGGACTCGCGGTGGGACCACCCGGCCGGCGCGGACCTACAGCCCAGCTCGACAGGTGGTGGGGGGCTTCCCCCCGCACCACCCGATAATCGCTGCTCGCGGCGCTGTTCAAGTTGGTCGTGGGCGCGCGCGCTCGGCTTTGGAGCGGGCAGTCCAGCCGCGCCCGCACAGTGGGGGCGTCGTCACCTCCCCCGCCACCCGCGAGACAGACACACGCACACGCACACACGCTCCCCGCACCGCGCCCCTTCCTTCAGCGCGCGGGGCTGAGGCGCGCGCACTCGGCGACAGTCCGGCCCCCGCCCGGCCCCGCGGTAATGGGGGGTGCCCCGCGGCGGCCCCGGCTCGGGGGGCTCGGCCTCTGGGGGCCCGCGAGGGGACAGCCGGTCCCCGGTCCCCGGCTCCTACCTCGCTGGAGCGGCAGCGGCCCGGCCCTGGTCGCGGGGCCCTGGCCGGCTGCGCGCGGGGCTCTGGGAGCCCGCCCCGTCCGTCAGTCCGTCCTCAGGAACAGCGCCCGCGCCAGCGGCTGCAGCCCGACTCGGGAGGGCGGGGCCGGCGGGGCGGGGCGGGGCGGGGCCTCTGTCCTCGGCCGCTGCGATGTGGGGGGGCCCTGCGCTCGCGGGTTCCACCCGGGAGGTGCGCGCGTGGAGGGGCACAGCTCCGTGGGGCTTGCAGGTGGGGAGTCGGGGGCTGGGGTGGGGAGCAGAGGGATCCGGGGGCCGCCAGAGCTTGGCCAGGACCCGCCCCGCCCCGGCGCCCTCCCCTACTTGAGTCAGGCTTACCCTCAGCTTCCAGCTGCCGCTACAGCTGTGTGAGCAGCCCCATAGCCGTCACCATCCAAAGACAGCTCTGCCACCAGCTGGTGTGGCGACTACTTCCCGAGCACTGGGCGCTGCTGAGAGCGCTCTGCTCTGTGAAATCCTCCCGCCCAACAACGCCATTGTGAGGATGAGAAAACTGAGGCCAGAGCCCCGAAGTGACGTGCCTGGGGCCGCACAGCGCAGCTCGGACCGCCTGGCTCCCCAGTGTGTGCCCTTAAGCACATTGCTTGCCCCTCGGAAGCACAGGATGGAATATATGTACATTAAATGATGAGCTGTGCTCAGTCACTTCAGTCGTGTCCAACTCTTTGCCACCGCATGGACTGTAGCCCGCCAGGCTCTACTGTCCATGGGCTTCTCCAAGCAGGAATACTGGAGTGGGTTGCCATGCCCTCTTCCAGGGGATCTTCCTGACCCAGGGATGGAACTCGCCTGTCTTATGTCTCCTGCATTGGCAGGCGGGTTCTTTACCGCTAGTGCCACGGTAACAACTGATATTTTTCATTTTTTCTTCCTTCAGTTTATATATCTCCTTTATTTTCTGGGTCCCTGAGCTTCACTGGACGCTGTCATGTATAAATGGGACCATGAGGCGCTGGAGCAACCGAAGGCGTGTGGAGAGGCCTGGAAACTACCCAGCTTTTTGTCTTCTCCCACCTTCCCCAGGAGAGCGTTCCTCTCCACGCCCAGGGTCTCCTGCAGAGGCCAGCCCACTGAAGGTGCCCACATCTCCCATCTGGATGGAGTCCAGCTTCTCTCGACCTCCCAGCCCCCACCAGCCCCAAACTCTTAGCTGGAAGGGTTAGATGGAAGTTGGGCTTCAGCCTGATTCTGCCCCTACCTAGCTGTGTGACTTGGACAAGTTACTTGACGTCTCTGAATCTCCCTTTCCTCCCCTATAACCAGGGCTGATCTCCTGGGTATGTGCGCTCATCCAGAACCTGCTCTTGGCTCAGCTGATTTCAAGATCTGTTTTTGTCTGTTTTGGCCATCTTAAATTGTTTAATCATTTTGAACAAGGGACCCCATTTTAATTTTGCCCCTGAGCCCACAAACTATGTAGCTGGTGCTGGTGACAACCACCCCCCTTATTGGATTACTGCAACACTTCACTGGGGTGATGTTTGCACAAACATCTAACACCCAGCTCGTGACAGAAGTTAGCTCCCTTTCTCTGATCTGGTCTTGAAGAGAAGGTCCCTGGGTGGACAAAGGGCTGGGCAGGCAGTTTCATGGGGAGGGGCCAGGCTGGCAAGGGTACGAGAACACCAGTTATGTTCAGGGAAAGGCAGCGGTCTGGGCGGTGGGGAGGTGCAGGCAGGGGTGGCGAGCAGAGGGGCACAAAACGGAGGACCCCGCCCAGGCCAGGGCGACAAGCCTTCTGGCTCCTCGAGGAGCTGGGACCTGGGGCCTGGAGGCTGTGAGCAGACGCCCCAGGCAAGGAATGTGGGTGGCTCTCTGTTCCAGCGGCCTCGCTGGCAGTCGGCCGGGAACTGGCTGAGCTAATGAGGCGGGCGCTGGATGCCGTGGGCGGGAGCCCCGCTCCAAGCCGCCACAGCAGCCTGCTGACAAGCTTGCTGTGGACATGATGGGGAAATTCTGCAGGTGTGAAGCCCAGAAGTGTGCCTGGGGACCTGGGGACTCCAGGCCTGATGAATAATGGAGCAGTCCCTCTTCCCGGGGCTTCTTTCTTGCCTTTCAATAATTCATGCATTCCCGGGGTTCAGGCGTTTCATAAAGCCTCAGGCTTTTCTGAATCCTTGGCCCATCTGATGGCTTCACGCGTCAGGTCTTAATTAGAGGCAGACGTGGGGGGCAGTGCCCTCAGCCACACGTGCCTTGTTCCTGACAAGGAAAACCTCCCATCACGTCCTGGAGAAGGAAGGGGCGCCTGGGGCCCCGGAGTGGAGGTGGGGCCGGCTGCCCTGGGCGGTGGGGGTGGGAAGGCCCACACGAAGGCGCCGCCAGTAGCGAAGAGACTGCACACCGTGTGCTCGGCACCCCTCGAGCCAGGCCTGTTCAGGGGACCAATTCGGGGGCGACATCTGAGCAGCGGTGACATGTGTCTCTCCCAGGTGGGGACTGTAGCGGCCGTGAGTCATCTGAGCAGCGGTGACATCTGTCTCTCCCAGGTGGGGACTGTAGCGGCCGTGAGTGCTCCGCCGTCCAAGGTCGTGGCCTTTGGGACTGGGGAGCGCTGCTGTTGCCCTGACGCTCCAAGTGATGTCTCAGAGCAGAACTCCCTGCTGACCTCTGATGGACGCACGGCCTGGAAAGGAGAGAAAAGCTTTCCTGTGAAGCCGCTGGGCTGGGAGGGTCATTGCATCGGCTGCACATTGTGGTCGAACCCAGTTAGTCTCCCTGCCCACCTGCTCGCCCACCCGCCCTTTCTCATACTTTCTAGTACCTGCTGATCACGCCCTTAGGAGCACGTGGGCTACACAGCCTGTGCGGGAAGGAGATGGGCCGCGGACCCCGAGCTCCTGGTCCACATAGTCGCCAGTGGGGATGAGGCGTGAGGGGAACAGACAGAGGAAGGTGTCAGGATGTCAGGGTGGACGGGGTCGGAGTCTCCCAGCAGATGCTGGTCAAGTTTGAGATGAGCGTGACCTCAGGGCCCAGGGGTTTCTCGGTGTGTGTGTGCATGTACATACGTGTGTGTGCGTGTGTCAGAGGGAGGGAAGAGGGCCTGGGAGGGCTGGGGCGGGGGTGGGTGGCAGCAGGCGGGGCCGGGGGCCTGAGCTCGGGCGGAGCGGCTCTGCGGGGCTGGCGGGCAGCAGCAGCCTGGTGCCCGTCCCCGCCGCGCTCGTGCTTACGTGTCGCCACCCTTGGCTCCCAAGCAGCCCTCCAGGCAAGGAGCTGAGTCCCTTCTGTTCCACACGAGGAAGCGGAGGCCTCAAGAAGCATTTGCCCCAGAAGTAAGGACATGAGGGCGCTCGAGGAGGCTGGCGCCTTCCGGCTCGCAGGCATTGCTTCCCCGGGTGGACGCGGCTGCTCGAAGGGCCCTGGGCGCCCCCCACCTCAGGCACCCAGACTGCACGCCCCTCCTTGCCGATCACCCCCGCAGTCCCGTCCAAGATGTTTCACAGCCCTGCCCTCCTGAAGCCCACTGAGGGACTGGCAGGTCTCCCACAGGGACCTAAAAAGCCCTGAGGCCCATGCTTCCTCAGGACTGGTCTCACGCCTCCGGGAGTGGGGCCTGGGCCGGGAGCGGTCACACAGCCGCGCATGTCCTTGCCGGGTGACCGAGCAGCCGCTTGTATCCCCCACTGGCCGCTCTCCAAGCTGCCCTCCCTGTCCCCCAAGCCCAGCTGTCCAGCCTCTGCTCCCGTATCTGTCCCCTTGGCAACTAGATTCTGGCTTATAAAACAGTTCCAAGGGCAGGGGACACCATGTACCAAATGAAGACTTCTCCATCACAAAAGCAGAGAAAGTGGCCAAGTGCTCGAGAAAACAGCGTTGAAAGGAGGGCCTGGTTGGGCTGAGAGCTGCAGAGCAGGGTGGGCAGTGGCAGGGACCTCGGCAGGAACGGTCTGCAGGTGCCCGGGAGGAGGGCCCACGTGGGCACAGCTCCCTGTGGGCTTGGGAAGCGTGCTGGAGGCAGAGCGGCGTGGCAGAGGTGATGATTGCAGCCCGACCCGAGACTCTCTCCTGCTCTCTGCTGGTCCAGGAAACCTCCTGCCTGCTGACTCCTGGGGCTCAGGATGCAGAGAGGATGAAGGGAACAGGTCCGAAGAGAGAAACCTGGGAACGGACCCCCGAGGAAGGGACACGTGTTTCTCACCAAATCCACAGACGCTGGCTGCGTGGGCCACCCTCTCACCAGGCGCTGGCTCGGGGCCCTACTCGGGCCGCTGTAGCTGGGACACTAATGTGCAAGGAAGCCCTGGACCACCCAGCGGTCAGTCCTCACACCTCCTCCCTGCCCCTAACCCCGGCTACCACCACCTGCCCTCTGTGTCTGTGGAGCCACCATCTGGATACTTCATACAAGTGGAGTCTCACAATACACAGCCCTCGTGTCTGGCTTTTTATACTTAGCGTGACGTCTGGAGCCCCATTCACGTGGTAGCTGTGTCAATACTCGTTCCTTTCGCTTCTAACCTTCGATTGTGTCACGATTTGTTTATCTTCTCACTGGCTGATGGGTATTACCACTTGGCTGTTGAGAATAGTGTGATTGTGAACACATGTGTACATGTATTTGGACACCTGTTTTCAATTCGGTTGGTACATACATCAGAGCAGAATCGCTAGATCACAGGATAATTCTATGTTTAACTGTTGAGGAACCGACAGAATTTTCTACAGAGGCAAACTGTATTCCCATCATAATGGATGAAGTTTCCAATTTCTCCACATTCTTCCTAATAATTGTTATTTTCCTTTTTAAAATGATGATGGTGAGTGTGCCATAGCCCTCCTCGCGGGTGAGAACCGTGACGCTGATTTCCAGGACAAGGCGTCTGAGGACACAGGTAGCGAAGGTGGGGGGGAGCTGGGAGCAGGCGGTGCTGGGCCCAGCGGCCTGTGAGCCGTGGAGCTTGTCCAGCGGCTCTGGCCGACCTTCCAGAGCGAGCAAACGTCTGTAGGAGTCGCTGGGGCTTGGTTCTAGGGCTCCCTCTGGGCAGGACAAACTGGCCTCTCAAAGCATGGGCCTGCTTCAGGTTACCTGGAAGCCTCTAGCTCCTGAGACCTTGATTCAGAGTGACACATGCCTCAGCCATCACTTGTAAAGATCACAGGCACTGCTCACACTGGGGAGAGGGAAAAATCTCCTTCCCTCGGTTCTTACCATCTACTAGAACACATCTGACATTTCCTGGCAGGTCTGATGTCCATTCGTGGGAGAAAGCTTAGCTCATGCTGTTTCCTGCTCCTCTTCAAGACAAAGATGATGATGGATGGCCCACTGGGGTGGAAGGTCAAGGCTGCTCGAAGCTGGGGCGTGACCAGCTCTGGGACCCCGCCACAAGCGGTACCTCCGCCCACCTGGAACTCACTGATCCCAGCACATGCGTGCCGGGGTGAGAGGGGTCTGAGAGTCCATGTCATCTGTCAACCACGAGGTGACCTGGGTAAATTTCTTGATCCCTTAAGTTCTGGTTTCATCTTCCCTGGTGGCTCAGCTGGTAAAGAATCTGCCTGCAGTGCAGGAGACCCTGGTTCAATTCCTGGGTTGGGAAGATCCCCTGGAGAAGGGATAGGCTACCCACTCCAGTATTCTGGCCTGGAGAATTCCATGAACTGTGTAATCCACGGGGTCGCAAACAGTCGGACATGACTGAGCAACTTTCACTTTCACCATTTGAAACAGGCACATAAAGCCCGCAACACCCAAGTTGAGGGTTTGTGGAGAGAATGAAGGAAACGGTATCTTCAAAGTATTTAGCAGCACAGGGCCTGGTGAAAAGTAGCAGCTTTTTATGGTTATTTGTCACATGTCCACTTATAAGTCTCTTTGGGGAGGGTAGCGCTCCTTGACTGCTCATCTACCAGCCTGCCGGGCACGTTCCGGCAAGCAGGAGGGGCGGGGAGGGGCAGAGGGCCGGGCCAGGACCGGAACACACCCAGATGGCTCTGTAGAGGGGGGTCCTGCTTGGGGGATCCCTCATGGGAGACGACACCCCCGGAGGCCCTACAGAGGCGGGGACAGGGTGGCTCCGGGGGTCATAGCAGAGTGTCCTGAGCCACACCGGGGAGGAAGCACCCCACTCTCCCTCCTCTCTGGGGTGACCACCTGCCCCCTGCATCCAGCGCTACTCGAGGCTACTCTTTTCACCACCCCCAGGCCGCTGGCCGATGTCTGGAGACACCTTTGGCTGCCAGCTGGGGTGAAGGGCTCCAGTGTCCAGTGGACAGAGGTGAGAGACGCCGCCGGACACTGGGATGCCCAGGACAGTCCCCACAGCAAAAAATATCGAATCCCCAAATGTCACAGTGAGATGCCTGTCGGGTTGAGAAATGTCAGGAGGAGAAATCTTGAAATAAATAAAGCAGATCCACGTGCACGTCCTGAGGGATGCGGGGCAGGAGGCAGCGCTTGGGAAGCGGCCGGTCCACTGAGGGCGGTCCTGGTTTCTGTCCACGGCCCGGGAGAAGGAACAGGTCTGTCTTACCGCCATACCGGTCAGTCATCCAGTCTCTGCCATCTGAGCCGTGTCGCTCTCTGTGGAGGAAGAGCCCTGCACAGGCGACTGGGTTCTGCTCCTTCTGAGTCCTGGCCAAGCCTGGCGAGGGGTTGGGGTCAAGGTCCTGAGGAGAGGTCATGGTCATGGTCAGGGGTCATGGTCAGGGGTCAGGGTCCTGGGGAGGGGTGGAAGCTTCACAGAGACACAGAATCACTCAGGGCTCTGGGGACCAAAGGATCGTCCCACCTTCCAAACGATTTCTCTGTGTTTTCAGCCGACTGAAATCTCCCAGCATCTCCTCTCTGGCCCTTAATCTTTCCTCCAAAGTCAGCTTATTGTTATTTGCGCTGTTTTGCTATAAATCGTTCTTGCTGCAGCAGTGTGTTTTGCCAGTGAGCCCTGGATACGGACTTCTGGAAAAACCAAGATGTTCTTTCAGACTGAAAAGCCCCCCGGACCTCTTTGATGTCGAGCTGGTCTCTCCCAACAGCCCTTTGGGGCCTCCACAGGCCTCGGAAGGTCATCGGAGGTGGCTCTCAGCAGGTGTCCTCGCCCAGAACCCACAGTGTCTGGGGCTCGAGGCCGCTGGGGTTCCTGAGCTTGGTTCACACCATGAGGACCCATCCCCCAGGGCTCTAGAGGACCCATGGTCTCCCCAGGCCAGCCCCAGATTGCGTTCTGCTAGCACAGAGGGGCACAGGACGGTGACCAGGTGGGCCATGGACGTTGGGGGTTTTCCCGACAAACTGCGAAGTAGCCACAGCAGTCAAAGCCGCTGCCCCACCGGCAGGCAGCCGAGCTGCGTGCGTGGTCAGGCGGCTCCTCTCCTCGGCCACAGGGGCCTGGACTGCCTGGAGCCTGACCCCCAGCAGCCCGCCCCTGGGCTCGACCAACGACGGAGCTGACCCGGGGGGTCCCAGGTCAGGGGCCTCCCGGCCTGACCGGCTGGGAGGAGCCAGGAGGAGGCGGGGTCGGCTGAGATGTCGAGAAAAGAGGCAAAGCAGGCGAGCCAGAAACATTCAGAGGGCCGCAGGCTGTGTGCTTCTGGTTCCGTAACTCTCTGGGAACCACGGCGTCCGGTGGGGAGGCGGCAGCCATTGCCGGGGGCTGGAGCCGGGGCGCCGCGTTCCCGGACGGAGCGGCCCTGGTCTTGAAGACGGTGGTGGTCCCGGGGATCTGTACCCACGACCGAATTCATAGAAACACACGCAGCACGGAAGACAGGCTGGGAGCGGGATCCGTCTGTGCTTGGTTAGTGGTTCCTTTCCTCGGTTGATGTCCTGATTTGAATCATGTGCTGTGGTTATGTAAGCCATCGCCGTGGGGAAATCGGGGTGGTGGGTAGGTGGGAACTCTGTATCATTTTTGCAAATTCTTTTGAGTCTTAAATGATTTCAAAATAAAAGATTTTAGAAAGAAAGAGCTGAGATGCTGACAGGAGTGACAGGAAAGGTCCGCCTCCCCAGAGCGCCGCAGATCCAGAGATTTCTAGGCCTGGGTGGGCCCATCCATGTTGACTGCAGGCCACGAAGCGGAGCTGGGCAAACTCCCGGTGCATAAGGCTTGGTGAACATTTTTTATTATTTCCTTAGGAAAAAAGTCCCCCACTGCAGAACTGCTGTGTGTAAGCGCATTTTTAAGACTCTTGTTACTTGTGCCAAATTTCCCCCCAGAAGGATTGTACCAATTTATACTCCCACCCGCAGCGCAGGGGAGGGCTGGCTTTCCCAGTGCTTGCCAAAATTGGGTTTTAATCTTTAAAGAAGGCTTAATTTTTGCCAAGGTAATACACAGAACTTGAAGTCTTGTTGTTATTTTTTTTCCTCCAGGAATTCTAAATTCGTGAACTGACTTGGACCACACAATTGGCTACTCACCTGCAGACTTGAGTTTATTTATCTTTTTATTTAGTTATCAGTCCCCTTCATGAAGTTCCATTTCAATGTTAAGCCCCTGCAGGGTCACCAAAGAAAGGTTACGTGAAGTCTGCTCCTGCATTTACTGTTTCATAAAACCTCAAGCACACGAAGGACATTGCTTCTTCTACTGCTCGCTCTCTCTTCTGTGTAATAAAACCACACCCAAGGATTTCTTTCAGGATTCAGTGGACGATGTGTCCTCATTCCTGGAGGAACACATATGCTTCCTCTTTTCCAGGTTGGGAAAGCCCTGTAACGGAGCATCGATCCCAATTGTTTTGGCTGCTGCAAATGCAAAGCCATTATGAGGATCAGTTACAGCAATTGTGTTAACTCTGGTGGGAAATATAGTTCGGTTTCTCCTGTCTTTGGTCCTGACCTTCTGTTTTTCTTATTTACTTGGTGTGTCTTACACGTAAGCTGCTTCAAATCCTATGGACCAGGGCAGAGGCCGAGACTTCTCTTGATTGTGAGCTCTGCCATTCACAGAGAGCCCTGACCTGGCGCCTGACACAGTCCTCACGGAGACATTTGTTGAATAGAGGACAGAGCTTGACAGCAAACTAACAACAGAATTGACATTGGTTGAAAAGAAATGCAAGTTACTAGTTGATCCAAGAGCAAGAAAGTGTTACCAAGAAAAGCAGAGCTTCAAGAAGCCAAACGAGAAGGAAAAAATACCAAGAGTCTCAAAAATGTTCGGTGTTTCTATTTCTGGGAACCCAACTGAGGAAATGATCCGAAGTGCCTTCAGAATTTTAGGAACAAAGACGTTCATCACTGAGTTGTTAAAAATAATTAAAAAACTAGAAATAACCTAAAGTCCAGTAATAGGGGAGTCAGTAAGAGAACGAAGGTGGTAGCCATTTAATGTATTCAATACAAAGAGTTCTTGGGAACTGCTCGGCAGTCCAGCGGTTAGGACTCCACACTCCCATTGCTGTGAACCCAGGTAGGGTCCCTGGTCGGGGAACTAAGATCCCACAAGCCCCGTGGCACAGTCAAAATAAGAGAAAGAATTCTTAATGACTCGAAGGAAAATGTACGCAGTAATATTACACGGAGAAGCGGGATACAGAAGCGCACACGCATCACGTTTCCCACAGCATAAGACGACACACGCGGAGAAGGAAGGGGATAACCTGCAGCGTGGTCAGCGATCGCCTCCAGGTTGTGTGATGATGGCCGAATTTTTTTATCTTACCTTGACTTTTCTGTATTTCCCAGGTTTTCAACAACAAGCGTGTATTTTATGATAAAAACAGAAAAGAAAGAGTCACGAGGCGAGGCTGACTCCCTGGAATGCCCTGGGACTCGAGCATGCTGCCGTCGAAGATGCTACTCAAGTGGTCTCTTGCTTCTTTTGCTAACAGTGGTCAGGGCCCTGGAAAGCTCACCCACCTACGCCGTGCTGTCTATAAAATGTGTCCACAGACTCCAGGTGGCCCTTAGTTCCTCTCCCCTTGAGTATGGGCTAGACTTAGTTACTCGCTGCTAAGAAATAGCAAATGGTGGAAGTGATACTGTGTGTCGCCCAGGATAAATGGTCAAGGTGCCACTCCTTCCTTGTTCTGTCTTGAGTCACGTGCTTTTGGGTCAACACTGCCACCCTGTCGGACATTGGAGCACCTCAGTGGAGACCCGAGCTGGGCTCCCCAGATGGCTCGGTGGTAAAGAGTCCACCTGCCCGTGCAGGAGACACAGGTTTGATCCTTGGGTTGGGAAGATCCCCTGGAGGAGGAAGTGACAACCCATTCTGGTATTCTTGCTGGAAAACTCCATGGACAGAGGAGCCTGGTGGGCTCCAGTCCATGGGGTCGCAAAGAGTCCGACACGACTGAGCGACTGAGCACATGGAGACCTGATGGTGAGCAGCTGAGCCTTGTGTCAGGAGGCAGGAGGGCGAGTCTTCTCCGAAGCAGACGCTCCCCTGAACGACCTACTGGACCGGCCGGTGCCCCCGTGAGAGCCAGCGGCGTGCGGGGCTGCTACGGAGGGTTCTGAGAGACAGGGTGCTGTTTTTCTCTCTCCACCCAGACAGCTCAAAAAAGAAAAAAAGAAAGGTGAAGGTGGGAGAGAGCCTTCCAGAAATAGTTACAGAAAGGCCTCTGGTCTCAGAGCCATCAGTCAGCTGAGAAAAGGAAGCTTCCCCTTGGTGATGGGCTGGGCTTCGGCTGGAAGCCGAGACAGGAGAGGCCCCCAGGAAGGTCCCACAACCCCAGCCAGGCTGTCTCTTTGGCCTCCTGAGCTTGCAAGGTCAGGAAGGTCAGAGACACCTCACTGTGCTGCTCAGGAAGTGTGTGACTGGAAGCAGTTAATTAAGCTGGGCCTCAGCTTCTGGTCTGTGAGACGGGAACCCCAGCTATATTCTGGGAGGTGTCCTGAGGACTGAAGGGGGTGGTCACATGGCAATTCCTCCAGAGCAAGAGCTGGATCAGAGTCAGCCCTTCCCCTCCTCCCTGTTTAATGATTTCCATGTGGTTTTGACCCCTCCCATCCATCCTTTTCTCCATCAGACCACAGCCTCCCGCCCCTTCCTCCAAGAAGTCCCCCTAGCCTGGCTCACATCTGTGCTCTTCCAGTTGGCTCAGCTTGTCTGGTGTTGCTCCCCTGGGGATTGTTAGTTACCCTCTTGGACTTTACTTTCCTCTTCTGTAAAATGGGCCCAGCAAATAGGACCCACCTCAGGGAGTCACCGTGGGCTTTAAAAATGCACTTGAAGAAACCAGGATGGTGCCTGGCATGCTCTCGGTGCCGTGTGTGTGCGTGTGCCTGTGTGCGGGTGTATCATCTGCGCCGTACCCTTCCTTATCTTTTGCCTTCTCCCCCGTGTCTACTGAGCCCACACTAACTCTTCTGTTCTTTAGAACCATATCATACACTGCCCTCTCCTGCCTAGAATGGGTCTTCCTGCAATGTTACTTATTGCATTAGCTTTTTATAAAAAGCGTCTGGAGGAGACAGGGGTCCTTCCTGCCTTCTCAGAGCCGCAGCGCGGCTTGCACACGCCTCTCAAGCCCAGCCCCACCCTCCCGCGCCAGGGGCTCCTCGGCGTCAGCGGTTCAGCTGCAGCACGATTTTACCCCAGAGCACACAACAGGCCAGAGGAGCGAACCCCAGGGCGTCAGCCGTTACTCAGGTGTCACCGCGGCAGCCATCGCCCCCGGTGCTGGGCTGGCGGTGAGATGGACAGCTGGGGTTCCCGCAGCAGAGGCTCGTGAAGGGCTCGGAGCCGACGCTGAACTCATTCCTGTATGCATTCCTGGTGTCGCCACCATCCGCCTGCAGACACCTCGGGAGCGTGGCCGTGACGCTGTGACGCTTCGGGTCACGACCAGCCGGGCTCCGGGCAGTCTTGGGACCCATTCCCTCATTCATTCATCCCACAGACAGGAGCTGCTGCCGTGTGCCCGCACTCTTCTAGGTGCTGGGGCCCAGCAGGGAATGGTGGACATACTTGGTTTTCTGGTAGAGCTTGCATTCTGATGGGAAAGGGCACACACGTGCACACAGACAGACACACACACGAGTGAATAATCGAGTCGGCACCATCGGAGCCCGCCGCCTACCTGTGGAACCTGATGTCACAAGCCAGGCTGGGTGAGGCTGGTGGGCAGTGGGGATGTTTGGTTTGTTTAAGGGTCATGGGGAGCCGCTGGAGGGCTTTACACAGGGAAGGGACCTGCTCAGACAAGGTCACGCCGGGTTCCGGCAGAGGGCCGTGGGGGTGTCGAGGGCGGCCTCAGGGGCCCAGGCAGGGAGACCCGTGGACGTGGGTCCCAGCGGCCAGCCTGAGGGCTTTCCCAGAGCAAGGATCTCAGCATTGGCAGCCTCGCTGTGGGCGCCCTGCGGTTGTAGGATGTTGACAGTCTCTCGTCTTTGGCCCCTGCCTACTGGACGCCCGTGCACTTGTCTCCAGACATGACGACCAGAACTGTCTCAAGACATTGCCCAAGGCCCACTGGGGACAAAGTCACCCCCGTGGGGAGTCGCGGCAAGCCCAGCGGGACTCGCTGACCAGCTGGACGCAGGCTGCAGGTGGCACGGAAAGCTGCCCACGACCAGGAGGGGCAGGAGCGGGGGGCGGGGACCACAGGCGCCCCTCAAGCTGGATGACCTGCCGAGCTGACCAGGTGGCAAGTGCCGGCCCGCCAGAGGCCGACCTGCGTCAGGGAGGTCGTAGGTCTTGGGCACCGGGCGGGGGGGGGGCGGGGGGACGGCTTCCAGGGCAGCGGAGCCTCCATCTTGAGGTTAATGATGGTGAACCGAGTGCGGCCCTCCCGGGGCTCAGGCCTCCCCACGGCCTCCGCGGGGCCAGACGACCTGCCCACGTGCTCTGGCCTTGGGGTCGCCCCGAGGTCTGGCCTTTGGGCACCTGTGGTCTGGCCTAAGGGGTGCCTGCGATCTGGCCTTGGGGGCGCCTGCAGTCTGGCCTTGGGGTCGCCCTGTGACCACGAGGAAAAGTGTCTGCTCCACCGCCGAGGATGCACACGAGACTGAGGACACGAAGGGATGGTCATTGTCTTTATTCGAACACATGGGCTTCCAAACTACAGTTAATGTATCTAACAGAGCATATCATGCAAACGGAGATCAGAGGGGACAGTGTTAGAGCAACGCAGCAGTTTGCACACCCGTCTCGGCCACGATAAACCAAACGTGACCGGACAGCTGAACAGCCTTCACCCGTCATCAGTAGGTAGGTGCTCACACAGAAGGGAAACCGCACCCGCCAACCCTGCCTCCTCCACACAGATGTGGGGTCTGATTGACACAGGATGGTTTTCAATTAACGATTTAAACCTGGTGTGTCCTTCAACCCTCCCCCCACAAGACAGCAAAAGCAATGATTTGAAACGTTTCTGATCATCTATAAAAGATATTCTGAAAGACTCTAATAGAGGAGATACGAGGTGAATTTTTAGACTCAGAAGAATCACAGCCTTCGTGGATGATTTTGAATAGTCCCCTCAAGAAAAGAATCACATTTTTCCAGGGAGAGTATCAACAAAAGTCTACCAACAGTCACAGGAGTAAAACCTCCTGGAGTGAAGCTGAGGAGACAAGGACACGGTTGTTTAATCAGAAAACGCGATGCTGCCTTTTGTCTTATTTTAGAAAAATGTTCTTAGAAAGTAGACTTGATACTGTTTTCTGACAAACGGGTTTTTCTGACAAACAGGGGTCCTGTCTGCTCACACGAGAGGTGACACTGATGGGCACGTTTGCCGCTTTTCTCTGGACGTTGGAGAAGTTCTGAGCTGCCTTCTCGGGGAGACCCCAAGAACTGCACACGTTCTTACACTGCATCACTGAACTTTTCCCGAATAACTGAGACCTGGGGACCCTAGGGACGGGAGACAGAGCGGAGGAAACACCCTCTCCCAGGCCAAAAGGTGGCTGCAGAGCCTTGAGGAGCAAGAAAAGGGGCCCCAGGGACCCTCCCCCTCCCCAATCCTGGAGCTACATCTGTACAGAGAACAGAAAGCTTCTTTCTCGTGGTCCAGAGTTTCCAGACTTTAGACAGTGGTCCCCACTGTCTATTAAAACATCAAGGACGTCATTCTTCCAACACGTCCCATCTGGACTTCCACTCACTGTGAGGGGGCCACCACACCCCGCTGGTGGGAGACAACCCTGCAGCGGAGTGCAGGTCGGGGCGCTCCAGATGGCCCACCCCAGCTGAGTCCTACAGGCTCCTAGTGATTGGGATCTCATGAAATCATTGGAATCATTGGGATCTTGTGAAATCTTATAAACTCTTTTTAAAATAAAATGAGTTTTATTTTAAAAACTCATTTTAAAGGAAGAATTGATTTATTAAAGTTCTCTATAAAAAAGTACAAACAGCTCAGTATATTCAGATGTCCTGTTGGAATGAACAAATTAGTTTTTCCCATAAGGTTTCAAAGTCTTTGGAGCCTGTGGGCCATGGTGTGGGTTATCATAAGGCTGTTTGATGACTGAGTTGGACACACACAATTATTAACTATCAGCTGATCACACAGATCAGAGGCACTGGGGTCCTAATCTCAGCTTTGAACCCTCCTGAGGGCCCCGACATTACAGGATTAACAGAATCGTGGCTGCGCCGTTTCTCTATGGCTGCCTTCCCCCACGTGTGACGCAGGTGACTTTTCTAACAGCAGACACAGCGTTGTTGGATGGCTGCCTCTGCCCAAACGGGAAACGGTAGGAATGCCGACAGTCACTATATTTCATAAAGTAAACCCAAGTAACTCAAGGAAAAGGTTTTAAAAGACAGCTCCCAACACTCCCTGTTAGATTCCAGCTTGGTGACTACCAGCCAGGGGACCCGTTCTCCCCTGCTCCCCGGATCCCAAGCGTCATCTCCGGTTCCCTGCCCGGTGCCAGGGCCATGAGGATGTTTCGGGCGCCTGGTGGGGGAACAGACGTGGCTGCCCCTGTGGGGCTTCGAGAAGCAGGAGGCGGTGGACGAGAAGAGGTGACTGCACCAGACGGCAGTGAGAAGGTGCCCGACACGGGATGCTTCCTTTCTGGGGCTTTAAAACCGGACGGCCCCCACTCTGCCTTCCTGCAGCTCTGAGAAAACACCCCCAGCAACACACTCAGACTTCCGCTCGGTGCCCTGGGCGTGGAGGGCGCCTGCGGAGTCCAGCGATTTTGGCCTGTCTGCCCACCCCCACCCCGGGCTGCAGGAAGCCACCGGGGAAAACGGGTGTCGGCCCACCTGCAGGACACTCGGGCCCCACCCAGAGCTGGGAGCCCCTTCACGGGGCGAGGGGCTTGGACGCTCTCGGGGCAGGAGCGGCAAACGCGCTCTCAAGCCTCCAGGAACAGCTACGCCCTCCCAGGGGCTCTTCCCCCTTCCTGGCTTCCTCCTGCTGCGGGCGTCCGTCAGTCCTTCTGCGCCCAAGCCCACCCTTGCCTGGACCCCTCGGCCCCCTCCCACGACCTCTCCTGGCCCAGAGCGCAGCAGGGGCCCTCGGGGCCCGTCCCCTGCGTCCCCGTGCCCCGCCGCAGACCGTGCTCATCCGCAGTGCACATCAACCTGGGTCCTCGCGGTCTTCCATCCGATCTTCTCAGCCCGGGTTTTTTTTTTTTTTTCCAGCCCGGGTTTCCAAAGACCTCTTCACCCTCTGATTTTCTCCCAAATTCCTGATAAGAAAGCCTAACACACCTCCCTCCGAGGACACAGCGGGCAATGACCCTGCGGGACGGTGAGCTCAGTCACGGGGGCGGACAAGCAGACGCCGCAAGAGCCATCACCCGGACCCGGGGCTCCCTGCGACCTCCTGGCCCATGCAGACCTCCTGGGAACCTCTGCGGGCAGCGCACTCCAGGTGCTTCCTCAAACCAGGCCCCTGTGGGTTTAAACAAGACGCCAAGAGGAGGGGCCACCCCCTCCCCGTGGGCCCGCAGCCTCTAAGGACCATCCCACCCCAGCGGCCGCCTCCGACAGGAAAGGGACGCGACATTCTGAACGGCCTCTGGAGCCACGGGGTCTGGACTCCCCCAGGTCCTGCTGCTGCTGGGCCCACAGGCCCCAGGGATACTGCCCGGTCCTTCCAGGGTTGCTCAGGGGCCTGACCCCTTGAGGCCTCCTCCTTATTCCAACCCTTGGCAGCTCCTCCCTGGGCTTTATTTTACCAGACCCCCATGAAGGGGGTGAATCCACAGAACGTTGGTTCAATCCACTCTGCTAACCGTCACCTACATGGTGTGTACTTTCAACAGAACTATCGTGGGATACTCAGTTTCTTAAAAAGCATCAACTTTGATCTAAATTCAGGGCACAGCCACGCACCGACACGCCCCACCACGGTGACCCTCCGCTGACCCTGATCTTCCCCGGTTTCCCCCAAGTCTGTCCTCAAGCCCATAGCCGCTCCCGCAGGGCTGGCCCCACACGGGGGTTTCCGCACGTTCAGAAAGGATGGAAGCCAGCTGGGATGTGGAGCAAGGTTCCGGAGAAAGAGGGACAACTTGGAAGCGTGTCGACCACGGGAGGACAGAGCAGCTTCCCCGGCTCAGCACTTGCTGGGGAGCTCTCAGTCGGTCAGAGCCGCCATCCTGGACTGCCCTCCCCTCGCCGGGTGCCTGCCTAGGGACCCGTCCTGGGGTCGCTCCACTCCAGGGCAGGGTGACTGGCTCTGTTTCTTGGGTTCTCTCTATACCTGGGTCCCTTTCCATCAGACCAAATGAGGTGTGGGGGAGGATGGGCCAGACCTGCACAGACGCCCCACGGGGGCCCACAGTCCAGCAACGGTGGCCGAAGAAGCTCCTCTTTGCTGGTCTAATCTGGTCTAACCTCTTTCCTACCCACCGCCTCCTCCAATCACAAGTTCCCAGGATGGGCGAGGCCTCTCGTCTCTTAAGGCCCCTCAGGGGTGGTGTGCCAGCTGAGAATCAGGAAAGAGCCAGAACGTAAAAATGAGAAGACACGTCACTGGGAGACACTTTGGGGAACAACGGAGAACAGAGCACCCCCGTGAGGACTGACGACCACGTCCTTCGAAACACTCTTCCTGCTGTTGGCGGGCGGCTCCCGCCAGGCCCTTGCTGTGATGCTGTCTCACAGATATGCTCCCCCTGAGGCCCGGAGAGAGTGCCCGGCCTCTCGAGAGCATCCGCGGACCGCTCAGGCCTGGCCTCACTGTCTGCAGGTGCGGAGTGGATGGCAGGTTGTGCCAGGGCTGGCATGCTCCCAGGGCGTCCACGCACCCACGTTGGGAAGGGCTTCCCGCGTCACTAGCAGCAGCAAGGCTGCAGGAGAGAATGGATCAGACGAAACAAGCCTGGCCTGGGACCGTGACGACGCCACAGCGGCACCCGTGGCCTGGGCCCCCTGGAGCCGGCAGGTCCCCGCAGCCCCAGGAGGGAGAGTGACGCAGGACCAGGGCACAGATGCTGCTCGGAGGCCAAGGGCGGGGGGGGTCTCACCTCAACATTATCTCCCAGACAAAACTAAAACTTCTGTTTGCAGGTAGAATTAAGTATTTATACATATATATGCCTTATTGATCATGTAAAGTAGCCATTCACTTTCAAAATTAGATCTACTGCAATAAAAAATTAATAAAGCTGCTCTAGTGCCAAGGCAGGGCACACACAGAGCGGGGGTGCAGAAGAGGAAGCTCTGCAAGGGAAAGGAAGCTAAAACTTAATCATAGAAGCAAGTTAGAAACAAGAGCCTTCACAAATATAGCACAGTTGTGTCTTATAAAATTATTATAATACTCTCTTTATACTTGATACGATTATATCAATAATATAGATTCACTTGTTATTAAGGTTTATTATAAACATGCAAAGTTCATTGCATGATGCATTTGCAAAACATATTAAAATCCTTCCAGCAATAAAGCCTCTCTGAGCTGATATGCATCCAGGTTTCCTGACTCTGCAGCGCCAGGCATGTCACTCGACATGACACACCAGGGGACCGAAACTGTACTGCTGTTCATCTCAGCGGACGGGGACGGGGGG
Source organism: Bos mutus (assembly GCF_027580195.1). Classification (NCBI taxonomy): domain Eukaryota; kingdom Metazoa; phylum Chordata; class Mammalia; order Artiodactyla; family Bovidae; genus Bos; species Bos mutus. The sequence goes on from NC_091635.1 coordinate 450,416, forward strand.
ACTGGGTCCTGGGGCTGCGGCTGGAGCCACACTGGGTGAGCTGACTGTACATCGTACTCTCGTGGACACCACAACCGGTTCAATAAATAAGTACAAAAGGGCTGGGGTGCAGGCTTCCACTCCCCAGGCAGCAGGCAGTGAAAGGGCAGTGTGTGGGCGGGGTTGGCTAACAACACTGTGAGTAGTGGCATGATGGCTGATGGCACCCTGGACCAGAGTCATCTCCCGGAGATAATGAATGTCTACACACACACACACACACACACACACACACACACACACACACACTGGTCTGTCCTTGATCTGATTTCTTGTGCTCATTTAGCGGATTCCTTAGAAGATTTGGCCTCTTAAAAAGAAATGCAAGTAGCAAAACAGTTATCAACCAAGTCAGGTACAAGATGACAAACACCCCCAACACCCATCTAGGGTTCTCTTCCTCTTTTTCTAAACCAGTGACCGCAGTAGGAGAACCATGAGCGGGTTACAACCGTCAGCGCCTGGGAGCAGTGAGCTTGCAAACTGGACTAGACTTCTCCCAGCCTCTCGGGTTCTGGGGACAGTGTCCATGGAGGCAGAGGACACAAGCGGCAGGTTTTCTGAAGACCCCCCGACCCCCGAGTCCTGCCTCGCTCGCACTCTGGGGCCCCCATTCTTTTATTCCGAAGACGTGGTGGATGGACGTGTTTCCGGCCCCCTAGACTGTGTGGGTTCATTTGAACATCTCTGATCGGGAAATCTGGATGGTGAAAATCAACAGAGGTTTTGGGAAACACATCAAACAGTACCCAAATAAAAAAAAAAAAAAAAAAAATGGGGCCAGAGTCTGTTTGCTTTCCAGAAAGGGTCAATCCCCCGCCAGATGTCACCTCTACGTAAAGCAGATGCTGACGTGACGTCATCTTCCGCTGAGATGACGCAGCCGAGCACGCGGGGACAACCACCCTACAGTTTTCAGGCCTCCACCTGGAACAGGGAGGGCCGAGGCCGTCAAACTCTAGGGTGGGGGTCGCTTCCCACGGCGGGGGCGGAGGCGGGGGCGGGGGCGCGGACGAGGCTTCCGCGAGGCGTCTCATACCGCGCTCTGCAGGATGGGGTGCACGAACTGGGGGTTGACGTATGAGAAGCCTTCAAAATCAGACTGGTCGATGTTAGCGATGACCAGCTGGTCGGGCGGCGTCAAGACAGGCTGCCCTCGCGTGAAGAACTTGTCAAAGTTCTCTGCTCCTTTGCCGCACTGTGGAGAGAAGAGGAAGGAGAGGTCGGTAGGGGTTCCGCCACCGACCCCGGGGGCAGCTCTCCGCGGGGCGGGCCGGGGTCTCAGGCCGGTCAGGCGTGACGAGCCCTGGAGGGTTTGCGGCCGAGCGGCTGGAGAGCCGGAGCCAGCACAGCGATCGCTCATGAGGTCACTCGCGGGTGAATCGGCCAACAGCCCGCAACCGGAAGCCAGGCGGGGGAACGGCGTGCCGGGGAGACGGCCCGGCCGCGCTAACGGACCCGGTCTCCTGTGTTCCGCCCACACTCGCCCCGCCCTTCAGAGCCACGAGGACAGACACCGCAGCTCAGGGCCACGGGTCACTCTGCCAGCTGGCAGGCCGGGACGTGGGGGAATGCGCACAGTCGCCCCTGACCTGAGAGGCTGGGGGCCTGTCCCACGTTTGGGTCTTTGCAGGTGTATTTGTAAGTTGTGTTATTCTTGTCTTCCAGCGAGGAGCTTCTGAAAACCTCAGCCCCTAAATTCATCTTCAGCCAGGACGGGATCAGCGTGGAGGCAAGACTGGCCTCTTCCTTCCCGGGCTCAGGGGATGGGGCACCTCTGCCAACCAGCAGACAGGCAGCCATGGAGCTCACTGTCTGTGGTTCTGGCCCGAGGGCGTGCGTGCCAGTGTCCCTGGAGGCAGAGTATCTATCTGCCCCGGACACCCCCGCCCCCGCTGGGGCCCAGCAGGCACTTCGTGCGCCGGGGCTGCGGGTAGAGCTGCCCTCCTGGGGCTGGGGGTCTGGGAAACACAGCAGCGTAGGCAGCGCTGCTTGGGAGCCTGACCCCCAAGTAAGAGGCCGGGGTGTCCTGCTCACACTTGGGTCCCGGATCTCAGGGCAACTCTGAGGCAGAGTGCTGGGTGCCCTGGTGACGTGAGTGACTATCTCCTCCTACCCCGGCGGGGACCGCAGGGTGGCACGAAGCGGTCCTGAGTCCGCGGAGCTCCCGCACCCCTCACAGGGCACAGCTGAGACGTGGGGCCACCCCACGCTCCACGTTCCCAGGGAGCACAGAGCGCCTTCAGAGTGAAGGCCAGCAGACACCCACTCCCACATGCAGGGCCCACACCAGACCATTCAGAGTCCAGGCTCTTCAAGGAAGAAAGGACAGGAATTTTCTTCCTGAGACTCAATCAGGGGCCACACTTGATTCATCAGGAAAACCAACGAACAGCAACCAACCTCTGGACACTCTGGGGCCCCCACGACTGGTCGGGACAGAGATGTGGTGCAGGTGCAGTGGTCAGGAGGTGGCCCCAGACTAGCGTGTGTGCTGGACAGCCCCCTGGGCAGGCCCGAGCCCAGACTGCCTCTGCGTCCACAGCAGTGCGTCTGACACCCCAGGAAGGTGGGGGTTCGGGGCTGAAGCGCCCGGCAGCGGCTTCGGGCAGCACACACACCCCCCCGATAAGATGGGGAGCGAACACCCACCTCCCGTGGCTGCCATGAGGTCAGAGGAGCAGCTGGGGGACCCTGAGCCAGCGATCAGGTCTGACGCAGAGCCAAGACGGGCCCCACGGACGCAGGCATCCGGCGGGGACCAGGCACGCGGCTAACTCGTGAGGGGTGAATGAACTATTAATAATCTACCTCCTGCCCCACTCTGGATGGAGCACTGCCTGCCTAGTTCACTGGACATTCCTGTGTCTCCCACCCCAATCCCCACTCTGGATCGAACTGCCCGCCTGGTTCTCTGGACGCTCCTGTCCATTTGGTAAAATCATTGAAGAGTGAAATGAATTGGGGAGGTCAGGCTGACAGGAGTGCGACAACGTCGGGAGGGGGTCGCGGGGGCCTGGGACGTGCACTCCCCTCCTGGAGCCCCACAGAGCTCAGAGCCTCTGCATCTGTGTACAGGGCTGCGGGGAAGAGCCGGCGCCTGCTCCTCGGACACTCAGCTGGGACCCCGGCCTGCGAGGGGCCAGCGACAGCACACAGCACACACGCTGGCCTCAAGCCTGCCCTTCACACCTGAGTGTCCTGGTGACAGAGAGATCAGACCCACGGGCACCAGCATGGGGATTAGGGTGAGTGTGAGTAGCTCCAAAACGCTGAGTTACAGAGCAGAACACCAAACCAAACTCAGCACAGCGGGAAGGGTGTGGAACGAAGCTGGAGGAAAGGTGGACAGCGCAGCGAGGGGAGGACACTCCCCGCGGGCGGGGACCGTCTGCCGAGGACCAGACATGGCAGTGTCGTCTCAGGGGCGGCTGTGCCTGCATCCCATGCCCTGGTCTGGGGAGCCAACCTGCACGGTGGTCCCAGCAGAGGCGGTGGGGGGCACATTGCCCGCAGTGGGGCTCAGCTCCCTGACTCTCTGTTTAGTTAAGGAACCGGTGGAAGAAACGAGCGGGCGCCTCCCGGGAGGTCCCGTCCACACCAGAGAACCGTCTGGCGAGGGGCTGGGACGCCGGGGCATCTGCGCTTCCTCAGACCAGCACGTGGAGGGCGGGGGCTCGTGCATGGCCCAGGCAAGCGGGAGCACACGCCAGGATTAGGCAGTGCGGTTAGTTTGTTCATCGCATCACCCAAGGTTCCAAGAGGTGCTCACCGAAGGCCTGGACGCCCACTGAAGCCAGTGCGTTTTGGTGCAGAAAGTCTGGAGGGGAGAACGGACAGAGGAGGGTTTGGAAGAGTCAGTGCCCGTGCAGAGGAGCCACAGGGTCACGCGAGCCACGTGGGGCACCCCTGAGGGGGACCTCCGTGCGAAGGTTCACGCACGCACGCAGCCTTCCGGAAGCTTACAGAAGCGAGTGAGCAGCAGGCGGGGTCCGTGCGGAGGGTGGTCTTACATCCTTCCCTGTGGCTGGACTGCCTCTTTCCACACACAGAGGTTGTATTTTAATGATAATTCAAAAAAGTGGACTGGGGCCTCTTTCACCTCCTGCCAACGTTCCCTGGAGATGGGCCCTGAGTCTCTGACAAAATTAAACATAACTCCTCTCCCTGCCTGCAGAGCCTCTTAGGGAAGGCCACTCCTGGTCAGGAGGTGGCTGATTTATGGGTGACTTTGCCCATAAATGGGGCTTCCCTGGTGGCTCAGACGGTGAAGAATCTGCCTGCAATGCAGGAGACGTGGGTTCAGTCCCTGGGTCAGGAAGATCCCCTGGAGAAGGAAATGGCAACCCACTCCAGTATTCTTGCCTGGAGCATCCCATGGACAGAGGAGCCTGGCAGGCTACGGTCCATGAGGTTGCAAAGAACTGGACATGACTGAGCGACTAACACTTGAACACTCTGCCCATAAACAGGCACACTGAAGGGGCGGGTTCCTGCAGCGCGAGGGCCTGCGTATCTGAGGGCAGAGGTTGCAAATTATCGCGGCCTGTATTCTCTGGCATAAAAACGCACATGCCTCCTGGTCCTTCTTCACACTAACAGCCAACTTCACGGCACTCGAGGCTGCTTCTCCAAGGAGGGCTGTTGTCCTAAGTAGCCTGGTGGGGGACCTTCCTCCAGACCACGGCCAGTGACCACAGGTCTGCACTTTCCCCATTGCCTCTACCTCCCCACCCCGCCCCACAGCTCCCTGGGCCTTGCAAAAGAGCTGCTTATTCATATCGATAATTATTTTAAAAGTCTCACTTCTTCACATTTCTCTTTTGAGCAGAACAGCATTTGGGAGCACAATTACCAAAGAATAGGAAGACTTCTTGCCTCCAATTAACCAGAAGATGCCGTCGTGGCCACGTTCCAGGCTTAAATCAACATCAGCACATCACCTATGGCAGATTCCAGTCCCCCAAGGCTGGTTGCGTCCCCGCGCTGTCGGCACGGCTCTCAGAGCCTTGAGCATCTTGATTTTAATTAGCATCATTGCAGCTGGTTCCACGGCAAGGCTGTGAGAAGGAACCGCCTGCCACCGGGGAGGGCAGATGAGACGCGGTGCAGGCCCGCTTGGCACTGAGACTGATTCAGCCTCTCCAGTCCTCCTCCTCCCTGGAGGGCAGCTGCTGCTCCGTGTAAGCACCTTCTTAGAGCAGAAGACTACAGCACCGTGAGATGCCCTTGAAAGTGAAAGTGTAGTCACTCAGCCACGTCCGACTCTTTGCAACCCCCATGGACACCAAGCTCCTCTGTCCATGGGATTCTCCAGGCAAGAACAGTGGAGTGGGTTTCCATGCCCTCCTCCAGGGGATCTTCCCGACCCAGGAATTGAACTTGGGTCTTCTCCATTGCAGGCAGATTCTTATCGTCTGTGCCACCAGTGAAGTCTGAGAAGCCCTTAGTTCTAGGAAATACACATGGAATAATGTTGGTGTGAGCCTGTGGCTTTCTCTCAGGTGACTCAGAAAATACATGTGTGTGTATCCTCAGCTCCCTGCCATCACGGAGACGCAGAGGAAGGAAGACACGGGGCAGTGGTGGGAGGTTAACACTTAGGGGGTCCAGGGAAAGGGGATTCAGCAATCTCTGCAGCTCTTCTGTAAGTCTCAAGTTATGATTATTTCAAAATAAATAAAAAACACTAGAACACTGCACTAACTTGGATAGTAAAACCATCATCAGACTACCTAAACAAACTGAGGACCCTGTGAGATAAAGGACTTTGAGGCGAATCTGACTGTATGTCTTATCACCGTCCAGATGAAAGTTCTTTTCTGTTTTCCGTCTCCTTTAGATAAAATAATAACAGTAATTTCTCAAGAAAGGCCACCTGACACAGGCAGCCCTGTTCCTAAAGTTCTGTGCTCCCCCGTCAATCCTGGGTGCATCTCTCAGCATTCACTTTGTGGACTCATTTCTAGTCACCGTTCCAGTGCAGTGGGTGCTCCTGGCTGACCCGTGAATTAACTGTTCTGCTCCTTGGTGCTGGCGGGTAGGATTCAAGAAGAGAAGCACCAGTTAACTCTCTGATTGGGATATTCACATCAACTGTTATTTCTTGTAGGCAGGCTGAACAGAAACATGAACGCTGTTCTCGGGCCTTTTAGTCACATGAATAATTGTTGTTCAATCATTCAGTCTAGTCTTGGTTCTTTGTGACCCCATGGACCGCAGCAAACCAGGCTTCCCTGTCCGTCACCATCTCCTGGAGCTTGCTCAAACTCAGGTCCGTTGAGTTGGTAAAGCCATCCAACCATGAACAATAAATCAAGATAAAAGCCTACAAGATGCAAATGACACTGGAGAGTCTCAGGCTCACATGTGCTCCTGAGGGCGGCTGCAGGGATGAGGACTCGGGCCTTTCATCTTTTCAGGAAAAACAAACAGAAAGTGCTTTCCTCCTCCAGGGAGTTCTCCGGGTGCTGGCCAGGCAGGCGGCTGCACCGTCCTCTCCTGATACCTCGTTGTTTATGGATGTCACTGGGATGCAGCCCAGACCCTCTCATTTCTCATTACTAATCGGGCACGAGTCCTTTCAGGGGCAGCGTCTTCTTTAAACTCAAAAAAGGGACCTTCTTACATGAGATCTTTGGGACGCAGCCTCTTTTGATGACTCCGCTTTGTCTTTCAGATCATCAGGCAAAGCTGAGGTTCTTGCTTTGTTGTATTTCCTTTAAGAGAAAACTGAAACCAGCTTGTTTTGTACTTTTTTTCCATAAAGGAAGCTACGTGGCTGCCTTGTCTCCAGGAGACAGCATGGCAGCACAGTGTCTGGTTTTGCTTCTGCTTTGGTTTTTCCAGATAAACCAGTACACGAGGGACAGCCTGTCTCCAGGAACAGCCTCTCCGCCATCACATGGGGTCTCCCACCTTGGGGGCTGTGGGAGCAGGTGCACCCCTGAGCCTCCAGACTTGCCCCACCCTGGGGGAAATGGCCGTGGCCACTCTCCTCCCTGCCCTCGTTCACGTGAGACCCGGGACAGAGCCCAGGCCGTGCTGTACTGCAGAGCCTGCCCTTTATGCTGCTGAGAGGGCGAGTTCTGTTGCAGCCTCCTGGAGGCCCAGGGCCATCGTGAGGTGCGCCGGGCCGTGGGATTCCACATCTTCCAGGCACGTGGGTGCAGCTTCAGGGATGTAGCTTTGGGAGGAAGGAAGACGCGCACCTGGAGGTGGAGGTGGAAGACACGCACCGGGAGGACACCTGGAGACCCCGCTCCCTCCAGATGGGCTCCGTGGCGGCCCAGGGATAGAGCACCTCAACTCCGAAGGCCGCCAGTGATCCTGGAATAAGCTTTTCACTGGAGGGTCCAGAAAAAGGTAAAAATAAAACAAAGAGGAGCCTCCCAAGCTCACGTGCACAAACTTGATCTCCAGCTGCGCCCTGCAGATAACTGCAGGCACCTGAAGTCTTTCTGCTGGTATTTACAATAACCAAGACCATGATTTCACAGAGGGGCAAGTGCTATTAGCCCTTAATCCAATAAATCTCAGGGAAGTCAGCTCTGCAGCGCTTGCTATGAAAGCGATGAGCGGACTTCACCAAGACTGACAGGCGAGGCAGCCAGGGCTTTAAACGCTGCTTGGAGCACAGCTGTTCTCAAAGTTGGGCTCACTGCACAGGGAAAGGAAGAGCTGCTGGCAAAAATAAATTTGCCTGGTATTTTGTCAGCAGCAAAAGCCAGGGTGGTGCTCCTGCAGCTCTCTCTGAAATCACAACACCGCCCACAGAAGTCTCAGCTCTGCATTTTAACTATAAATGCCTCTGACCCTGTCGTTGGCTCTGGACGAGGGAACCACGTTTTCCACCGAGAAGGCTGGGGAACCACACTGCAGGGTAACGTCAGGGCCGCCGTGTCCCCTCTGAGGCCACACATCCGGCAGCCTCGACAGCACCGGGGCCTACGGGGCTTTCTGCGGGTGGGATCGGCGCTCCTGGGGCTGTTCCCGGTGCGGGAGGGCCCGTCCCCTGAGGCAAGGCCTTGCCCTGCTGCCCACAGACGCCTGCTGTAGGGATGACTGTCCGGACCGGACTTCCCGACCGGGCCCCTCCCCGCTGACGCTCTTCGGCTTTGGGACAGAAAGTCCACTGTCCTGCTCCTCCTGATCCAGCCCGCACGTGATTCTGCCTTCCGCCCTTCTGCATCTTCTCCAGCCTCGTCCTCTCCTGCGTCCACACATGCCGGCTCCCCGCACCTGGCGCTCGCACCAGCAGGCCCCTCCCTCCGCCGGCTCCTCCCCGACCCAGGCCCCGCCCCTCCCCCCGGCCCCTGCAGGTTTGGGGCTCTGCTCCATGATTCCTGCTTCTGTCGTGAGCTCTCGGGGCTGTTTCTTCACAATCGGGGGCAGCTGATCCACCCCCCTTATTAGTACTGTAACCCATGCTTGGTTAAACGCCAGCCGGGCAGCAGCAAGGCTCCAGGAATAAAGAAATAAACACACCCTGATCATGCCCACTGGAGAAGGGAATGGCAAACCACTTCAGTATTCTTGCCTTGAGAACCCCATGAACAGTATGAAAAGGCAAAATGATAGGATACTGAAAGAGGAACTCCCCAGGTCAGTAGGTGCCCAATATGCTACTGGAGATCAGTGGAGAAATAACTCCAGAAAGAATGAAGGGATGGAGTCAAAGCAAAAAGAATACCCAGTTGTAGATGTGACTGGTGATAGAAGCAAGGTCCGATGCTGTAAAGAGCAATATTGCATAGGAACCTGGAATGTCAGGTCCATGAATCAAGGCAAACTGGAAGTGGTCAAACAAGAGATGGCAAGAGTGAATGTCGACATTCTAGAAATCAGCGAACTGAAATGGACTGGAATGGGTGAATTTAACTCAGATGACATTTATATCTAAGACTGCGGGTAGGAATCCCTCAGAAGAAATGGAGTGGCCATCATGGTCAACAAAAGAGTTCAAAATGCAGTACTTGGATGCAACCTCAAAAACGACAGAATGATCTCTGTTCGTTTCCAAGGCAAACCATTCAATATCACAGTAATCCAAGTCTATGCCCCAACCAGTAACGCTGAAGAAGCTGAAGTTGAATGGTTCTATGAAGACCTACAAGACCTTTTAGAACTAACACCCAAAAAAGATGTCCTTTTCATTATAGAGGACTGGAATGCAAAAGTAGGAAGTCAAGAAACACCTGGAGTAACAGGCAAATTTGGCCTTGGAATACGGAATGAAGCAGGGCAAAGACTAATAGAGTTTTGCCAAGAGAATGCACTGGTCATAACAAACACCCTCTTCCAACAACACAAGAGAAGACTCTATACATGGACATCACCAGATGGTCAACACCGAAATCAGATTGATTATATTCTTTGCAGCCAAAGATGGAGAAGCTCTATACAGTCAGCAAAAACCAGACCAGGAGCTGACTGTGACTCAGATCATGAACTCCTTATTGCCAAATTCAGACTTAACTTGAAGAAAGGAGGGAAAACCACTGGACCATACAGGTATGACCTAAATCAAATCCCTTATGATTATACAGTGGAAGTGAGAAATAGATTTAAGGGCCTAGATCTGATAGATAGAGTGCCTGATGAACTATGGACTGAGGTTCGTGACACTGTACAGGAGACAGGGATCAAGACCATCCCCATGGAAAAGAAATGCAAAAAAGCAAAATGGCTGTCTGGGGAGGTCTTACAAATAGCTGTGAAAAGAAGAGAAGTGAAAAGCAAAGGAGAAAAGGAAAGATATAAGCATCTGAATGCAGAGTTCCAAAGAATAGCAAGACGAGACAAGAAAGCCTTCTTTAGCAATCAATGCAAAGAAATAGAGGAAAACAACAGAATGGGAAAGACTAGAGATCTCTTCAAGAAAATTAGAGATACCAAGGGAACATGACATGCAAAGATGGGCTCGATAAAGGACAGAAATGTTATGGACCTAACAGAAGCAGAAGATATTAAGAAGAGATGGCAAGAATACACAGAAGAACTGTACAAAAAAGATCTTCATGACCCAGATAATCATGATGGTGTGATCACTGACCTAGAGCCAGACATCCTGGAATGTGAAGTCAAGTGGGCCATAGAAAGCATCACGACAAACAAAGCTAGTGGAGGTGATAGAATTCCAGTGGAGCTATTTCAAATCCTGAAAGATGATGCTGTGAAAGTGCTACACTCAATATGCCAGCAAATTTGGAAAACTTAGCAGTGGCCACAGGACTGGAAAAGGTCAGTTTTCATCCCAATCCCAAAGAAAGGCAATGCCAAAGAATGCTCAAACTACCACACAATTGTACTCATCTCACACGCTAGTAAAATAATGCTCAAAATTCTCCAAGCCAGGCTTCAGCAATATGTGAACCGTGAACTTTCTGATGTTCAAGCTGGTTTTAGAAAAGGCAGAGGAACCAGAGATCAAATTGCCAACATCCGCTGGATCATGGAAAAAGCAAGAGAGTTCCAGAAAAACATCTATTTCTGCTGTACTGACTATGCCAAAGCCTTTGACTGTGTGGATCACAATAAACTGTGGAAAATTCTGAAAGAGATGGGAATACCAGACCACCTGATCTGCCTCTTGAGAAATCTGTATGCAGGTCAGGAAGCAACAGATAGAACTGGACATGGAACAATAGACTGGTTCCAAATAGGAAAAGGAGTACATCAAGGCTGTATATTGTCACCCTGCTTATTTAACTTCTTTGCAGAATAAATCATGAGGAACGCTGGACTGGAAGAAACACAAGCTGGAATCAAGATTGCCGGGAGAAATATCAACAACCTCAGATATGCAGATGACACCACCCTTATGGCAGAAAGTGAAGAGGAACTCAAAAGCCTCTTGATGAAAGTGAAAGTGGAGAGTGAAAAAGTTGGCTTAAAGCTCAACATTCGGAAAATGAAGATCATGGCACCTGGTCCCATCACTTCATGGGAAATAGATGGGGAAACAGTGGAAAAAGTGTCAGACTTTATTTTGGGGGGCTCCAAAATCACTGCAGATGGTGACTGCAGCCATGAAATTAAAAGACCCTTACTCCTTGGAAGGAAAGTTATGACCAACCTAGATAGCATATTCAAAAGCAGAGACATTACTTTGCCAACAAAGGTCCATCTAGTCAAGGCTATGGTTTTTCCTGTGGTCATGTATGGATGTGAGAGTTGGACTATGAAGAAGGCTGAGTGCTGAAGAATTGATGCTTTTGAACTGTGGTGTTGGAGAAGACTCTTGAAGGAGATCCAACCAGTCCATTCTGAAGGAGATCAGCCCTGGGATTTCTTTGGAAGGAATGATGCTAAAGCTGAAACTGCAGAACTTTGGCCACCTCATGCAAAGAGTTGACTCATTGGAAAAGACTCTGATGCTGGGAGGGATTGGGGGCAGGAGGAGAAGGGGACGACAAAGGATGAGATGGCTGGATGGCATTGCTGAGTCGATAGACGTGAGTCTGGGTGAACTGCAGGAGTTGGTGATGGACAGGGAGGCCTGGTGTGCTGCGATTCATGGGGTTGCAAAGAGTTGGACACGACTGAGTGACTGAACTGAACTGAACTGATCATGGCTCAACTGCCTAACTCCCTTCTGGGGAGTTCTGTGGGCCTGGGGAGCGACCTGCCTTCTAGGCTGCCAGAGCAAGGACCTCATGTTTCCCCCCACGTCTGAGTTCGGGGCCACCATAGCCACGAGTGGGAGGCTGTGCCAAGAAATGATTTCTTCTGAAGATGAAGTGAGAACAGAGAGAAGAAGAAGATGGATATTCTGGTTGACTTGGCTGCATGTCCTCTCTTTCTGGAGTGTGACTGACAAGTAATTGCACTTTGCTCAACACGCAAGCAGGGTCAGCCCGTGTCTCTACGCTGCTGCTGCTCAGAAACCACGCTGTGAGTGGGACGCTACCCTTGGTTTCCCAGGCGGCACCGGTGGTGAAGAACGTGCCCACCAATGCGGGAGACGCAAGTGAGGCGGCTCAGTCCCTGGGTCGGGAGGATCCCCTGGAGGAGGGCATGGCAACCCACTCTAGTGTTCTTGCCTGGAGAATCCCATGGACAGAGGAGCCTGGCGGGCTGCAGTCCATGGGGTTGCAAAGAGTCGGACACGACTGCAGCAACTTAGGATGCATGCACAGGATACTGTTGTACCGGTCAGTTCAGTCGCTCAGTCGTGTCCGACTCTTTTCGACCCCATGGACTGCAGCCCACCAGGCCTCCCTGTCAATCAGCAACTCCCGGAGTTCACTCAAACTCATGTCCATTGAGTCGGTGATGCCATCCAACCATCTCATCCTCTGTCACCTCCTTCTCCTCCTGCCTTCAATCTTTCCCAGCATCAGGGTCTTTTCCAGTGAGTCAGTTCTTCGCATCAGGTGGCCAAAGTATTGGAGTTTCAGCTTCAGCCTCAGTCCTTCCAATGAATATTCAGGGCTGATTTCCTTTAGGATGGACTTGTTGGATATCCTTGCAGTCCAGTGGACTCTCAAGAGTCTTCTCCAACACCTCAGTCCAAAAGCATCAATTCTTCGGTGCTCAGCTTTCTCTGTGTTCCCACTCTCACATCCATACATGATAACTGGAAAAACCATAGCTTTGACTAGACGGACCTTTGTTGGCAAAGTAACGTCTCTGCTTTTGAATATGCCGTCTAGGTTGTGTACTGTTGAATTCCTCTCGTATTTAACTTAAGAAGCCTACATAGATGTGAAAGGGGAGAGAGAAAATCCCTGACAGAATACTCCACTGAGCCCGCCTGCAGCACCCCTCATCACTGTCTTTATCCAACGTCCTCCTACGCCAGGTTCTGCAACCTGGAGGCGGATCTGCTCCCACGGGAGCTTCCTGACTCAGAGCCGGACCGGCTACAGAGAAGCTGGGTGGCAGAGACACGAGGGCCCTACTTGAAATGATGACTCAGGAGGAAGTCAACTGACCCGATTAATTTCAGCTTTTCTTTAGTGTGTGCTAAAAATATCTTGGAAAAATAAAATCCGTGGGCTCACCAGCAGCAGTTTTATTCTTGGAGGAGAGGACACATAAGCAGATTGGATGAGAAAGCTGCTGCTCTGAGAAAGCCACAAGCCCCCCAGGGGCTACCTTAGCGCCCCGGGAGGGTCCCTGTGCAGGCTCAGGCGGCCCCTGTCGGAGAAGACAGATTCGGGCTGAACCAGCCCCGTGGACGCTCCTGATGCCGCCTGTGAGCAGGGCTGCTCCCCGGCGCTCTGGGAGCCCCTCTCCCAGCTGAGATGGGGTGTGAAGATGCAGCCATGTGCAACGGGGAAAGATCCTGGGGCCAGAACACCGGAGCCGCGTCCTGGTTCCACCACCTAGCAGCTGTGTGTCCTCGAGCAAGTGAGTCAGCCTCTCTGTGCCTCAGTGTTCTGGACTGTAAACTGGGGACCATGATCGCCACCTCGCTGGGTTGTTGTGAGGGTTAAACGGACGAATTTGTAAACGAACAAGGAACAGGGCCGAGGGGAGGTCATACAGTAAGAATGGAAGCCAAGGCACCATGCTGGAGATGGGCGGACACAGTCCTTGGGGCAGGGGCCTGGCCAGGGTGCGGACCGTCCCCAGGCCCGCCGGTGGGCGGCTGAGGCCTCCTTATGCTTTGGGGCCCTGTCGGCCGAGGCCAGGCCAGGAGAGCTGCATGCACCCAAGGGGTCCTGTGAGGCCAAGACAGGAGGTCCTGCCCTGGTTCTCACATCGCATGGGGGCAGCTCTGCTGCCTACTGAGGGCATGGGGGCCACACGACTGAGGCCCACTGGGAACTGCAGAGGCCGGGGGGTCACCAGCCGCCTCCCTCCAGAAGCAAGCCCCGGGACCCCAGGAAGAAGGGCCGGGCACCAACTCACCACTTTGGGCTTGAAGGGTGGCTGGATCTCGCGGTTCTCCAGCTTCTCCCAGTCGATCCTCCGGAAGAAGGCATGCTCCCGCACGTCCCGCTCGCCCTCGGGCCCGCAGCCCAGCCGCTTCCCGGGGTGCTTGGTCATCAGCTAGAGGTGGGGGAGAAAGAGGCTCTCGCGTGGGACAGGGCAACACGGGGGCTGCCTTGCAGTCCCGGACTGTGTACCGATCCCCGCGGACAGCCGAGCCGGAGCGCTCTCACCAAAGTAAAAAAGGTGATGCGAGGTGACGGCTGAGCGGCGTCGGCTGCGGGAGCCCTTTCACACCGTGCGACGGTCAGACCAGCACACTGAGGCCTGAAACACGCGCTACGATCAGTACAACGGAAAAAAGACAGGAGCAAACAGATCCACCGGAACAACGCTGGGGTGGGTGGGCGCCCTCTGGCTGCTCTGCGCCCAGATCCCCAGATCGAGAGCCCCTAGGCCGCAACTAAGACCCGGCACAGCCAAATAACAAGCTTGTTAAAGGCACAGTCGCTGCACCTGGTGTGTGCTCGAGGTGTTGCAGGCCAGCATCACATGCCTGCTTGCTGCCTGGACCAAAATGCTCTGAACCCAAGACTCATGGTTCACAAAAGCACACGCTGTCACAAAAAAGGCGCCACCTGAAACCTGGGGGCGTGGGCACGTGGCCCCCCAGGATGCCTCTGAGACGTGCCAGGAGGCATCTCCGGCCTGTGACTCACCCCTTTGCAGATGGACACGGCCTCCTTGGACAAGGACTTGGGGTACGAGACGTTGTGCTCCATGATGGACTGGAACAGCTCGTCCTCGTCCTCGCCGTCGAACGGAGGCTGGTGCGGAAAAGAGGGGGAGGGGGCGACTTAGGCTGAGAGGCTCACCCCTCGGGCCCGCAGATGCCGCTCAGCGCCAGGGAACAGCTGGCTCCTTGCACACGCGGGCTGCACACTCGCAGGCTGATTACTTTTAATTAGGTTGGTGGTTGAGTGTGTTTTCCATTTTTTCCTCTGTCCCTTTAATTATCTTGCCCTGGGCAACCCCAAAAATCTTTAGGGAAAATGCTTTTGAGTAATGCTTGTAACAATTTGCAAATAAATTATAATTAACCCATTAACCTGTTCTTAATCTCTTCTGAGTTTATTGCTATTACAGTCAACCAACCGCAGATCGAAAGTGAAACAAAAGTCCAAAACATTTTAAAAAGCAAAACTCAGGATTCTCTGGCCATCCAGTGGTTATGACGTGGTGCTTTCACCACCAGCACCCGGGTTTGATCCCTGCTGGGACACTAATATCCCACAAGCCAGGCAGGATGGCCAAAAATAAACGAATACAGGAAAAGGAAAACCTGAAATTGCCACACTGGCAAACACAGAGCATTGATCCTGTATTTACAGCTACATACGTAGCACTTACAGCTGCTTTAGGTTTTCAGCAAACACAGACCATTGATACGGTATTCACAACCACGCATGTAGCACTTGCACCGTGTCGGGTGTACTGAGTAACACGGAAGGACACGCGCGGCCTGCGCAGACACCGCACGGTCTACACCGGGACTCGCGCCTCCCAGGGACCCAGCGGGAGCCAGTCCCCCCCAGGAACCTGGCTGTCTGTGGGGTCCGTGAACTAGTCCCCC
The DNA here is from genome assembly GCF_027580195.1 of Bos mutus. NCBI lineage: Eukaryota > Metazoa > Chordata > Mammalia > Artiodactyla > Bovidae > Bos > Bos mutus. Next base: position 465,969 of record NC_091635.1, read on the forward strand.
CCAGGAACCCAGTGGTCTGTGGGGTCCGGGAGCCAGTCCCCACCAGGGACCCGGCGGTCGGGGTCCGGGAACCAGTCCCTGCCGATGCCAAGCGGCAAACGCTCCTCATCTACGGTCTCTCTAGATTGCAGGCTTCCTGAAGGTCAGGTCTGTGTGCTTCTCAGAACCTTCACCAGGCACATTTAATACATCCGCATTGAATGGATACTAAGTGAATTGATGGAAGTGACTTGTCAGAAAGGGTGACTCTTTCCCAAGAACAAAGATTCAGAGACTTCTTTGGGGCTCTTAGCTACGGAGGGCAAGCTCCTCAGCACACTCGGAGGCTGACAGGAAAGAGAAAGTCGCTCAGTCGTGTCTGACTCTTTGTGACCCCGTGGACTATAGAGTCCATGGAATTCTCCAGGCCAGACTACTGGGTGGGAAGCCTTTCCCTTCTCCAGGGGATCTTCCCAACCCAGGGATCAAACCCAGGTCTCCCACATTGCAGGTGGATTCTTTATCAGCTGAGCCACCAGGGAAGCCCCTGGAGGGCTGAGAGGTCATCGGAAGCTGCCCGGGACAGAATCATGGGTAGAAACGGCTGAGACGTGCCTGGGGCTCCCCAGCCCCGCAGCCCCACGCCGAGCTCGTGGCCAGCCCTCTGCCAGCCCTCTGGCTCTTGGGGGCCTGTGGCTGGCACAGTGCAGGCAGGAGAGATGCATGTGGGCTCCAGGCTGGCCCCTCAACACTCTGTCCCCCTCTCTCCACCAGCCAGTTGAGTAAGGAGGATGCAGCAGTGGAACCCGAGGCCCTAGACGGTGGAGCCACAGCCGGGAGTAGCGTGGTCCGTGGACGACTGCGGGCTCAGCTCCCTGCCCACAGGCCTGCCCCAAGACCCTGAGACGGACCTGCCCCTGTTGCTGCTAACCCACTTGCGGCTTGCGGGGGTCGTCTGCCAATGGCGGCTCGTGTCCTGAGCCTAGTGACATGGACAGGAAGCCACACCTTAGAAAGAGGGACTTGGGCAGCGGTGCCCTTGGTGATCTGACCTGGGTCACGGGCCAAGAGGAGCCTAGTCTTCCTTTTCTCAACTGGAGGTTCAGCCTCGCTGACTTCTATGAAAATTACAATGAATTGCCCAGGGAGAGATAAGGGCAGACGGAGAAGCTATTGAAACACCTCTTCAGGCCTAACTAACATCTTCCTTTGACAACGACTCTGTCTCCGCACATGCAGCAGCTGGTGGTTTCTGGAGAACCAAGCTGTGCACCTCACCCCGGCCCTGGCTGAGACACGGAAGCGCAGCAGGCGGCTGCTGTTCTCACCGTGCAGGGGCTTCAGTGGGTGACGAGAAAGCTGCCCTGTCTGCACCCCGCGAATTGGGTTTTTACGATCAGAAGATGAGCTTGGCACCATTTCTCCCGCTCTGGCCAGGATCAGGGAAGTCCGACTGGAATCGGCCGCATCCCATGACCTTGGCCCAACAGACCTGCAGCCGTCACGCCACGCGGCCTCACACGAGCGTGAAACACGCGAAACTCACCTGCCCAGCCAACATCTCGTACAACAGGACGCCGTAGGCCCACCAGTCCACGGACTTCCCGTACGGCTGATAGGCGATTATCTGTGAGAAGGCAAACACATCAACTGCATTTGGTGAGCGAACAGGGAAGGCAAGCGTGCAGGCATTTACACTCTGTTCTCCACACAAGGTGGCGACAATGCTTGCCGTTGGGTTTGAAGGGATCCTTTTGCCCCACGAGAGCTCTGGACCCGTTGGACTCTTCTTCCGAACCCACCTGGAGACTAACTGTGTCACAGAACTTTGCTGAAAATAATAAAGATGGTGACGAGGAGGAGGAGAAGGATAAAGAGGAATTCCAGTTTCCTTGTGCTGCACAACAGGCCTGAGGGCACCTGCAGAAGGACTGACATTTCGAAGTGTCTTGAAGAGAGACGCAAAATATAATCAAATGTACGAGCTGGACCTTGTCTGAATCTTGATTCAAACCAACTGTAAAAAAAAGTTAGTAAAACTAAAATACAGTCTTGAGGTTGGATGATGTTAGAGGACTGTTGCTAACATTGTTCCCTGGCCTACAAGGTCTGAGGGTTAGTTACAAAGTGTCCTTCAGTTAGAAGTGAGTGTGTGCACGGCCATGTGCCTCAGAGATGTGTCTGTGGGTGCAACATGACACGTGACCTCTTAGATTTGGGTTAGATACTTGAGTAAAATGAAACGACTGGTTGCAGCTGGTGATGGGCCCGGAGACCTTGTCCCCTGCCCGCCCCTCTACCCGCTGGAGACTCTTGGACGTGCAGGCGGCTCTAGGCCCCCTGCCCCACCCTGGGAAAGGGGGTAGTACTGACTCGGATTTCTAAGACGCTGCCTCGCAGGTAGGCTGCAGGCCTAAGCACACACGTTGCTGACCGTGGTCACGCCCCAGGACTTGGGTGGAGGGTTCCAACAGGTGCTCAGCACGAACACCTGCAGCTCTGCAGACAAACTGGACTCGGGGTGCCCTAGAGGACCCTGGGGTGCCCTAGAGGATTCCGGGGTGCCCTACAGGATTCTGGGATGCCCTAGAGGATTCTGGGGTGCCCTAGGGGACCCTGGGATCCCCTAGAGGATTCTGGGGTGCCCTACAGGATTCTGGGATGCCCTAGAGGATTCTGGGGTGCCCTAGGGGACCCTGGGATGCCCTAGAGGATTCTGGGGTGCCCTAGAGGACCCTGGGATGCCCTAGAGGATTCTGGGATGCCCTAGAGGATTCTGGGGTGCCCTAGAGGACCCTGGGATGCCCTAGAGGACTCCGGGGTGCCCTAGAGGACCCTGGGATGCCCTAGAGGACCCTGGGGTGCCCTAGAGGACCCTGAGGTGCCCTAGAGGACTCTGGGGTGCCCTAGAGGACTCCAGGGTGCCCTAGAGGACCCTGGGGTGCCCTAGAGGACCCTGGGGTGCCCTAGAGGACTCCGGGGTTGCCCTAGAGGACTCCAGGGTGCCCTAGAGGACCACGGGGTGTCCTAGAGCACCCTGGGTTGCCCTAGACTCCCAGGGTGCCCTAGAGCACGGGGTGCCCTAGAGGACCCTGGGATGCCCTAGAGGACTCCAGGGTGCCCTAGAGGACTCGGGGTGCCCTAGAGGACCCTGGGATGCCCTAGAGGACTCCGGGGTGCCCTAGAGGACCACGGGGTGTCCTAGAGGACCCTGGAATGCCCTAGAGGACTCCGGGGTGCCCTAGAGGACCCTGGGATGCCCTAGAGGACTCCGGGGTGCCCTAGAGGACCCTGGGATGTCCTAGAGGACTCCAGGGTGCCCTAGACCCTAGAGGACCCTGGGATGCCCTAGAGCACTCCGGGGTTGCCCTAGAGGACCCTGGGATGCCCTAGAGGACTCCGGGGTGCCCTAGAGGACCCTGGGATGCCCTAGAGGACTCCGGGGTGCCCTAGAGGACCACGGGGTGTCCTAGAGGACCCTGGAATGCCCTAGAGCACTCCGGGGTTGCCCTAGAGGACTCCAGGGTGCCCTAGAGGACTCCGGGGTGCCCTAGAGGACCCTGGGATGCCCTAGAGGACTCCAGGGTGCCCTAGAGGACTCCGGGGTGCCCTAGAGGACCCTGGGATGCCCTAGAGCACTCCGGGGTTGCCCTAGAGGACTTGGGGGTGCCCTAGAGGACCCTGGGATGCCCTAGAGCACTCTGGGGTTGCCCTAGAGGACTCCGGGGTGCCCTAGAGGACCCTGGGATGCCCTAGAGGACTCCAGGGTGCCCTAGAGGATTCTGGGATGCTCTAGTGGACTCCAGGGTGCCCTAGAGGACTCTGGGGTGTCCCAGTGGACTCTGCGGTGTTCCAGTGGACTCTGGGGTGCCCTAGGCTATGTTTCCCCTATGTCTAAGCAAATGTCCTGGGACATCAGCTAACTTCCTGCGTATCGGCCCACCCTATTCCTTTAAATAGTTACTATTTCTCGCTGGGGCGTGAGGAGGACATGTTCCTGGCTCCGTGTGGGTGGGAATAGGGGGCGCATGTTCGGATGCGGTAGCTTCAGAGCTCGTTTCCTCAGCAAGACAAGGAGAGCCAGAGGGACCTGCAGAGAAGCCTTAGTTTCTCTTGAAGACTGTTCTTCTCTGAAAACTCAGAAAGTACAAACATGAAAAGCACAAAAAACCCTACCAAAATGTGTCCCTAGTTTATTCCCTAATGACATGAAATGCTGGAGTCCTACCAGTCCCCGATGGCCTGACCTGGGCGAGTAGAGGAACCACAGATCCTGGCTGGGAGAGGGGGGCTCACTTGCCCGGCTCCCAGTGTGTGAGACACACTGCCCACTGTGTGCCCAGGGAGCCAGCAACGACTGCTGGCTCAGATTTTAGGGGATAGAAGCGAGATGCCTGAAACCAAACAGATAATGAGTGGTGCTCTGAACATTGACATATTTGTTTTAAAACTACAATTTATGGCTTTCAAATACATGGAACCACTCGCACTGGGATTAATAAAATATGAATCAAAGGGCTCTGAGGATTAGTTTAACGAGATTCAAAATCATCATTCCAGTTGTCGTAACTATATTTCAAAAGCCCTTGAGTAAAATTTGCTCTTGTAACTATATTAAAGCGAGGCCCTGCAATCTGTTCTCATTAATCAGTGTTTTAGTGTTTTTTTTTTTTTAAAGAATTTGTAATAGAAGGGTAGTTGATTTACAATATTGTGTTAGCTCCAGGTATACAGCAAAGTGATTCTGTTACATATATATGCGTGCATTTGTGCTAAGTCACTTCAGTCATGTCTGACTCTTTTGTGACCCCACGGACTGTAGCGCACCAGGTTCCTCGGTCCATGGGATTCTCCAGGCAAGAATACTGGAGTGGGTTGCCATGCCCTGCTCCGGGGATCTTCCTGGCCCAGATATCAAATGGCGGGTTTTTAACCATCTGAGCCACCAGGGGAGACCACACATGCGCGCGCGCGCGCGCACACACACACACACACACACACACACACACACACGTGTATATCTACGTTTTTTTAAATTCCTTTCCATTTAGGTTATTATAGAATGTTGAATATAGCTCTCTGAGCTGTATAGGAAAACTGCTGTTTATCTATTTTGGTTTTTGTTTATTTTGAACACAGGCTGTGCTGCTGTGTGACCCACAAGGCCGAAGTGTGGCCTGGGTAGGGAACCAGCTTTACCTCGGACTCCACTTCCACACACATCCGAGCCTCTCACCACCCAGGCCTGCCTGCTCCGGGGCCTGGAAGGTGCCCCCAAGTTCGGGGAATTGTCAGAAGTCCAGGGTGTGGAACTCTGACTCTGGCCAGAATGATCCACACACCCTAAAGGCCACCTGAAGCTTTCAGTGCTGTTTGTTCTGACTCTTGTATTGACTTGCTCCTTGCGGTCCACATCCACAGAGTTAAGGTCTCCTGACTGGTGCTGAGAACCCTGCTGCGTCCTCCGAGGCGACGGCCTTGGTCAGCCCCTGGTGCCGGCCAGCCAGCCCTGCTCGGAGCGCCCGAGGCTGCTCTGAACCCCACAGCACCTGCGGGTGTTAGTAACAGGATGGCCTTAGGGGTTAGCGGGAGCATTTCCTCCTGGGGACCCTGAGAGTTGATCACCCCGGCTTCGCCCTGGATGGGATGAGACGGCTCTAAGATCTGAGCTGCCAGGGAGGTGGTGACCTCAGCGCCACACACCCTCGTTTAGCAAGAAGCAGACTTTGCCCCCAGTGAGCTGCTATTAAAAACATCTCTACCTCTCTGCAAAGGGGAACCGGCTAGAGAAGGAGCCCACGAAACAGCCGAGCACCCAGAAGCACAGGCCTAGGGCACCGGTTCCCAGCCCTGTGAGCCAGGAGACCCGCACTGCCCCCTGAACAGCCGCGGCCATGCGCGGCTCTGAGCCTCTGAGAAGCAGCTGTGCAAACGGAGATGCGCTCTGGGTGCAAAACCCCCAAATGCAGACTAGCCCATGGAGAATCGTTCACTTTGGATATGCTGGGTTCAATAAGATACATTAGAACTAACTTCCCCTCTTTTTTCAGACACATGGCTACTTGAAGGCAGTTCTGGCTTGCATTTTATTCCTCCTGGCGGGGCTGGCCCAGACTGAGTCCTACCAGCTCCCACCGTCCAGTCCGGTGCCATGCTCCCACCCACCCAGGAAGCCAGCTCTGGGCTGAGGCCGTTGCTCAGGGACCACGGCGTGGACGGGAGGCTGTCTTGGGTCTGTCCCCAAGGGGACGGGTGCAGGGCCTCTGGCACTGGGAGCACAGCCCAGCCCGGGAGATGCCTGGTGCCCTGCAGACCCCAGTGAGGGACTGCCCTGGCGATATGTTCCCGTCGCAGGAAACTCACGACAGGAAAGGCAGGCTCGCAGGAAGGCTGGAGCCGGCAGCCTCCCAGCGGCACACAGGAGGCAGAGGCGGCCCTGGGGCCCGGACACCAGCTCCACGGCTGTCTGTCATTGTGACTGTTACTATAGCCCCTCAAGCCACGTGTTCGGGGGTGTCGGGATGTTGCCTGTCTTGTAAGCAGAATATGAACGGCTTTCTGCCAGCCTGGGCTCAGGACGTGCGAGGAAGGGGCAGGGGCAGGGGGCAGCCCTGGCCTCTTAGGAGGCCACAGGCTGGTGGCAGCTGGAAGGATGTCGCTCCAGGACCACCCCCGCCCCCAGCGTCCTGGGCTGGGGCCGCACAACCTGCCCGAAGCAGACGGGCCTTCATGGAATCGGGGGCAGCGTGTGCGGCTTCAGATGCAGTTGAGAGCAGCAACCATCAGGAATTTGACCAAGGGCCGGGGTCTCCTCTCTGTCGGCACATGGAGCCCTCATGAGACGCCGGCAGTAGGAGCAGCCCATTTCAAAGATGAAGAAGGAGGTACAGATAGGTTAAGTAGCTTAGTTCAGCCTCAGGCTGAACAGCCAGTCAGGCGCAAAGCTGGGACTTGAACCCGGGACGTCTGGACCACGGTGCTCCTTTGTTAGAGCCGACGGACCTGCAGCCGCACCTCGTCATCCCCTGAACCCAGGTTTACATCAGGGCTCGCTCTTGGCCTGCGCGTCCTACGGGTTTTTGAAAATGTACCATGACGTGTGCCATTACCGTACTCGAGAGTCTCCGCGTCCTCAGACCCCTCTGTGCCCTGTCCCCCCTCCCCGGACCACGGCAATGACTCATCTTTTTCACGGTCTTCCTAGTTTTGCCTCTTCCAGACGCCGAGAGCTGAGCGCACACAGTGAGCAGCGTTTTCGGGCTGGCTTCTTTCACTTGGTCGTATGAGGCTCTCCCAGGTTTTTCAGGCCTCGAGAGCTCCTCTCTTTAGTGTTGAATAATGTTCCACCGTCCAGACGTGTCGCAATTTATTTCCTCGCTCACCTGCGGGAGGGCGTCTCGCCAGCACCCAGGGTTTGGTCAGTACGACTAAAGCTGCTGTAAACACGCGTGTGCAGGCTTTTGGCAGACACACGTTCTCAGTTCGTCTGGGTAAACACTTAGGCGCAAGAAGGCAGGACCGTACGGTGAAGACTGTTTAGCTTTGTAAGAAACTGCAAACTGTCTTCCACAGGGGCTGTGCTGATTCTGAAGGAGGCACACGTAAAATTCTGAATAAACCGCCAGACTTCTGATCTGGTGGGAAGACCCCGCGCCCACACACCTGGTGCGTCTGGCTCTGGAGTGTGCTCTAGCGGGCCGTCAGCGGTCCTCGGATGAGGCGCCAAGCACACAGTTACCCAGGGAGAAAGCACCCCCATTTCAAGGCTCTCTGGTAAAGCTCTAAGCTCGTACTTTGGCCAATCTCTCTCCAGCTCCTCTGTAACATTTACTCGTCAAGGGATAAGGCAGGAAGCTGACTGTGGAACAACCAGGGCTGGAGAAACACCATCCCAGTTGCCCTGGGCCCCACAGCCTCTTTAGCCCCATGCCAAACTAACTTTCACGTTTCCTGTTGCATCAAAAGAACGGGACAGCTTCAGATTCTTTCTCTTCTCCCAACACGAAATTTTCAAGAACCTTCTCACAGCGAGATGCACTAAGAATATGATACAGTAACAGAGGCTGAGTTTTAATCAAGCCACCTTGCACCGGACGCATCTCCTGTATCCACGGGGGCGGCCAGGGCCTGGCGAGCTCCTAAGTAGGGACATGCAGGGGGTGGGGGAGACCCAGGGCTCCACCCTGGAAGGGATTCTCAGAGCGGGTGGCGGGTCCCTCTGGCCCTGTGGACCCCAGAGCTGTAGGGAGGGACTCCAACTGAGGAGGCCGAAGAGGGCGCTGTAAGGGAGGGGACGTCTACCTTGGCCTGCACGCAGCCCACATCCAGCGAGCCCTCCGTGTGCAGCCTGGGAGCCGAGCATGGTTTTAAATTGTTTAAATGCAAATGGAAAAATGTTAAAAAGATGATCAGTCTTTGAGCCTTTTGGCAGGAACAGTTGCTCAAATTGGCGAAATCTAAAATTTAGATGAAGGCAAAACCCAAAACATTTTCTCTCTAGCGCTTAGCAGAAAACACTTGCTGATCCCAGGTGGGTAACCAGAGTGGGGCCCTCCTGCCTGGGTCCTGGGCGCCTTTGAGACCTGCCCCTTCAGGGAGTGTGCTGAGGGTTCTCCAACACGGAGCTCAAGGCCAGAAGTACAGGGGACTCCCTCCATGATCCTGGACGGCCTCTGTGCGGGGACAGGCCTCACCTCTACCAGGATCTAGCACTTACGTGCCTCCCCTGGATACAGAGCTGCCTGTGAACATGCTCTGACCTCGAGAATGTGGTGGGCATGGCACAGCAACTAAGTTCTAGGTGCAGCTTAAGGAGCCTCAGTGAGGTCGTCTGAAGCTCTGAATAAGCCACTGAAGGAGGAGAAATCTCACGCAGGGCAGACCACACAGAGGTGGACCCGGGGGGCCGTAGCCAAGAGCCAGAGCCCAGGGCCCCCTGGACCCTCCAGAGCCCAGCGGGCTGCGCCGGCTGGCACGTCCCTGCTGAGTCCTGACTCGAAGAATCCCAGTGCTAACTCAGTTGTAGTTTTAAGCCCTTAAGTCTTGGGGTGGTTACACAGCAGCAGATCATTGAAACAACCGTCAAATAAGAGACACAACTATATGAAGCCCAAGCTTATTATGGGCAAAACCTAGTCCTCGAAGTGGAGCTTTGAAACGGCACTGTGACGATTCCCACTTTACAGACGTCACCCTGAGTTTTTAAAAGAGCAGAGCTATAGCCAGAGTTGACTCAACGACGATAAAGAAAAAGTCACAAAATCAAACAGAACTCTTCCCTTCTCGGAGACATCCTGTCTGCGTAGGGCTACGAGACAGCCAAGCTGAATCAATCCAGAATCAACGCGTGGCCGTCAGCCTCTGGCCTCACGAGGGGCTCTAGAGCTCGGCCACCGTGGCCTGGTCACTGGTCTCCCCCGGGGCAGCAGGTAGGGGGCCCAACTCCCTGCTCGGTGCTCCCGTTGGCCCCCAACCCCCATTGTCTCAGGCCTCCTCTGCCGAGCACGGAGCGGTTCACAATGCTCCCGGCACGTCTGAACAAGACGATCACTCGTGCAGCGACAAAACACAGTAGGCATGAGGAACACATTATGTGCCTGTAAGACCTTTATCAGCCAGATAGAGGCTTTTTCAGAGTCTCACAGTCCAGTGAGTCTTCACAGACGTGTGTGGTGCCCTCAGAGCAAGGGTACACTGAGGTGTGAGTGCCACAGGCCAGCCCTTCGGGGCGGGCACCCTGGAGCCTGCCCGGCCGCCTGTGGTCTGCAAGCCCCCACAGTGCAGCTCTCCTTTTCCTTGTCTGCAGAACAGGCACTGTGCCTCTCACCCCCAGGACTGTCGTCAGAACGAATGAGGGGACGGGTTCAGGAGTGCAGTCCAGGCCCCACAGCGGGAACACTGCACGCCATCTCTGCCCAGATGCCTGCCTGCTCCTCCCCACAGCCCAGGGCAGTTTTGCCACGTAAAAGGTGAAAAGGAATTCAGTAATCTTGGCCCCATTTTTAAAAGATTTAAACACATCTTCAATGGAAGGGCCAACGAGCGCAGCCACAGAATTCCAGAGTCACGATGCGTCGGTGCATCCTGCTCGGAGGACACAGCCAGGTCTGGACGGGGGAAGGTGTCCATCCCCGGGTGGCCTCCGGCTGGGACCGCAGCCGCTGTGGGGGGACTGAGGAGCCCCAGTGCAGAGCCCAGTTCGGCCAGCAGAGGACTTGAGGCCCCGGGGAAATAAACAGACCTCTGCCCCTCTGGTTCATCATCTGGAAAACAGGGCCAACGGCACCGAGTCTGCAGATTAGACCGACGTCAAGGTCAACGGAGAAACGGCACCCACTCCAGTGCTCTTGCCTGGAGAATCCCAGGGACGGGGGAGCCTGGTGGGCTGCCGTCTCTGGGGTCGCACAGAGTCGGACACGACTGAAGTGACTTAGCAGCAGCAGCAGTAGCAGCAAGGAGGTCAATGCGTCTCCACTCAGCAGGTCATCCATCCAGGGATGGCTGATGCACAAGGAGCTGGTCTTCTCTGGGGGAGACCAGGAGAAAGAGAGGGGGAGGGAGCATGGGCGGGGTAGGGGAGGCCGAGGGAGAGGGGAGTGAGGGGAGAGAGGAGAGGGAGGGGGAGAGGAGGGCAGGAAGAGAGAAGGGGGAGCGTGGGAGGGGAGGGGGGAGCGTGGGGGAGGGGAGGGAGACGGGAGGGACGAACGGGCTGAACTCTCTCAGGGACAACATCACAGGAGGGGCCCAAGGCTCCAGAGAACTGGTAAACCCATTCAGCTCTGATGCCAGGAAAACTATGAGACAAAGGATGAGGTAATACAAGCAACATCACTCCTCTAAAGATCTGAGACAAGCCGTGCAGTTTAAGGAAGACCCCCTCCCTTCCAAAGCGCCTGGCCCAGGCTCTTCAGCCTCTCCTCGGGAGGCAGGCAGGTGGTTCATCGTCTCCGGTGAGGCTGGAGTCGCTGGACCGTGATGACACGGAGGGAAATCGGCCTTTGATGGGAAGAAGCGCCTTCCGGTTTATCCTTCTCTTTCTTAATCAAGGGCTTTCTCCGAGGCCGTGCGCCCTGGTTGGTGTGGGGTCTGCGCTCACAAGCCCGACCTCAGAGGAGCCTTGCACCCCTCACTGGCTTCTATCTCTTCTCCCGTTTCTTCCGTCTGGCAGGCGCTAATTTACTGCCTGGCTGCCCGCCTGCGCGCACCAAACGAGGTCCTTGTTCATTTGCCTTTCAGATGCTCTTGTTTTCACTCCCTCACTCTACGACTTTTTCCCAGAGACCAGGAGGCATCTCCAGGGAGGAGGGTATTCTGGCCTCTTGGGTCATCTGGGTTCCTGGGCTGACTTCCCGTCCACCTTCAGACCCTCGGGGGTCCCCAGTCATGGATGAGGGGAGCCGCGAGGCCACCGTCCCTACTCTGTTCCCGTGATCACCCCACACCCTCCTGCTGGCCACGGCAGCTCCAGACTCCCAGGTAGGGGTAGGGACTCCTCATTGGACAGCAGCCAAGGGTCCTGCCGCATGGAGCTCAGTCGGAGACAAAGAAATAAGTAAATATGGGAGCACGTGATATGGTCCATCAGAGGGTGACCTGTGCCACCAAAGGGACCAGGGATGCGGGGGTGGTGGCGAGGCAGGAGGTTTGCCACCTGGACCAGGGTGGCCAGGAAAGGACCTCCCACAGGTGACATCTGAGCCAAGGCTTCAGGAGGGGAAGGCCGGCCCAGGTGGAGGAAGGGAAAGGAGAATCAGACGTACTTTAAATAAAAACGGAGACTTCCGGCAGCTCTCGGGCAGTGCAGGGCTGAAAGGAGAGTCCAGGCCCCAGGAGGGAATCCATCCGGCCCCTGTCGCCAGCGGACGGGCGTGCACATGCGCTTCTGGGCAGCTGGCGGGCCGGGGAAGGGGGGTGGGGTGGGCTTGCCTGCAAGCCTCTCCTCCCAGGAGTGACCCGGGCTGCAGGCCCCTCTGTCGTGCCCAGGAGAACACGGGCTCCTCCGCGGCTCTGAGCTCTCCAGGCGGCAGCGGCCCACTTGGAACGGCTTCCGCGTCAGACCCTCGGGCAGCCCCGCCCCCACGGGGCCGTAGCGGGGAGAATGCCCGAGGGGAGGGGCTCCGAGCTGCAGGCTCAGCCTGGCTTCTGGCGGGGGACGGGGGTCTGCCCGGGTCTGCAGCTGGGCACCATCCTGACTCACTGCCTTAGAGACGAAAGGGTCTGGTCGTGACTGAGCCCCTCAGACATTCCAGAAGACGTGGTCCATATCACCTAGTGGCTCTTTCCCTCGGGGCGTTTCCTCCTCTCTCTGGAGATGCAGTTCGTGCAGAGGACACACAGGCTTTGTGCTCAGTATCTCGGCTCCAAACCCCACTACTGCCTCCCCCAAGTCGTGTTTCAAGTGTGACAGGCAGAAGCTGTGTTCCCAGGGCTTGGTCCGGAGAAGAGGGTCCCTGCGTCGTGGGTGACGCCCTCTGAGGTGGGGCTACATGTCCCTGCCCGACCAGGCTGTGAGGAAGGGTTCTGCGCTGTGCACCTTCCAGAGGCTTCACCCCCACTGCAGCCGGGGCCCGCAGACGCTGCCTGGCTCTTGCCCAGGCCAGAGCCGACGGGGCTCGGGTCCAGTCGGCGCCGGCAGGCCCCTGACTCTGACTGGATCTCGCCGGCCAGGATAGCTGAATTTCAGGTGGGGGATGAGGTCCAGATGAAGCCTCGGGGGACTCTCTAGCTGACCTCGAAGGGTCCTTCTATGGCAGAGCAGAGAGTCGCAGTAACATCAGCTTCAGGAGCTAGTTGCTGATGTGGGCCCCTTTCGTGGGTGTCCATCTCGGCTGCAAACGTGTGTTAGTGACACTTTCTGCCTCTGCTCATCTTCACTGGTTCAGGAGATGTTACAAAAACCATTTCAAGGCTTCTGAACAAACAGTCACAAACATTTAAGCCTCCGCTTTGCCTGTTAAGGAAAATGCCACCTAAGATAATCACGTGGCCTTTGCCTGACAGGAAGGTTTACACAGAGGACAGGATTATTTTCACCTCTGAGCAATTCACAGACTATGAACCTAGATGGTCTTTTCTATACCCTGCACTGATTCCTTGAGCAAAATATTCCAATTCCTGGACACACAGAAAGAAAATGCTGGCAAAAGGCACAACAACAGGCAGTCATTCCTGACAGAGCTGCCCAAGGAGTGCGGCTTACTCCTCAAAGAGAGTCAGGTGGAAACTGGGTGTAGATCCGGTTCCATCTGTGTCACCTCTTCCACCGCAAGTGGGGAGCACTTCCTGGGGAAGGCCCACAGCAGGCCTGCAGGATGCTCTCTGGATGTGCAAACGGCCCGGGTTCGAGCGGTTTCCCATGGTGGAGATGGCCGGAGCCAGGGGCAGCAGCTGGACTCCGGAGTTTGTAGTAATGTCACCTCAGACCATCATTTACCACCTCAGTCACCTTGTCTGAAATACGGGCCTGTGGTTCTGTTTCTCTTTGGGGTTTGTCACGAGGAGAAGAAAGAAGGGCCCAGCACACAGGGGACACTGGAGAAATGGTGGGCGCCCCTTTATCGTCGCTTCCACAGTGGGAACAAGGAGAGGAATGAAGGGTGACAGGACCTGAGGGAATCTGGGGCCAGACATGTGATCCTGGGTGTAGTAAGGGCCCCGAGTTAGTTTTCCACAAATCCCTCTCTGACAGCTTGTTGCCAGCATCCTTTTCTTCAATGGGTGTTCCCAGCCTGTATCTCTTAAATCATGTTCCCAGAGTCCCTCTCTGACACCTTGTTACAAGCATCCCTCCCACTGAAAGTATTCCCAGAATTCCCTTCTCTCAAGGATGTTCCCAGCATCCCTCTCTCTGATGTTATGTTCCCAGAATTCCTCTCTCTGATGTCACATTCCCAGAATTCCTCTCTCCGATGGATGTTCCCAGCTTCTCTCTCTTTGATGGATACTCCCAGAATTCCTGGGAATATATCAGAAGGATATTCCCAGCATCCCTCTCTCTGAGGGATGTTCCTAGCATCCCTCCTTCTGACAGCACATCCTCAAGTTCTGAGCATGACATGGCCAGCACCATACAGGTGCGATCTCTTAAATGGCAATCAAGCTCAGTTCAAAAGTGTCTTTTCCAAGTCAACCTAGTCTATACTGTCCCAAGTAAGTGAGCAGGAAGACAGCAGGAGGCTTACAATCCAATGTGAGTTAAGTGAAGAAAATCAATGCCAGGAGCAACAACTTTCCAGTTACAGACAACCTCATGAGGTGGACATTATCACGCCCCTTCACAGGTGAAGACTAAAGCCTCGGGTGTTTAAGTAACTTGACCAAGTGGTACAAGCAGTGTTCCAAAATAATGACTGTGGTTCTAGAAGGTGCTTAGAGGAAAAAGCCAATCCGAAAAGATGATACTGTATGACTGCATCCTATAATATTCTTGAAATGACAATATTATGCAACAGAAGAGAGAAGAGTGGTTGCCAGGGGTCAGGGATGGGTGGGGTGCAGGAAGTGGGTGGGTGTGGTTATGAAAGGACGACAGGGGAGCTGCTGTGGCGGCCAGCCGATCTGTACCTGGACAGGGTGCTGGAGACGTCAGCTGACACGTGGTCACGCTGCACAGCACTAAAAAAACATACACACCGAAGAGCACAGGCTTACAGAAGCTCAGCGTCACCGCGATACGTTAGCGGTACACTCGGGCGGGGGAAGGAGGTATCATTTAGTGAGAGGCAGTGGGCTGAACCACACTCCCTTCCCTCAGAGATCCTTACCCCCAGAATCTGTAAACATGCTACTTCCACTTAGTAAACGAAATTTTGCAGCTGTGGATAAGTTATAGATTCTGAGATGGGAAGATGACTCTGGAGTATCTGGGTGAAGCCCATGCAACCCCAACGGTCCCGATGAGAGGGAGGCTGGAGGGCTGGGGCTGGAAGAGACAGAGATTCTGAGATGTGATGCTGTCAGCATAGACGGTGGAGGAGGGAACCACAAGCTGAGGACCAGCTCCAGAGGCTAGAAAAGGAGACAGTCACCCTGGAGCTGCTGCAGGGACGGTCACCCTGTCAGCAATTCCACAGTAACCCAATGAGACTGAATTTTGACTCCTGACCTCCAGAGCTATAAGAGAATAGATTTGTACTGCTGTAATCCTCTAAGCTGGTAGTGATAATAGCAGCTATATGAAATTAATACAACGAGGAACCTTGGGGAAAAAGGCAACAAACTTCAATTATTTGGGAAATTTCATTTAAGTGGAATGCTCTCATCCCTGGTGATATCAGATGGCCGAGGCATTACCGAACATGAGAAGCTGTTTGTTTGATCAGCAGAGACCTGGTCTTGATGGAGAGGAAGCTCAAAGCCACCTTGATTCCTCAAACTGCTGCCGTTCCCTGCCATCAAGCTTTGGCAGCATCTGGTGGGTGGTACTTGGAGCTGGCACAGCTCACAATAACAGCCTGTTTAATCCATGTCAGCCAGGAGAAGCCTCCAGAATAAATACTGCATCCAGAGGGCGTATTTTTTCTGTACCATTTCTTTATCCTTCATATTTGAAAAATATTTAAACTCACGATATACCTGGAGAAACTAAAGTGTGGTTCTTTGCAGGTAAAGAGGTTAGGCAGATTAAGGATCAAGAGAATAATTGGACATGTAATTCAGAATTTAAGTTTTTAGGTAAATATTCTAAGCCTATGTTTCTAACTAGGAATATAACAAGCCAAAAAAAACAAAAAAAAAGCCTTGACAAAGGAATAAAAGTTGGCTTCCGTTTGGGAATAATGGCTGTGACAGAGGGTTCCGGGTACAGACACTGTACCAGGCGCCTGTAGTTCTCAGAGCAGCTCTGCAGGGAACACAATATTGTCCCTGACTTGCCACTGCAGAAACAGAGGCTCGGAGCGGTTAGGTCACTTGCTTGAGCTCCCATAGCCTATAAATAATAAAGTCTGGACTGGCGCTCACATTGGTCAGATCTCCAAGCTCATGTCTTGCCCTCGCTACTGCCTCAAAAATAAATATGTAAGGCAGCATGTTGAATAAATACCACAACGTCACCAACAGCTAACATGAGAGCTCTACAAAGAGCTGAAGGTTGGCCTAACTTGGAATTTATCACCTGCCCCGTGCCGGAGCTCAGTGGGGAAGGGACTGTGCCGTCCACAGGGCAGAAAGTGGGCTACACAGCGACCCAGGGTGGTAACCCACCCAGTCACTGGCATGCAGGAAGCTTCATAATATAGGAAGAAAACCGTTCCACGTGTGTAATAACAAAGCCAGAGCAGCACGGCCCCTGCCAGCAACACACAGTCCTGCAGCTGCTCTGCCGGGCCTCGTGGGTGTGCTCGTCCCGGCCGAGACTCCAGGACCCACACCCGGGTGCTGCTGAGGGCACTTGCTGCTGTTTAGTCGCTCAGTCGTGTCTGACTCTGTGCGACCCCATGGGCTGCAGCTCGCCAGGCTCCTCTGTCCATGGGATTCTCCAGGCAAGAATACTGGAGTGGGTTGCCATTCCCTTCTCCAGGAGATCTTCTGACCCAGGGATGGAACCTGCATCTCCTGCATAGGCAGGCGGGTTCTTTAACACGGGGTCACCTTTGGAGAACCAAGTACTACCTATAAAACAGCATGGTGTCTGGTGGGCTAATCACTCTGGTTTTCTGACACAGACAACAAACTGGTGGTCACCAAAAGGGAAAGGGGGGCAGGGACGAATTAGAAGCTCAGGATTAATGGATACACACCATTCTATACACAACAGATAATCAGCAAGGACCTACTGTACAGCACAGGGAGCCACATTCAGTGTCTTATAATAACCCACAATGGAAAACAACATGAATATATTCTTATAATAACTGAATCACTTTGTTGTACACCTGAAACTAACACAAAATTATAAATCAACTATACTTCAATAAAAAACAAAGCAAAACATTAAATCACTCTGATTTTGCTAAAATCCCATCATTGGAACCACCCCTGAGCCTGTGTTTCCACACGGAGCCCCTCCAAGCAAGGTCCCTCCTTCTCCACCCCATGGTGGTTCTTACACTCCTTTGCCTGTGACTGTAAGAAATGCATTTTACCACACACCCACCTCACACATACGCGTAACAGAAACAAAAGTTCCGTGAAGCAGGACGTGTCCTTGCGTGTGCACGGGGCTCTCGTGCTTTGTGTTTCTGTATTTGCTCCGCACACACTGACGGGTGATGCTGGATCCCATCCACACCCAACAAGTGGTCGTGCTTCACGGCAGTGAGGGGCCTACCTCTGGGGCGATGTAGTCGGGGGTCCCGCAGAAGGTCCTGGTCGTGACGCCATCCATCATGTGCTCCTTGCACATCCCGAAGTCCGCGATCTTAATGTGTCCTTCCGAGTCCAGCATGACGTTGTCTAACTTCAGGTCCCTGCAAGGAAGCAGGCGCCATCAGCGTCCCTCCGCATGAAACCGCTTCGCTCTGCCTCGTGCCTACAGGCCTGGGGGAGCTGGGGCGGGGCCTGCCACTTAGCGATTTTCCATCTCTGGAGGCAGCACTGTGCCTAGGGTACCGGTGTGCATGCCAAGGCGCCTCTGTCCTGTCCAACTCTGTGTGACCCCACTGACTGCAGCCCACCAGGCTCCTCTGTCCATGGGCTTCTCTAGGCAGGAATACTGGAGTGGGTTCCATGCCGTCCTCCAGGGGATCTTCCCAACCCAGGGATCAAACCGGTGTCTCTTAAGTCTCCTGCGTTGGCAGGCGGGTTCTTTACCACTAGTGCCACCTGTGAAGCCCACCTAGGGTACAGCAGATACTTAATAAATCAGACTGAGTGACAGAGACAGTGATTCCCACCTTGACTGCAGGTGAATCTCCGGAGACTCAGCTGAGCAGCTCCGAGGGGCCCGCACTCCCTGGTTTGTTAGTGTCCCACCCAGAGGGCTCAGGCTCCCCCACCGGGGTGCAAACTGCAGGCTGAGAACCACCGCAGAGTGCACTCGGCCCCCCATTTTGCACCGTGTCCTGGTCACTCTCCGGTTAGTGCCGGCCGACGTCCTGCCTTCACTGTAACCAGCAATGGCAGGAACCGGATCCGGCGGCCCCCCTCTCCCCGCCCGCCCCAGCACCTGCGCTCCTCTGCTGAGCATCACTAGCAGAAACTCAGCCCTCACAGGTCCCCGACCCTCACGCTACATGAAAGGCAGAGGAGGGAGCTGGCAGGGGAAAGAAAAGCTCATTTTCTTGCAGAAGCAGAAATGAGATATGCTGTCTCTGAGATCCAGAAACCAGAAGCTGGTCCACATTTGCCCAGAGGCTGCAGAGAACAGTGGGTCCCAGCAGGTCTCCACGACGGGGTAGGGGGGATTGTCCTCTCCATGTTGACAGCCCCTCTCCCCACAACAGAAGCACACACCCATGGAGTCCAGAGGGCCAGCAAAGCCTCTGTGCTGCGGGCAGCAGGGCCTCGATACACACCGATAAATGATTCCTCTTTTATGAAGAAAGAACAGCCCGATGGAAATCTCTGCCGCATAGAACCTGCAACAGAAAATGTCTGTCAGGCGTCCGGCTTGTTCCCTCTGGCCTCCTGGATACTTTCTGCCTCAAGATCAGGCATCAAAATGGCACAGGAAGGGAGACCCTGACCGCCAGAGACCAGCACTGCCCTACAGGCAGCTCCAACCTTCTGGGGTTTTATGACCCCAGTTCCCCAAGGGATGACACAGCTGATAAAATCAGTGAAGCAGGTTTATTACCTGCCTGAAAACAAGCCCTTCTTGTCTGGGGCAGGTGGACAGGTAATTTACTGCTTAAAAGAAACTTCGAGCACAATCTTTTAAAGAGTGGCTGTCTGCCAGGCTGTCCTGTGTCAGGGCTACAGTAGACTGAGCAAATCTCCATTTTCCCCCTTAAGGACAGAATACGGTAGTGTGTGAAAACACACGTCTGCCCTGGAAGAGAAAGGTCAGCGTGAGCGGAACTCTGGGACTGGTTTACTCAGCCCCACACCCTCACCCCGGGCGCTGGGGGAGTGGGACCCAGGCCACAGTTCATACCTGGCGCACCCTTTAAATAATTCATGATAGGAAGGAGTTACAGCCATGGCTTCAGAGTTGTTAATGGATCAATCTCTGAAACTCCAAATAAACACTGAAGGAGGTTTTAAAATCTGCTTTGTGTTTAGTTCCTGAAGCCGAGAAGCCACAAGATTCTGCCTGTGCAAACAGCACTCTCGCGAGGCTTCCGTAAGCACACGTGCTTACATGAGTGTGTTTACAGGAGCGGAGGAAGAACCCCTGATGACAAGGACCACACTCTCAGCAGGGGGCCGTCTCTGAGTGCCGGCCGGAGGTAGGGAGGAGAGAAGGGGTCATGGGTGACTTTCCTGTGGCTTTCTCCTGTTTTTCTGTATTTTTAAAATATAAAACCTTCCAGCAACACAGATACAGTTGAAGGTCCTAAGTGGGACGCCCGCGGGTTTCCTCTCGATGGAGGGAGGCTGTTCTGCCCTCGGCTGCGACAGCTCTGAGCGCTCAGGCTCAGCTCTGCCACTCACTTGCTTTAATGCTTTGTAACTGACAACATAAGAGACCGGGGCAGGGGAGGGCTTTCTGAAAACGGAAAGAAAAATAAAAGCAGAAACCAGCAGCCCTGCCCTTGTTTTGAGCGAGCCCCCAAGAACGCCCTGCTCTGCCTCTGGTGGGTCTCCCCAGGCCGGCTGACCCCACGTGGGCCAGGGCGGCTAGGGTTTATTGTTTAGACTGAATGTCCGCTGGAGCCCGATGGACGTTTGATCAGGTGATTAACTGGGGTTCCTGGCACTACACATCTCCACTGGGGGTGAAAGAGCTTTGCCTCTCTGAGTTACCCGTGACCTCCTGGCCCTGGAATACGGGCTGATTCTCCAGGTCGTCACGCTCCCGCCTCTAGATTCTCGGTCTTCCCTGGAGCCCGCGTCTCTCTGACCGCGTGGATTCCTGCCTGCGGGCCTGGAGGTGCGGGCACCCCACTGAAACCTCCCCCGACCTCCTCCTGGACGGGGGCCCCTCCCAAGCCTACGGGGGCGTCAGCCCGGCACCCAGGCCCGGTTCCCTTCCCGCGCGACGCCTCTCCTGATGCCCCCGGGGCTCCAAGGTCGCTCCGCTCCTTTTCTGCAGACTGTCCGCACCCCCTACACCAGCCCCCCACCCTCCCATCTCCTCTGGCCGGGAGCCCCCCGATGCTGTCAGGCCCCCGGGGCCCGCCTCCACCCCCGCCCCCGCTCCCCGCAGCTCCCAGCTACAGAAGAATGAAGGCCTCCGTGGGACGCGCGCAGGTGGACCCTGCCGACCGTCCTGCCCCGGGGAGGTAACAGCGCTTCACCCCAAGCTGGGCGGAGCCCCGCTTCCAGACCCCCGGCCGCGCTGAGAGCACCTAACAAGCTACTCACACTGCTTGCGGCTCCTTGAACTTCCCAACCTGCTGGATGTGGTACATGAGGTCCCCGCCGTTGACGTACTCCATGACGAAGTACAGCCGGTCCTGAGGGCCGAGGTTCGACCGGTGAGCGGGCTCCTCCGCGAC
Organism: Bos mutus; assembly: GCF_027580195.1. Lineage (NCBI taxonomy): Eukaryota > Metazoa > Chordata > Mammalia > Artiodactyla > Bovidae > Bos > Bos mutus. The sequence goes on from NC_091635.1 coordinate 486,491, forward strand.
CGGGGGCCCCGCTCCAGCCCGCGGTCTGCTTTCTCGTTGGGGAAACGTGGGCCGCGCTGGCACGTCTGCCCGGCGGAGCCCGTCACAGTTTTCTCCCCCCAAGAAAGAATTAGTAAAAAGCCCCGCTGTGTGAGGACCTCAGGAAACATAAAGTCACGACATAGCCCTGAAACTTCAGCTCTCGGTTGCCCTGTCCACTCCTCTGGTTACAGATGCTCCCAATGATGGAAACGGCCTCGAACCTTCCACCCTTTTCTCCTACACACAGAATTCATTTCTAAGTTGGGGCTGGCGTGGAGTCCACACGGGCCAATCCTTTAACCAGCGGTTGGCAGTGCAGTGATGGACGCTGATGTGTTTGCCCAGACGTGTCTGAGAGCAGACCTCATGGGTCGGGGGGCTTGTACCCCGTACACCTCAGGGTCGTCTGCCGTGGGTGGGCCTGCGTGTGGGGAGGCCTATCGGTGCTCTGCATCCACGTTCGCCCAAATGCTGTTTCTGACTTTCTCTCTGGCTGACACGCTACGTGTTGGCCCGCGAAGCACATGTCATAGAACTCCGTGAGTCTGCGCATTTATAAGGACATTACACTGGGACAGATGGGAGGTGGAGGGGGCTTAGGAGGGAGATAACAGCGCAGCACAAGGTAAACGCTGGCCTCTGCTCTCTTCCAGAAAACACCTCCATTTCACAGAGGTTATTAAACATTAAAGTGGTGCGCAGGGAGGAAAAAAGGACAGAACTGGAGCCAACAGCCAGGAAAGGGCGCTGGGAGCCTCAATCCCTCGCTTTCCTGTTATGAACTTTAATTTCAATTTTATTTCTCTGCTTTGTAGCTTTCCAGAGCTTAATCAGTGTAACCCGGGTAACAGGATCCCGGCTGGGGCTTTTCCCTCTCCTTTGCCTATTGCTAGATTCTCATTTGGATGCTACCGGGAGGGGCTGGGAGACGGACCATCACTCGGCTGCCGGCGCCTGGCTGCCCCCTGGTGGCCGGGACTGGCTCTGCGGCCCCCCATCCACTCCGGACTGCAGGCTGCGGCCCCGTCACTACAGTTACGGCTGCAGATCACCGAGCCACATGTTCAGGACAGCCGTTGAGGCGTGGAGAGCTTGCCTTTGGGAACGCCTCACTATGGTGCGGCGTATAGTACACACACATATACATATAAACATCTAAGTGTTTGTATTTCTTCTAGGTTACCTGCAAGCACCATGCCCCAGACTTGGCTGATTAGTGGAAATTATTTTGTCCTCTCTTAAGTTAACCTGTGTGACAGGGCTCTGCAAACCTTTTCTGTAAAGGGCCAGACAGGAAATATTTTAGGTTTTGTGTGTGTCTTGCAACTACTCAGCTGTGCCTTTGTAGTCAGAAAGCCCTTGATGCCAGGTTAGTGAAGGCGCCAGGCTATGTCCCGAGAAAACCATTTATGGACCTTGAAATCATCTAATTTTCTTGTGTTACAAAATAATATTCTTTTTATAAAGCCTCTCTTAGAGCTCAGGGACCATCCACACAAAACAGGCCAGACTACCACCCCTGCGTGTGCATTACCCAAGAACATCCTCTTCTAGGACATGGGTCTCCTGATGCTCTGATGCCAATTTGGCAGCTGTACCAGGATTTAACGAGCCGGGACTGTGAGCTACCGTTTTGTATCTCTAAGCCTTAACACATTGCCCGGTGTGTGTTAAGAAAACCTTTGACAGAAGCATTCACAGAATCAAATGGGATGAATGCCAAGTCTGTAAGCAGGGGATGCCCTGAATTCCCCAGTGGTACCCAGTCTGCCTGGGAGAGGAGGATGTGGGCTGCTGTCTTCTCCCGGGAGGAAGGCTAGGGGTGCGGGCGCGATGACCCTGTGGGGGGCGGGGGCAGTGCCGGGACCCTCACCACCGTCTGGAAGCAGGAGTGCAGCTGCGTCAGGAACGGCGGCTTGTCGAGCAGCGCCAGGACCCGCTTCTCCACCATGGTGCACTCCACGTCGTCGTCCTGGATGACCACGTCCTTCTTCAGGATCTTGATGGCGTACAGCTCCTCTGTCCCCTTCCGGTCGGCCAGCATCACCTGCAGGCAGACGGAGGGCAACCTGAACATCGGGGCACACGGCACGGGGGTGGGGGGGCGGGTGCGGGAAATGTGTGTACAGACCTGTCAATTTTTTTTTAAGATTTTTTTTGATGTGGCTCATTTTTAAAGTCTTTATTGAATCTGTTACAATATTGCTTCTATTTTCTGCTTTTGGGTTTTTGGCCAAGAGGCATGTGGGATCTTAGTTCCCCGACCAAGGACTGAGCCTGCAGCCCCTGCACCGGAAGCTGAAGTCTTAGCCACTGAGCACCAGGCAAGTCCCAGCAGATTCACCGACATCAAGAAAGCTCCACTTCAGGAGGTGCCGTTCTCAAACACTGCGTTTTGTGTGCGTGTTAGTTGTTGGTTGTGTCCAGATCTTTGCAGCGCCATAGACTGCTGCACATTAAACTCCTCCAGCACACAGTTTGAGAAAGCTCTGGGAGATGGTGATGGACAGGGAAGCCTGGCGTGCTGCAGTCCACGGGGTCGCAAAGAGTTGGACACAACTGAGTGACCAGACTGGACTGATAGCTTCTAGGCCACCAAGACGTACATGCTGTGTGGGCCATAACCACACGAGGGCGCCATTGCGGCCGCTGAAAATGATGCTTGACATCCTCCTCTGCATCAGCAGGTACTTCAGGAGCATCGTCACCTCAGGAGCACCGTCATCTCTGGAGCACCCTCAGAGCAGACACCTGACTGACCTTTACACGCTCCTCACAAGCCAGGAAGTCGGGACCCAAATCCAAAAGAAAGCAGGAGGATTGAAGCCAGCCCCTGGCTCCACCGTGAGATTTGGACCCAGAGAGGCAGACGCAGATATGCAGACTGGACACGGAGGAAACCCGGTCTGGTATCTCTTAACTATTATGTTCATTTACTACAAGCCAACATTTAATTTTCAGTTTTGAAAATTATTCAGCCACCATTGTGGGGCGCCGACTCCATCCTGAACCCTGAAATGGTGGCACAGGGGGCCCTATCTGGCTTTTGGATAAGTCGATTTTAATGCGCTGAAGTGGGAAGCCTCTGAAAATGTGGCGGAACCAGGGGGCGTCTAGAGGGCTGCCCCGGAGTCCTCGGGGAGACTTGGACCGACCGGCCCCACGTCCTCCACAGAAGCCTCCCCCCCCCGGCTCGGACGCGGCCCGCTCACCTTCCCAAAGCTGCCTTTGCCCAGCACCATGAGGAAGTTGAAGTCCGTGAGCTTCACTCTGTCCAGGTTGTTGGAAGGCTGTCTCCTGTCCTCGGAGGGACTGATGACTTTGTTGCCGGCAGGACCAAGCTTGGCTTTCTAAACAATAACACACATGTGAAAACAGTCAGCCATTTCCTCAGGGACAAAGTGACAGGAAACTCTGACTAAGCTGGATGCCGGTGCTGGGGGGGCGGTGGGAGGGGAGATGGGTGAGGAAAGGAAGCAGGGCCTCGAGATGTCTATTCCTACCGTCATCGCCGCACTCACCCCAAGGGCGACATTTACAAAGGAATGAGAAGCTGCCCTCACCCATACAAGAAACTCTGTATCTTTAACTGCGTTAGATAACTTTGTATCTAACGTAATAAAAGAAATAAACGTAATTAACTGTGTACCGATTCTTCCCTTATTTGTAGATTTTCCAATCTAAGATTTGCAGAAAGGAAACTTGCAGCCGCAAGAAGAGGGAGAGTGTGTTCCCTGGAGGAAAACGCTTTCACGGCAGGCTGTGGGGTGACTCACTGCTGTGTTAAAAGGCACAGGAAGGAGAACAGAGGTTTCTTTTTCAGGTAAAGAGTTGGACTCCTGAAAAATGGTGACCTGTAAGAGCATCTGGTTTCCCATGGATCCCGCGGTGCTCTCCGCGCCCGACAGATCCTGGGTCGTGACCTGTGAGTTCCCCAGAGGGGTTTTACCCACTGGTCACTCGGTTAACACCCCTCAAGTTAACGGCTCCCAGGGAGATGGCAGGAGGTGAAGAAGCTTTCGGGAGATTTTGGGCATGACCAGACCACCAGGACATCGGTGCTCTGCTCTTCGGGGGAATGTGGGATCTGACGTGTTTGCTTTAGTGGCTGAGAAGGCTCTCAAGGAATCGTCCATGCCCCCTCTCTGAGCAGAAGCCTCCTTCGTCCATGCCCACTCGGCGGGCTGCTCGTGCCTGGCTCTGCGGGGCGGCTGTGCCTTCACAGGACGAGCCTCCACCCCTGTCCCTGCAGACCCAGCCCCAGTGCTGCACTCGGCGTGAGGTCTGCACTAGCATTTTGGTTAAAGGAAGAATGAAGCGAAGCCTGACCATGCTCATCACATGCTGGGCTGTGAGGTGACGCTTTTCTCTGATCAAAACAACCTTTCATAGGGATCGTGGGCTTCTCAGGTGGCGTGATCAGTAAAAGAACCTGCCTGCTGATGCAGGAGATCCCAGGTGGTGCTAATGGTAAAGAATCCGCCTACCAACAGAGGAGACACAAGAGATGTGGGTGTGATCCCTGGGTCAGGAAGATGCCCTGGAGGAGGAAATGGCAACCCACTCTAGTATTCTTGCCTGGAGGATCCCATGGACAGAGGAGCCTGGCTGGCTACAGACCCTGGGGTCGCAAAGAGTCAGAGACGGCTGAAGTGACTTAGCACGCATAGGTAGCATAAGAACTTTGTGAATGAACAGGTGAACTTGCGTGGCTGTGCTCCAGTAAAACTTTATTTACAAAAACAGACAGCAGCCAGAATCTGGCCTGGGGGTTCTTGTCTGCCTCCTTTCGCCCCACATCACGCAGGTTCTGAAATCATTCCTCATTTGCAGCTGGATTTAAAGACAGCCTGCCTCTGTCCTCGCCACGCTGGCAGAATGGCGACAGTTAAGAGCCTCAGATGCCCCTGAATTAAGTCCCTACCGAGTCTCTTTCATGACCAGCACAGGAGAAAGCTGTTCGGCAGCCAAACGGTGTGGTGAGTGAAGAACTTATTCGGGAGAGCAAAAATTTACGGGAAAGCACGTGAGGTCATCTTGATGAGAAATGTTTTTACGGACACGTCCACACCGGCTGTCACTGCTGCCGGATTCGCCGGCCACTGGCAGGCCTCTGTTGTCATGGCAACTCAGCCACTCTCTCGGGAGACACGCGGACCCGTGACGCATTAGCAGTCGGACCACTGTGGAAAATATGAAGTCCCTGGTTCTTCTGGACCCAAGTGTCCCTACCTTAGTACTAGCTGTGATGCTTTCCTGCAGGCAACCTGCTTGCCCGTCTCCCAGATCCACACGCTGACGGCCAACACCCGCCGCAGGCTGGCTCAGTCTGGTGCTAAGAGCCCGCTGGTCCCACTGCTCCAGAGGTCCCGGAACAGCTGCTGGGTCTGTCCCGCCCAGTGGCCGAGAGTCCAGACTTCCGTGTGTGAGCTTCCGGGACCAGAAACTTCACCCTGTCAAGTTTTTCCATCTGGAGAGAGCCCGTCTTTCTCTCACCAGGGAGCTGAGGGCACACATCTGCCTGATGCCCACCTAATGGGAGCTCAAGGCCACCGAACGTCATTGGAAGAGGATTTGGGGCACTTGGTAATTTTTTGAAACCTGTATCCTCTTCTAGAGGCTCAGTGGTAAAGAATCCACCTGCCAATGCAAGAGATGCAGTTCGATCCCTGGGTCGGGAAGATCCCCTAGAGGAGGGCATGGCAACCCACTCCAGTGTTCTTGCCTGGAGAATCCCAAGGACAGAGGAGCCTGCGGGCTGCAGTCCATGGGGTCACAGAGAGTCTGACATGACTCAGCAACTAAACAGCAAACCCTTTTCCTGCTAAAACGCTCCCCGTTGGGCTGGCCATGGTGCTGGCTTTGTAAGTCGGTGCTGGCAGGGTCAGAGCCAAACGAACTCAATGTCAACAAAGGAAATGAACTTCCAGACTGCTGGCAATATTGCCCAGAAGCGGGGAGTTCTCTGTCCTAAGAAAGCAGAGTAGGTATGAAGTGAGCTGGGCTCCTGCCAGAGGCGAGTGTGGGAACCACTGGACCACGGGCATCTTTCCCAGGACCAAGACAAGTCCCGCCAGACAAAGGACACTCGGGAGCATCAAGCGGGAAGCCCGTCCTCACGCCCAGCAGGAAGGGCAGAGGCGCAGTGGAGCCCTGGCTCTCTTCTGGGGCAGTGTTTGGGGAAATCTTTTACTTGCAAGTCTTCACTGCCCTCTTGTGGTACTTATTTTCTGGACCCATTGCAATTTTTCTCTCTTTTTTTATGTTATTTAAAAAAACTTTTTGTTTTGTATTGGAGTGTAGGTGCTGAACAATGTTGTGATAGTTTCGGGGGGACGGCAAAGGGACTCAGCCACACACACACACATATCCGTTCTGCCCCTCGCATCCAGGCTCTCTGTAAAACTGTTCTGCGTGCTGTACAGCAGGTCCTTGTTAGCTATCCTTTAAAAACACAGCTTAGGGCAGGGGCCACAGAGGATGGGATGGTCAGATGGCATCACCGACTCAATGGACATGAGTTTGAGCAAGCTCCAGGAGACACTGAAGGACAGGGAAGCCTGGTGTGCTGCCATTCACGGGGTCGCCAAGAGTCAGACACGACTGAGCGACTGAACAATGACAAAGGCGTTTCCCAGGTGGTGCTAGTGGTAAAGAACCCACCTACTAACAGAGGAGACATAAGAGAAGTGGGTTTGATCCCTGGGTTGGGAAGATCCCCTGGAGGAGGAAATGGCAACCCACTCCAGTATTCTTGCCTGGAGAATCCCATGGACAGAGGAGCCTGGTGGGCTATGGTCCATGGAGTCAAAAAAGAGGTGGACACAACTGAGCAACTAACACACACACATACCCCCACCCCAAACTCCCCAGCCGTCCTTCCCCATCCTTCCCACCAGCAACCAGAAGTTCGGTCTCTAGGTCTGTGTGTCTGTATCTGTTTTGTAAATAAGTTCATTTATAGAATTTCTTCTTAGATTCTGCATATAAGGGATGTCATATGCTATCCCTCCTTTGTCTGACTTACTTTACTCAGTGTGACAATGACCGACCGCATTCTGACTGGACTCTTAGCCGAGTTTAGAAATACGCCCAAGTTTACTAGAATGGCCCACAGAAGGGAAGTTCCCGTAAATACTGCAAAATGGCACAAACAAGACGGAAACGCTGCCTTCCCAGCTCTGCCTTCACAGAAGGTGACTCGTCTCTCGTGTGAGAGCCTGGCCTCACACCTGGCACAGCCTGGCACAGCGCCGGCAGGAGGTGGGCAGACACGGGAACGTGTCCTAGAATCGCCAAGGGCGTGATTTCAGGAGACAAGCCCCAACCACTGCTAGCTGTCTCTGTGTCCTGACTCCCCAGACCTCTGACTGGGCCCAGACTCTGCAAACCACGGATGCCAGGGAGGGCCGAGGGGGCCAGGTGCAGCCCCTGAGACGCACTGTGTCCGGGAAATAATGGAACGATGAGTCACGTGAGGGCAGAATTCAGCGAAACGGCCACCCCCAGGGAAATTCAACGTGTGCTAAGTGATCACAGGGTGGGAGCTCCTGAAAAACAAACAATGAAAACCCAAACCGTGGCTGGCAATAAAGCTCAGACCCCTGGGAAAGTTCCAGGCAATTCTCGCCCTCGTCAGCGGCTGCAGGACAGGTGGGTGGGTGAGGGTCATCCCCGCGCCTCCCGCGCCCTGAGGAACCTGGGCAGAGGTTTGAAACCTGACAGGCATGGAGGGAAAGACAAGAAAAATATGATCCTTCCCCCAAAAGGCTGAATATGTTTGCTCAATTACTCAATTTAAATTTTTTCTAAAATGCCTCTAATTGACAGCAGCAAGCATTCTGAAAGCGGGGCTGACTGCAATTAAATTTAGCACAAAATTTCCATAATCGTTGATTTCACCCTATCTTCACTGAGCGTTTTTTAAATTGCACCAGTTTTCAAAAAGGAGGGATCTAATTATAGCTCAGCTGGGACACCTGCTTTCAAGCCCGGCTCAGCTGCGCTGTTCTGGGCAGTTTTCTGTGCGCCCCCCGCTCCCCGCCTTGCCCCGTACTAACAGGCTGACGGGACTTGGGGGAAATGTGGCCGGGAGGACCAGCTCCAGCACTGCAGACCCCTCCCAGGCCTCAGTTTCTTCATCTGTCAAATGGACTCAAATGCCCACCGCCTCGTATGCGGGGAACTTCCCCCGCCTTGTTTGCTCAGTAGCTGCTGCACGGCTGCAGCACCCGAAGGGCCCTCCTCAGGGGCTGCAGAGGGGAGTAGGGGGACGCGGGGACCCCGGGGACAGCAGGTCCCCAGCCGCCCGCAGGGGGTGTGCTGACACGGAGGACCTGCCCATCGCCACACCCTTCAGGCTTCTGAAACCTCAAAGAGTACTTTCCCTTCCCCATTTCCAGTCACCCGGGTCACTAATCTCTTGAAGCGCTTTCAGGGGCGCACCTGTAGTGCCAGGGACGCGTTCTGGATGCGAAAATGAGCAGGGCCGTCTGTGGGATGTTTTCTTCACGTGGCGTGTCTGAAAGACTATCTGCGGATTCTAGCTTAGTGCAGGGAGTGAGGGCTTTCCTTGCAAATTTTGTTCCCAGGTGTCTGAGCGTTTACATTTTCCACTCGCTTCAGATATGAATATGCTGTAACCATCTCGGGCTGAGTTTAATTATTAACGAGAGCAATCCACTGGGAACACAGCTGGCCCCTAAACAGCTCCTCACAAAGACAGCGGTGTTCTCAGAAATGACAATAGACCAGATTTTTAAAATAATTTACATTCAAGTTGCAAAGTTCCCTTGGATCCTTCGGTAACAGAATGGCTGATGAGGCTACAACAATGAAGTGGCTTGGGAAGAAATGCGGCAAAAAGTCAAACAGAGCAGTGGTATTAATAAAGCCGGGTGTGGCTTCCCTGGAGGCTCAGAGGTTAAAGCATCTGCTTGCGATGTGGGAGACCGGGTTCAATCCCTGGGTCGGGAAGATCCCCTGGAGAAGGAAATGGCAACCCACTCCAGTATTCTTGCTTGGAGAATCCCACGGACGGAGGAGCCTGGTAAGCTACAGTCCACGGGGTCGCAAAGAGTCAGTCGGACATGACTGAACGACTTCACTTAAGATCACAACGGGACGACTCCGGCCTGTGACACATTTCCAGCAGTCTTCCTGATCGGCGCACACCACGCCGACTGCCTGCTGACGGAGGTGTGTGCCTCAACCAGGGTGAACTGGGTCTGGAGTTGTGATCAGAGACACACATGAACAGAAACGAAGGAAAACGCGCCGTCGGCTTAAAGACGCACTCCTTCCGCCGCGCGGCCTTCCCAGCCTGGCCGGAACTCGTCTGGAATCACTCACAGGCGAGGCCGCGGTCTCCCGGGTGGAATCCTAAAGGCACCTGATCGGAAATGGGGATGGCGGGCGTGCGCTGGGTCACACATGAGCGTGTCCTCGCTGGGACACCATGGCCGCTTAGACAGGACACACCGCGCATCCCTCAGAGCAGGGGTGCGGCAGGGCCTCGGGGGTGGAGGGCACAGGAACCCGGGTGACGGCTCTTGTAGAGGGCACGGCGGAAGGACAGGGTGGAGGACCCACTGCCTCTACGGAGTGTCACGACACCCCTGGGGGACGGGGAGGGAGAGCTGCGAGGTGAGTAAGAGGAGGGCCAGGCGCCCAGGGGGCAGCACCGGGAGGGGCGTCACAGCCACAGACGGGGCAGGGGGTGGGGGAGATGGGGGAGGGGGTCACAGGCACAGACGGGGGGCGGGGGGAACGGGGGGACGGGGGTCACAGACGGGGCAGGGGGGGCGATGGGGGAGGGGGTCACAGGCACAGACGAGGTGGCAGGGGTGGGGGGGGACGGGGGGGCGGGGGGTCACAGATGAGGCGAGGCAGGGAACAGGGCATGGGACTCACAGATGGGGCCAGACGGGGGTGGGGTGTGTGTGGGGGACTGGGGCAGCGCTCAGGGCTCCCGGCTGCAGGCCTGGGGACCAGCCCTTCCCCTGAAGAACTGTGTCAAACCAGGGGCCAAGACCCTCTCTCTTCCTCCTCTGGCGTCTGTGTGGCCGGACATGGCTCAAGGCAACAGCTCCGTGACACTCAAGACATTCATGGTTCCTTCTGCCTTCCCCGACCCACAGGGCGGGTGCTGGCATGGAGGAGCCCTGGTTAACTGAGTGACTTTGAACCAACAGCCAGTTGCTGTTTAGTTGCTAACTCGCATCTGACTCTGTGTGATCTCATGGACTGTAGCCCACCAGGCTCCTCTGCCCATGGGATTCTCTAGGTGAGAACACTGGAGTGGGCTGCCATTTCCTCCACCGGGGGATCTTCATGACCCAGGGATCGAACTTGGGTCTCCTGTGTTGCATGGGCAGGCAGATTCTTTACCACTGAACCACCTGGAAAGCCCTAACAGAAGCCCTAATAGCCAGTTACCAGTCGCTTTATACACAGATACCTGCTATTTGTAAAAGAAAATAAAACCAAACCCACTTACCACCAAAACTATGTGTAACAAAATGTACTTCTTGATGATCCAGAAGGCTCTTCAGTATCTTGAAGAGCCCAAGGTTACTGGCAAAAAACAAACCTGTTAAGCAGCTGATTAGCCGAGTTCCGGCTGACCGAATGCCAGCTAACCAGTACTTCTGTTCACCTTGAACTTCTCCCTAAAATAACCCATCATGATTGGATAACTTGACTTTTTCAAGTACTAGTGTGAGCAAAACAAGTGAGACCATCTTGTCAGAGAATTCTATGCAGGCAGCCATGGGATTAATTCTTCAAGTTCACACGGGGTGGTGGTGGGGGATGGTCAGCTGCTGGGAGAAAATGTGAGGGGGTGCTTCTCTGAGCCGGAAGTCCACAGCCTGCAAGGGTCACAACAGCCCTGCCCCTGAGCAGAGAGGACAGCAGAGACAAAAAGAGGAGGCTGTGTGTTCAGAAGGCTTTGCCTACTAGACAGGATACTGGGCAGCGTGTGAATGTCACATGACTTTGACAGGTCTGGACTGACTGTCGTCTATACATCTTATAATCATGGCCCTGTACATCTGTAATTACAGATCTCCTTATAGTCATTCTCAAAACAGGCCATTTTACTCCAATCCCCAAAAGCTCTATTTTAGACTAGAGATCTTAATCCACATCCAGGTTGAAGGGAACAAGAGAAACAAAACTGTCCTTACTGAGATCCTGGTGTTGGAATAACCGTGGAGGAAACGTAAGCCTGAGTGTCTCCTGCACTTTCCTGATGGAGCAGCATGTCTCTGCTTGAGTCCTTGAGGCACCAAGGTCTCCAGATTGGCTGAGATGCCTTGAAACGAACATGGCATGGCTTTAGAAGGGTCCTAACATCCGCTGAATCATCGAAAAAGCAAGAGAGTTCCAGAAAAACATCTATTTCTGCTTTATTGACTATGCCAAAGCCTTTGACTGTGTGGATCACAATCAACTGTGGAAAATTCTGAAAGAGATGGGAATACCAGACCACTGACCTGCCTCTTGAGAAACCTATATGCAGGTCAGGAAGCAACAGTGAGAACTGGACATGGAACAACAGACTGGTTCCAAATAGGAAAAGGAGTACGTCAAGGCTGTATATTGTCACCCTGCTTATTTAACTTATATGCAGAGTACATCATGACAAACGCTGGGCTGGATGAAGCACAAGCTGGAATCAAGATTGCTGGGAGAAATATCAATAACCTCAGATATGCAGATGACACCACCCTTATGGCAGAAAGTGAAGAAGAACTCAAAGGCCTCTTGATGAAAGTGAAAGAGGAGAGTGAAAAAGTTGGCTTAAAGGTCAGAATTCAGAAAACTAAGATCATGGCATCTAGTCCCATCACTTCATGGGAAAAAGATGGAGAAACAGTGGAAACAGTATCAGACTTTATTTTTCTGGGCTCCAAAATCACTGCAGATGGTGATTGCAGCCATGAAATTAAAAGATGCTTACTCCTTGGAAGGAAAGTTATGACCAACTCAGACAGCATATTCAAAAGCAGAGGCATTACTTTGCCAACAAAGGTCTGTCTAGTCAAGGCTATGGTTTTTCCAGTAGTCATGTATGGATGTGAAAGTTGGACTACAAAGAAAGCTGAGCGCTGAAGAATTGATGCTTTTAAACTGTGGTGTTGGAGAAGATGCTTGAGAGTTCCTTGGACTGCAAGGAGATCCAACCAGTCCATTCTAAAGGAGATCAGCCCTGGGTGTTCTTTGGAAGGACGGATACTGAGGCTGAAACTCCAATACTTTGGCCACCTCATACGAAGAGTTGACTTATTGGAAAAGACTCTGATGCTGGGAGGGATTGGGAGCAGGAGGAGAAGGGGACGACAGAGGATGAGTGTCTGGATGGCATCACCAACTCGATGGACGTGAGTTTGGGTGAACTCCGGGAGTTGGTGATGGACAGGGAGGCCTGGCCTGCTGCAATTCATGGGGTTGCAAAGAGTCGTACATGACTGAGTGACTGAACTGACTGACTGACCTCTCTGTTCATTTCCAAGGCAAACCATTCAATATCACAGTAATCCAAGTCTATGCCCCAACCAGGAACGCTGAAGAAGCTGAAGTTGAATGGTTCTATGAAGACCAACAAGACCTTTTAGAACTAACACCCAGAAAAGATGTTCTTCTCATTATAGGGGACTGGAATGCAAAAGTAGGAAGTCAAGAAACACCTGCAGTAACAGGCAAATTTGGCCTTGGAGTACAGAATGAAGCAGGGCAAAGGCTAATAGAGTTTTTCCAAGAGAATGCCCTGGTCATAGCAAATACCCTCTTCCAACAACACAAGAGAAGACTCTACACATGGAATCACCAGATGGCCAACACTGAAATCAGATTGATTATATTCTTTGCAGCCAAAGATGGAGAAGCTCTATATAGTCAGCAAAAAAAAAAAACTGACCAGGCCTGACTGTGGCTCAGATCATGAACTCCTTATTGACAAATTCAGACTTAAATTGAAGAAAGTGGGGAAGACCACTAGATCATTCAGGTATGACCTAAATCAAATCTCTTATGATTATACAGTGGAATTGACAAATAGATTTAAGGGACTAGATCTGATAGAGTGCCTGATGAACTATGGACTGAGGTTCGTGACATTGTATAGGAGACAGGGATCAAGACCATCCCCATGGAAAAGAAATGCAAAAAAGAAAAATGGCTGTCTGGGGAGGCCTATTTAGCTGTGAAAAGAAGAGAAGCAAAAAGCAAAGGAGAGAAGGAAAGATATACCCATTTGAATGCAGAGTTCCAAAGAGTAGCAAGGAGAGATAAGAAAGCCTTCCTTAGCGATCAGTGCAAAGAAATAGAGCAAAATAATTCAATGGGAAAGACTAGAGGTGTCTTCAAGATGATTACAGATACCAAGGGAATGTTTCATGCAAAGATGGGCACAATAAAGGACAGAAATGGTATGGCCCTAACAGAAGCAGAAGATATTAAGAAGAAGTGGCAAGAATACACAGAAGAACTCTACAAAGAACTGTACAAAAAAGATCTGCATAACCCAGATAATCACGATACTTTGATCACTCACCTAGAGATAGACATCCCGGAATGTGAAGTGAAGTGGGCCTTAGAAAGCATCACTACGAACAAAGCCAGTGGAGGTGATGGAATTCCAGTGGAGCTATTTCAAATCCTGAAAGATGATGCTGTGAAAGTGCTGCACTCAATATGCCAGCACATTTGGAAAACTCAGCAGTGGCCACAGGACTGGAAAAGGTCAGTTTTCATTCCAATCCCAAAGAAAAGCAATGCCAAAGAATGCTCAAACTACCACACAACTGCACTCATCTCACACACTAGTAAAGTCATGCTCAAAATTCTCCAAACCAGGCTTTAGCAATACGTGAACCGAGAACTTCCTGATGTTCAAGCTGGTTTTAGAAAAGGCAGAGGAACCAGAGATCAAATTGCCAACATCTGCTGGATCATTGAAAAAGCAAGAGAGTTCCAGAAAAACATCTATTTCTGCTTTATTGACTATGCCAAAGCCTTTGACTGCGTGGATCACGATAAACTGTGGAAAATTCTGAAAGAGATGGGAATACCAGACCATCTGACTTGCCTCTTGAGAAATCTGTATGCAGGTCAGGAAGCAACAGTTAGAACTGGACATGGAACAACAGACTGGTTCCAAATAGGAAAAGGAGTACGTCAAGGCTGTATATTGTCACCCTGCTTATTTAACTTATATGCAGAGTACATCATGAGAAACGCTGGGCTGGAAGAAGCACAAGCTGGAATCAAGATTGCTGGGAGAAATATCAAGAACCTCAGATATGCAGATGACACCACCCTTATGGCAGAAAGTGAAGAGGAACTCAAAAGCCTCTTGATGAAAGTGAAAGTAGAGAGTGAAAAAGTTGGCTTAAAACTCAACATTCAGAAAACTAAGATCATGGCATCTGGTCCCATCACTTCATGGGAAATAGATGGGGAAACGGTGGAAATAGTGGCTGACTTTATTTTTGGGGGCTCCAAAATCACTGCAGATGGTGATTGCAGCTATGAAATTAAAAGACCCTTACCGCTTGGAAGGAAAGTTATGACCAACTCAGACAGCATATTCAAAAGCAGAGACATTACTTTGCCAACAAAGGTCTGTCTAGTCAAGGCTATGGTTTTTCCAGTGGTCACGTATGGATGTGAGAGTTGGACTACAAAGAAAGCTGAGTGCTGAAGAATTGATGCTTTTAAACTGTGGTGTTGGAGAAGACTCTTGAGAGTCCCTTGGACTTCAAGGAAATCCAACCAGTCCATCCTAAAGGGGATCAGTCCTGGGTGTTCATTGGAAGGACTGATGTTGAGGCTGAAGCTCCAATGCTTTGGCCACCTGATGCAAAGAGCTGACTCATTTGAAAAGACCCTGATGCTGGGAAAGATTGAAGGCAGAACGAGAAGGGGATGACAGAGGATGAGATGGCTGGATGGCATCACCGACTCCATGGGCATGAATCTGGGTGAACTCTGGGAGTTGGTGATGGACAGGGAGGCCTGGCATGCTGTGGTCCATGGGGTTGCAGAGAGTCGGACAGGACTGAGCAACTGACCTGAACTGAACTGAACCTCCTGCCTCCACCTGGAATAGGAGGCGAAAATCCTCCAGCAGAGACGCCTCTATACAGTTGCCATGCAGGCACTGGGCAGTTATTCTTAGACTTAAATGGACCCAGAAAGAACTCTAAGCTGTTTCAAGCTTGGATATAACAAAACAGCCCAAATTGCTTTAAAAAAAATCAAAGGACAGGCTTATGCAGTGACTCAGCCAGTTCCAGAGTTGGAGGGAACCTGCCTGGGCCGCAGCCCAGATTGGGGTGGGGATCGGGAGGACACACATCCCCTGCTCAAGGTGGAGAAGGTCAGTGTAGGAGCCCAAACGCCAGTGAGCTGGTTTTCAATGACCACTGAAGGCACGCCAGCTGCTGAACTCGCTGAGCTCCTGGTCTGAGGCTTTGCGGCCGAATCTGTTGGTCTGATGCCCGGGGAAGGGGCACCACGGAGGCCCAGGTCTTCAGTGGAAAGGAGGTCTCATCCGTGGAAACAAAAGCCATCACTGCAAGTGAAGCCAAGCCCCAAGCTCCTGGCCGCAGGCTCCTGGGCCCGTCTTGGGCCTGCAGCCCCGAGGCCCTGCCCCCGCCGAGCGAGCCACGCCGCCTCAGCAGTGAGGCCGGGTCGGCCTCCCCAGGGCTGGAGGAAGAACCCTGCCATGGCCACGGTCAGCCCTGCCCAGCTGGGTCAGCTGCGGGGTGGGGGCTGGGAGCAGGCTGCTTGCCTCCTGTGAGGTCAGGACGTTACCCGCACGCTGGGGAATAAGGGGCAGGTTCCCACCCCTGTTCATGCTCGCGGTGTCCTCGGGAGCCAGGGTCCCATCTGAAGTCTGTCTTTTTTAAAAAAGAAATTTCATTTATTTTTGTCTGTGCTGGGTCTTTGCTTGAGAACTTTCTCTGGTTCCAGCGAGCGGGGGCTGCTCCCCAGCTGTGGGCGGGGGCTCGGGCTCAGCAGGTGTGGCTCCCGGGCTTACCTGCTCCACAGCTCATGGGATCCTCCCAGAGCAGTGATTGACCCGGGTCCCCCGCACTGGCAGGCGGATTCTTAGCCACTGGGCCACCAGGGGAGCCCCCGTCTGAAGCCTCGATCCCCCCAGGTGGTACTTGGCACTAAGGAGATGCAGCATTCACTGGATGGAAATTTCCAGAATTCCCCCTTTCTAAGAAAGGAGCTGGTCCATCCCCAGGCGTGACCATGCTCATCGCACGAGTCAGTTTGTTCACCCGAGTGCTCGAGGCGCCTGGCTGTGTAAACGGAGGCAGACCCTGGGCTACAGAGCAGACTTGGCTCTGACAGCTTCCCTCATCAGACACGAGCTCAGGCACCCTCCCTGGATGTGGGCAAGTGACCAGGAGACATGGATTCCTTGTGGGGCCTGAAGTTTAGATTCCAAAGCCTTCACGGCAGGACCCGAGGCTCCTCTCTGGATCCACGTGGAGATGACACACGGACAGCTGTGCCCAGCAAGGGAGCAAGGGAGCAGGGGGAACGCCGGGGCAGTTTAAAGGGCTGGAGGGCGATGTAAGGTAGGGGCGGGGGTTGACGAGCCCGAGACACAGGGGAGGGCCTTTACCACAGAGCACAGGCAAGTTCTGAGGCGGGTGTAGCCCATGGCGCACTCCTGAAAACAGGCTGCGGTACAGTCATATAACTGCATGCCCTCCCCCCACCCAGAGTATTAGAAATCCTGTGCAGCGTCCTTCAGAGTCTGCTCTGCTGAGGAGCAGTGTTAATCCCTGTTGATGATGCTCAAACAGAGGTGAGAAAATGATTTCCAACACCGAACCTCATCCCATTTCAATTTCAGGCTCTGCCTCTAAGAGCTGACGTGCAAAGAGGAAAACAAAATCTCTTTTCACTGATGTGCATTTTATAGATTTACCCCACTGTTAACATCACACAGTTCAGAAAGTAATTAAGGAAGCCATTTGGGGGAAAAAAGCAGAGTCCATAATGAGGCCCACAGATTTTCTGTTTTGTGTCCAAAAGGTCATCTGAAGTACTCAGGTTTCCATGGTAACACTGGCAGGCCTGATCAAATCAACACACAGCTACACTTTGTTGGGGGTCTCCAATGAACCATTTTTCCCCCCCATCTGAAGAATATCCTGAATTAGCTAAAGTCTTCAAAGACAATGGAGGCTTTTGGAAAATCCAATTTCAACAGCAGTAAACAGAAGAATGCCTGCTTTCTTTCCACAGACAATCTAGCAACTGAGTCTCAAGTGCAGTGATTTAAACGTCTTAACTCTCATCATAACTGGATCACATTCTGTTAATCAGTAACAAAGATAATCTCAAAATGTTTCCCCAGGATAAATAAAAGCCGACACACCTGTGATCCTCAGGCGTCTGCAGTCTCTGGGGTGATCCTGCAAGTGGTGTGTCGGCCTCTACTACAGACCTGCAGGGCGCCCTCCCGGCCCAGTCCTCCATGCTCCTGAGGGCACCCAGGCCCTGCCTGCAAGTGTCTGCCATCAGCAGCCTCTTAACCAAATGTCAGTGATCAGTGACCAGTGACATAAAGAAGGCTGAACCCAGCAGAACTGATGCTTTAAAACTGTGGTGCTGGAGAAGACTCTTGAGAGTCGCCTGGACAGCAAGGAGATCCAACCAGTCCATCTTAAAGGAAATCGACCCTGAATATTCATTGGAAGGACTGAGGCTGCAGCTAAAGCTGCAATATGTTGGCCACCTGATGCAAAGAGCTGACTCACTGGAAAAGGCCCTGATGCTGGGGAAGATTGAGGGCGGGAGGAGAAGGGGACGACAGAGGATGAGACGGTTGGATGGCATCACCGACTCAATGGACCTGAATTTGAGCAAGCTCCTGGAGATGGTGAAGGACAGAGGAGCCTGGCGTGCTACAGTCCATGGGGTCGCAAAGAGCCGGACACGACTGAGCAACTGAAAACAACATTAGTGACGGAGCACTGTGAACGTTTGTTTCATACCCTTCAGAACCTTCTAACTGGCAGGTACGACCTGTGCGCTTCTTCGGGACGGAATACATTTGGGAGAAGAAACAACAGCGGGAGGAGGGACCCAAGGGCGCCAGCCGTGCAGGGTCTCTGTGCCGCATGTGTGTGCACCTCGGAATTTCTTTAGGGCTTGGGAATTGCCCGAGGAAGGGGAAGCTTCACAAGGTCATGAATCAGGTACGTGTGTGAGTGCTCGGTCACTCAACTGTGTCTGACTCTTTGCAACCCCGCGGACTGTAGCCTGCCAGACTCCTCTGTCCACGGGATTCTCCAGGCAAGAATACTGGAGTGGGCTGCCATGCCCTCCTCCAGGGGGTCTTCCTGACCCAGGGATCACACCTAAGTCTCCTGTACTGCAGGCGTATCTTTCTGTCTGAGCCACCAGGGAAGCCCAAGAATACTGAAGTGGGCTGCTATGCCCTCCTCCAGGAATCTTCCTGACCCAGGGATTGAACCCCTGTCTCCTGCACTGCAGGCAGAGTCTTTACCATCTGAGCCCCCAGGGAAGCCCCCATGAGACTGGTGCAGAGACACAATCAGCTACTACATGGGTCCTTTGAACAACCAACACACAGGTGATTGGAGAAATGGCAAGAAATGGAAAGCTGTGACTTGGAGAGTAAGGCAGGTGCTTGGAGCAGAAACTGCATTAAGAGCTGAGACGTCAGGTGAGGAGAGAGAAGCAGGGGTGAAGAGGGGAGGAAGAGGTGACACCACTGGGGCAGAAGGCTGTGCGCACCCGGGTATGGACAGGGAGCTCCCATTCCTAGAGATATGCAGAGAAAAGGGAGATGCTGGCCCAACAGTCACACCCAAGGACGCTGCCGCCTGGAGAAGCCTAGGACCTGCCCATCTCCCCCTGATGCCAGACCGACTCCCCGCGCAGGAACCAGCCCCCTCTCTGCAGGGCTGTTCCCAATCTCCATGCTCTACGGATAACAGCCTGCAAAGCAAGGCGATGACGCAACATCCACGCCTTTAGATAAGGACAAAGATTAACATTTACGTGACTTTTGCCTTCCAGCCCAATGACCACAAAAATCTGGCCCTTCCTGGAGTGAAACTTTCTGAATAGAAAGATGGTTCACTCATGCTGCTGGTCTCACCTCGAATTTCTGCCTGAGCTCCACGTTGCCTTCCTCGTCGCCTTCGGGGATCGGCACGTTGTAGTACTCGCCCTCCTCTTGGTTCAGCAGCTTGTACCTTCAGAGACACGGGGCAGAGGAGGGTGAGACCATGCTGGCACCACTGGGTTCAACAAGTCCCCCCACCCCCAGGCTCCAGTCCAGCTGGTTCTGAAATGCATTCACTGGGGAGCCAGGACCCAGGAAACTTCACACGCAGTGGTCACTCTGGACTTAAGCCAGCTCGTCTCCTGAATCTCTGAAAGTGCTAATGTTTTCAGACAATTCACTTTTGGCTCACACAGACACACTCAGCCTTCCTCACCATCCGCTTGCCGGCATCTTCATCAGCTCCGAAACCCCAAAGGAAAGGGACCCCATGAAGTCGTTCCGTGTGGTTCGATCCCAGTCCCAGATTTCCACGGACAGTCGCCGGTCTTTATCAGAAGGTTTTAATTTGCTACCAAAGAACACATACACAGATACAGGGTTATCTTTACTGTGGTTTAAGGGATGATACCACATGCTCGAGATCTGAACTTGAGATTAAAAAAATAGTATATTCAATTCTCTTCCTGTGGTTCTCCATCATCAACAAAGTGCCAGCCCTTCGGTAACCAAAGCTCTAGACAAGAGGTTAGCAAACCATGAGCCATGGGCAAGTCAGGCCCACTGCTTGTGTGTGTAAATAAAGTTTTATTGAAACAGTCACGGCTGTTTGTCTGGACACATTTGGCTATGGCAGCTCTGAATCTAGAACAGTACCTGCAACAGAGACTGGATGACCCATAAGGCCTAAACCATTTACTGTCCAGCCCTTCCCAGAGCAAGGCTGGACAGCCTCTGGTCTATACCCTAGACAGCTACATCTGGGTGTGACAGACAAGCTGCTTCCTGCATTCTCATTCGCAGAGAGGGCCCCTTGCTTATGCTCAGCTGTGCTCAGAGCTTTCTTGCTCTTGACTTACTCAGGCCTCCACTCCCCAACCTTTCCTCCCTTCTTTCCCCTCTCCCATCTCTGTCTCCAAAATCTTTTCACTCCTTTCAGGCCCACATTAAATGTCGCCTTCCCCAGAAAGTCTTCCCTGCTTAGATGGAAAGATAACCTTCCCATTTCATACTCACTTATTCCATGTTTTAAAAACTATTGTTTAAACTCTTACCCACAGCCTCCTCTAACCGCCCCCCCTCAAAAAACCGAAGTCCGCCAAGAGGGAGGACTTGATTCTACATCTGAAATGTGAGAGAATTTTTTATACAGGAGTTACTGATGGTCACTTGGGGTATCGTGTATAAGTCTTGGTAAACTGAGTTTCTATCCAGCGACCAGTTTCTATCCGTCTCTAGCAGCTGTGGGAGGAGAGCCTAGGGATCAATCGATGTCTAAAGACGTTTATGACAAGCCCAGCTCATCGCTGCTCAGAACATGGAGGAGGAGGGGGTTCAGCTCACAACGTGAAGGACTCGTCCCACCGGGGGTTCAGCGTCGAGCGGATGGTCTTGGTTTTCTGTTTGCTCTCGTTCTTGGGGTCAGGAATAAGCTTCAGCTTCACGTAAGGATCTGAAAGCCCATTTGGATCCATAGGGATTAGGTTTTTCGCGTCTCGTACTGTGAAGAGAGAAGAAGAAAGATCCCAGGTTACAAAAGGAGGACAGACCTACACTGCTGAGCGTCCTGCATCAGGACCCGGCCGATCGAGAGGCATCACGACGGTGTTGAAGCGGGGGCTGTGGCTCTGACCCTCACCACGAGAGAAGCTGCCCGCTGCCACTGCCCACCACAGGCAGTGGGCCTGGGGGACCCAGCGGCCAAGCCTGGAGACTCAGCACTGGCCCGGTCCGGCAGCATCGGTGGCACCGGGGCTGCTGCCCAAACCTGGGGAAGCAGAACCTGCATCCTAACACCCTCCCCACCACCACCCCAGCCAGGAGAGCTGGTCCGCCTCCCGCCTAAGCAGCCAGCAGGCTAGCCCGCACACGGCGCCACTGGAACCCCTACAAGAGGTCGTCTCTTTCCTTTGTAGAGCTGGTGGCTTCTAGCCCGCTGTGCATGAGGATTGCACGGGAGGGGGGCTGACCCAGGGGGAAGACTCAGGAGCCTTTCCCAAGACCCTGGGTGGCCCCAGTGCCCATTCGAGATGCAGAAGCAAATGGAAACTAAAGTGGAGACAAGGCCATGTCGCCTGCAGAGGGGCAGCTCCGCGGAGCAGCTGATGGAGGCTCCTGTGCGGGAGGGCTGATGCCAACACCTGTCAATCACCCGTCAGTCTGACGAGAAGGGACCGCAGCCAGGGGCCTTCCTCACTCTACCCCCCAGCGCAGCTAAAAGCTCTGGGGCCCCCAGTCAGCTGGACACCACGGGAACACATCTCCCTGGGCCCAGACTCTCAGCCCAGCGGCTCTCACAGCGTGGCCCCTGGACGGCAGCCTCAGCTTCACCAACCGAGTCAGAACTGGGTGGAGGCAGGGGGCTTCCAGGTGGTTCTCTGGGGAAGCTGGCAAGATCCACTGCTCCAGCCCATCAACAGACTGTCAGCTTAGTGTGATTGTCAAAGGAGGAATTTAGAAGAATTTCAGAAGACGGTGCCAGTGTTGGTGGTGGGCAGTGGGGGCGGGGGACAGGTGAAAGGGGCTAAACACACTGGGTGTTCAGGTGGAGCCCTAAGGGCAGAGGTCAGAGACGAGCGCTGCTCGGGCGCCTGGAGACCCACCAAGGGCTGGCACCGTCCTTGCCCGGAAACCTTAGCACGGGAAGGTGACAGTGTGGCCATGTTCTAGTAACCTGCTCCAGTGTCTGAGGGGTGGCGAGATGACCCAGGGTGACCTGCTCCAGTGTCCGAGGGGCAGTGGGCCGGCCCAGGGTGACCTGCTCTAGTGTCCGAGGGGCGGCGGGATGACCCAGGGTGACCTGCTCCAGTGTCCGAGGGGTGGCAGGATGACCCAGGGTGACCTGCTCCAGTGTCCGAGGGGCGGCGGGATGACCCAGGCTGACCTGTTCCGGTGTCCGAGGGGTGGTGGGCCGGGCCAGGGTGACCTGCTCTAGCGTCCGAGGGGCGGAAGGCCAGCCCAGGGTGACCTGCTCTAGCGTCCGAGGGGCGGAAGGCCGGCCCAGGGTGACCTGCTCTAGCGTCCGAGGGGCGGAAGGCCGGCCCAGGGTGACCTGCTCTAGCGTCCGAGGGGCGGAAGGCCGGCCCAGGGTGACCTGCTCTAGCGTCCGAGGGGCGGAAGGCCGGCCCAGGGTGACCTGCTCTAGTGTCCAAGGGGCGGAAGGCTGGCCCAGGGTGACCAGCCACAGAGCAGCCAGCCGTGTGCTCCTCACACACCACTGACTCCCTCCAGCGACTTTCCCGTAAAACAGTACCTAACCTCATGCAGCCGAGAGCGGACAGGACAGAAGCAGGTGCCCGGCTCGGCTGCCCCATGACCCGCTTCCCAGACAGACCTCCGTCCTGTTACCCCAAGTGCTGGGAACAGCAGTTCATGAGCCGCTGCTGCTTCCTCTAGATCAGCCAGCAGAGGCACATTTCCTGTGGCACGGAAGGGCTGGAGAAGGAAATGTAGTCAGGTAGACACAGTGCCTTCTGCTGTTGGCAGCTTGGAAGCAGCAGAGAAGAAAAGACAGCAGGACATGAGCACGCATGACACCCTGGTTGCAGAGTCCCAGCCTCATCCCACCGCCCAAGCTCCACGGTCTTCACTGAGACAGGAGGTTCCAGGGGCCCTGACCACTGGAGAAGTGTGACCCAGGTTTTTAAGCACAACACAGAAGGTCTACTCCCCTAAAAAAGCAACCTGAGTATCACAAGAGATGACAAATTTGGGCTGAAAAATGAAGCTCTCCCTTGGAGAACGGGAGGGGCCGAAGGGCTCACTCCACCCGACTGAGAGGTGTGAGTGTGGTGGTCAGTTCAGTCCAGTTCAGCTTAGTCGCTCAGTCGTGTCCGACTCTTTATGACCCCATGGACTGCAGCATGCCAGGCCTCCCTGTCCATCACCAACTCCCCCAGAGTCCACCCAAACCCATATCCATTGAGTAGGTGATGCCATCCAACCATCTCATCCTGTCTTCCCCTTCTCCTCCTGCCCTCAATCTTTCCCAGCATCAGGGTCTTTCAAACGAGTCAGCTCTTCACATCAGGTGGCCAAAGTATTGGAGTTTCAGCTTCAACATCAGTCCCTCCAATGAACACCCAGGACTGGTCTCCTTTAGGATGGACTGGTTGGATCTCCTTGCAGTCCAAGGGACTCTCAAGAGTCTTCTCCAACACCACAGTTCAAAAGCATCAGTTATTCAGCACTCAGCCTTCATTCTCGGGGCGATTCTAAAATCATTCAGTGGTTGGGGTGTTCTGGTTGCCAAGTAATCTCTACGGCAGGGCCTCAGGGACCAGCTGACATCAGCCTAAGAAGCGACAGGCTGGTGCCTGGACCCCGTGAGACGACATGTCACCGAGACTCGGGCCCGAGAGCATCCGGTGCTCCTGGCCCAGGAGGCCACGGGCGCTGTGCCTACGCACGCGCAGGAGCGATGCTTTGTGTGCGACGCTAATTCTAAGACAAACGGCGCTGGGAAAACACAGGGAGAAGAGACAGCTGCCGTGGGTGTACCGCGAGCGGGGTAATTGTGCTCAAGGCAGGGATTTTTTTAAGATCACAAAAACAAATCCTGGAATGAGGGTAAATGACATTCGACAAAATAGCATGATGTGCGTCCAAACCGGTTCCGTCCCCCCTGCCCCGCCCCGCCGATAACCTCTGAAAGATCCCTTGTGTGCACCATGAGAGCCTGGTGGGTGGGCTGTATTTTCATTTTATTTTCTTTATTTGCCCAATAAGCACCCACTAGTCTCATGCTGGAGAAGCACAGTGAATGGAGTGAGAGGGGAGCTTTGGTCCATAAGATGTTGAGGTCTGGTGGCGAGGCAGGCTCCTCCAACCCCGCCCGCCCTCACAGTGAGTGGGGTGCGGGAAGAACGTCCTGCCTTGGAGGAGGGCAGGGATGACCTCCAGCTTTCCCTGCTCCCACCATCAGGACGCAGGCATCCTTGTCCTGTGGGTCCAGCAGGATCAGCTTCCCGTGGCTGCTGGGACACGTGACTACAAACTCGGTGGCTTAAAATAACAGAGATTTATTCCCACAGGTCTGGAGGCCAATGTCAGAATCACCAGGATAAAACCAAGGTGTTGGAAACCTGCTGTACAGCAGAGGGAACTCTGCTTCACGCTGTGTGCCAGCCTGGATGGGAGGGAGTTTGGGGGAGAATGGACACATATATATGGATGGCCGAGTCCCTGCACTGTGCATCTGAAGCATCACATTGTTAATCGGCCAAACCTCAATACAGAACGGTTTTGGTGTTAAAGAAATAAAACTAAAATTGGAAAAAAAAAAACAAACTCAAGGTGCTGGCAGGACCACGTTCTGGCCGGAGGCTCCAGGGAAGAAGCTGCCCCTGCGTCTCGCAGCCTCACCAGGCTGGTGGCCACGTCGCTCCGGCCTCTGCTCAGCCCCCAGGCCGCCCCTCCTGTGTGTCAGAGCCCCCACCACACCTCTCTCATCAGGACGCTGGTGACGGGACTGAGGGTCCACCTGGTGTTAACCGGGAACGTCCGCCCTCCTCTGGATTCGTCCCTTCAGCACGTCGGCCAAGACCCTTGGGTCAAACAAGATGACTCTCAGAGCCCCCGGGGCTCGGCCCTCACTGCCCCAAATGGGCCTCCCCGCGCGGGCCAGGAGGACGCCATGTCCCCAAGGTCTGTCCCCACCGCGCCTTTAGCTCCTCTGACGATGCTGCGAGAGGAGGAGCCGCGTCTTGGGGGAGGGGGTTTGGCTCCAGGAGCCAGGACTCCCACAAACGCAGCCGGTGGGGGACGCGGGCTGCTTCCGGAACAGGAGGGTTCACCCAGCATCCCTGGCACGAGACGCTGAGGGGGCGGCCAAGCTGTCTAGCAGTGGGCGCGGCGCCCAGGGTGGGGCGGTTCTGAGTCAAGCCTCTCCAGCCATCAGAGAGACGAGCCCTGGCCAGCATGGGGGTCGCGGGAGGGGTCGACCGGCAAGCTCGGGCCCGGGAAAGGTCAGAACCAGCCAGGTCCCAGGCCGGCGGGCGGCTCAGGTCACCTGGTAGGCAGGGCCCGGGCTGCCTTGACTGGCACCAGGGCCGGGCACAGAGGGCAAAGCGCCCGGGTCCCCTCCCAGCGCCCACAGGTGTCCACACTGCCGGGCGACAGGGCCCCTGAGGGCGCTCTGGGCAGAGTCCTCCTCCTCTTTTAAGCCATGAGCTCCTGGAGCACTGGCCTACGGTTTCTATGACAACATTTGGGCGCCTGCAGGCCCCGGGCTGTGTGCCTTCAGCGCCTGGCTCTCAAGGACGGAGGGACCCTCCTTTCTCCACGCCCTTCAGGACCAGTGTCTACACAGGAGGGAGCATCCCCCTGCAGGTGGGCAGGGGTCTAGGGCGGCCCCCTCGATAGGCAGTGAGGACTGGCCAGGGCAGCTCCTAGATGGGAGGCCTTTGAGGGGAGGGCTGCCCACTGGGCCCCCAGTTCTCCATGAGCATGTGGGTACCCCAAGGGGCCAGGCTCGATCTGGCGGAAGGAGCGATGGAGCCAGAGGTGGTGGGGAGCCGAGGATGGGGGCTCACAGGCCTGGTCACCAGTAGGTGACCGAGGAGACGCTAAGTCACATCACTGTGACTTTAGAACAGAGAGAATTTCTGAGGCTTGAGTGACATTATGTCTTGGAGGCGCCCAACCTAGAAACGAGGGCAACAGCCTGTGTGCTCTGCTACTGAAACGTTCTGTCTCGGTTCTGGGGATGCTCCACGCCCGGTTCCACACGCACCCAGGGATGCGGCCTGGCCCCGATGGGCTGATTACTGAACGTGTCAAACAGTTAACCGCACCCTACACAGCGTGCTCGGTACTTGCCTGGTCCCGACGCTCAGCCCCCACCGGGGAGCCCCCGCTCTGATGCTGATGACTGAATCCCTGCTGCCGAATGCAGCTCATGACACAAGCTTGGGAGCTGCGTCCTGACCCCTGAACCTCCACGCCCCTCCACCTATCTGGCACCCTGTCCCGTCCTTGGCCAGCAGGGACCTGCCCCTTCCCCAGCCCTCCCGGGGCTTCAGCCTGGACCTTGGTGCCAGACCCATCGTCTCCAACCTCCCCTCCGCGCTTGCCTAGCCCACTGGAGCTTCAAGTCTAGAGACTCAGAGCAACTTGAGAGCAGGGGCAGCTCCAGGCCCCACCTGGTGGGGCGTCTCCCCGCACCTGGTCCAGACCTATGAGAGATCCAGAGATTCTCTGGGCTGAGACGCTACAGCTGACTGGAGAGGTGGTGAACGCCGTGTCTCCAGCTGCAGTTCATAAAGCGTCCATTCGGAGGGACTCTCGGACAAGGAAAAGCCTCACAGGCATTCTCAGTGGAGAATAAAGTCGGGTCCAGAGCAGGCGGTATGTTTTGGAAAATGTTAACTGCTCAGAAGGAAGGGTCACTGGGCCCACAGAGGTTTAAAGGACACGACGCGGCCCCAGCTTTCAGGGGAAACAAGCCGGAAAGGACCCCTCTCACTTGGGGAAGGGAAGTCCCATACGGAACTCCTCTGGATTTCGGGAATAAAATGCAAGGCGGCATTGGCCACAGGAGCGATTTTGACTGAGTAACGATGGACCAGGACTCGGAGAACAGCCTGGGCCCCTGGCGCTGTCTCTCTGCTCCATCTGATCTGATTGCACGTGTTGTCTGCTTGCACTGTCTGTATTGAAACCTCCAGAATTCTGGATTTGATCTGCTCCATGTCCTGTGGCTCAGTGGTAAAAGAACCCGCCTGCAAGGCAGGAGCCACAGGATACCTGGGTTTGATCTCTGGGTTGGAAAGATCTCTTGGAGGAGGAAATGGCAACCCACTCCAGTATTCTTGCCTCAGAATCCTATGGACAGAGGATCCTGGTGGGCTACCATCCATGGAGTTGCAAAGAGTCGGACACAACTGAAGCCACTTAGTCACATGCACATGTTAAGAATATGCGGCCCATACATTTCATCATCTTTGCTTCCTTTATGGCCAAAGACAAAGGTGAGGAATGTAAGCAAGAGGAACGTCCACCTGCTCAGCCCTCCCCGCCCCACCCCAGAGCTAGGGCTGATTCACTTAACGCTCTGTCTCACTGGCGAGGCCAATGCTTTGATGATAAGAATGTAATTTCTGTCCCAGGAAATCCAGTGCCATCCACAGACCAGAAAAAACCCAAGTCAGCAACTCTACCACCAAAATCCCATGAACGAATGAAAGAGAACTTACGAGAATTTGGTCTGAGATGAGAAAAAGCAACTTTTGGTCCTTGAACAAGAATCATAAATGTTTCACTACTTTTTCTCTTCCAGTTAGTGGAAAATAACAATTTTTATTAAACTTCTATGACCTTAAAGTTGCAAGAGGAAATGGAATCTGGTTGTTGGAGAAATGATATTTTCCAGGTTATGGGAGCCCAGATGATTCTGTATAAACAACAAGAAACTCTTAAGAAAGACTTCTTTTTCTTATTATGAGAGGAATGGATATACTCGTCATTCAAAAACTAAAACACATAAAAGCATTAAGAAGAAAAGGAAAACCACCTAAGCTCCTGCTGTAAGAGAACTGCTCTTACCACCAGGCTCTTTGCTCTGCGCTTATCTGCACCGAAACATCTATTCTTATAGAGTCTATGTCTAGGAACAGAGGACCTTTTTGTTGGTTTTGTTCCGGGTTTTAAATTTCTTTTGGCCACACCACACGGCTTATAGGATCTTAGTTCCCTGACCAGGGATTGAACCTGGGCCCTCGGCAGAGAAAGCACGGAGTCCTACCCGTGGGACGGCCAGGGAACTCCCTAAGAACACAGCGTAGGAACCCGCCTTTATGACACAACAAGGTATGTTTTGAAAGCATTTTGAAAGGCTCTCGTCCCATTTTTTAGCTATCGCATGATCTATTTTATCCATTCCCTGTCTCAGCCATCTATGTAGATTAAAATTCTTCCCCTTTGTGTAATCACATGGCAACGGGTCATCTTCCCGTGTCAACATCCATCTGAAATTCTGTTTTGCCTCAGGATACACATTATTATTAGAAGTGGACCGGAGCGGGTAAAATCATTCATGACTCTGATGTGCATTGCCAAATAACTCCCCCAGAAGTCATATCAAAGTTTTATGAAGGGTGTGGGGATAAAACTTAAAAATAACCTTGTATTTGTGGCTTCCTTGATTATTTTTGAGGCTTAACTATTTCCCCCCTGCTATGTCAGTGTTTCTTTTTCTTTGATTTCGTCCTTGTCCAAGTTCCCTATAGGGTGGTAAAGCATTTTCCTACCAGGTCACAAGAGCTCTTTAGATGTACTGCTACTACTGCTAAGTCGCTTCAGTCGTGTCCGACTCTGTGCGACCTCATAGAGGGCAGCCCACCAGGCTCCCCCGTCCCTGGGATTCTCCAGGCAAGAACACTGGAGTGGGTTGTCATTTCCTCCTCCAATGCATGAAAGTGAAAAGTGAAAGTGAAGTCGCTCAGTCGTGTCTGACTCTTAGCGACCCCATGGACTGCATCCTACCAGGCTCCTCCAACCATGGGATTTGCCAGGCAAGAGTGCTGGAGTGGGGTGCCACTGCCTTCTCCCTCTTTAGATGTAAAGGAATGACAAAGGCCCTTTGTCTCGTATGCTGCAAACTTCATTTAGATTTCACTCCCCATGCGTCCAGCAACACAGCAGCTCAGGTCTTTACACAGCTAAGTCTGTCCAGCACTTCCTTTTTACTTCTATTTCTTTTACATTCAGAAAATCCTTGCCTTTCCCGAGATTAGCCAAATATTCACTGAAGTTTTCTTCAATTATTCTTTTTTTTTAATATATTTAACTTTTAAATCCATTGGAAATTTATTTTGGTGTACAGTGTGAGTTTTCCTTATTTTTTTCTTCCAAATGTTTAGACAACTCTCTGAACAACATTCTGAAATGAGCCATCTTTTCTCCATTCAGTCACGTGGCTTCTGCTCTGTTGATCAGAGGCCGTTTCTCTTGTCATATTCGACTCTGCTAATTCTTGCAAAAAGCCTGTACTTTTTTTTTTTTTTTTGCCATGTGGCATCTAGTTCCCTGACCAGGGATTGAACCTGAGCCCCCTGCACTGGGAGCCCAGAGTCGTAACCACTGGGCTGCCAGAGGAGCCCATGCCTGCACTTAACCTGTTGTGCCACAGCCTTGGGCATCTAGGGGCACGGTGTCCTGACTGAGGGCGAGTCCTCTTCAGCTGCCCTTTTCCTGTTCACCGGGTAAACTTCCGTCCCTTCTTATTCTCAGTGTTCACGGTTACTCAGAGCAACAAGGTGATGGCCCAGAGAGGAACTCGATGAGAGCCAGAACTTGGTCTGGGGACCCGGCTCCTCGAAAGGAGGGGTCAAGCCTGAGTCACTGGGTTGGGGGGCACGGAAGGCAGCCCCCCGCCCCTTCCCCAGCCACCCCCTCCATCTGATGACTTCCCCTCCATCTGGGCTGAAAATAGACTGAGCTGAGCTGAAAATAACCAAGGAGATTAAATTAAATTAAGTCGGGCCTGGCTCCCAGGCAGCTGCTAATAAAACCATAAGCAGCCACATCAGTGCGGCAGAGATGGAGGTGTTTACTGCTCCTCTCTCTCTTCACCCGGAAGCAGCTGAACCCTCGAGAGACCAGGCCCAGTGAAACCAGCCTCCTCGCCGTCACCTTTACCCAAGGCTTTGAGCAGGATTTGCTCTTGCTGGCTCGTCCGGGGAAGCCCTGTGTTCAGGAGGCCTTTGCAGGGCTCCCCGAGCAGGAATTCAATGCTGAGCATCGCCCATGACGCCTGCTTGGCCAGCAACGGTCCTGCACGTGCCAGCAGGAGAGGGCCCTGCCGTCCACAGGGTGGTCCCATCACCAGAGGGATCAGCGATGCACCCACACACTCCTGGTCCCCAGAAATGGTCTCAAAATGATGCTCTCAGGGACGTGTCCCTCAGGGGCTACTGGGGGGCTCGGATCAGTATTTGTTTCTGGAACACAAGAGCCTTAGGAGACAAAGGCCTTAGTAACAAGCCATCTCCCCGAGGCCCTTCCATCTGTGCTACCACCACGGTCTTTAATCTGAGAATATGAAGCTGAAGATAAACATTAGCTAGACTGCCCAGGTCAGGGGTATGAGCTTTTCAGCTGTCAGACCCTCTGGTCGTCTCCGCCACAGTTGAAAAAACAAACCTCGATGCTCTCACTACCTTTGGGATCATTCTCCAACTGAGCCCATCTGTCAACACTTTGGAACTTCCCAAGGCGACCACATGCATCGAGCCTACTTGAGGCTAAATTAATTCCGAAAAAAAGGCAAGACTAGGGGCCAAGGATCTTGGATGAAAAACTTTTAATCCGGCAAAATAACCAAGCTCTTCATACACCCCTGAGCCATGGCGCCTCTACCACCACCATCTTGGCACAGCAGTGAGGTAGGCGGAGGTTAAATGGGAGGGAGGCCAGAGAGGCAGCGCCCTCAGTCCAGAGATGCAGGCGGGAAGGGTCTGCGCCCCACGGGGCTCTAGGAGGCGGGCATCTGGGGTCTAAGGGCTCGGAGAGGGCCAGGTGAGGGCACCTGCTGCCCGAGGGAAGTTGCCACGGTTTACATACCAAGCAGGAGACATGTCATTTTCCTGACCGTGGGGGGAGCCTGATGGGCTGACTCGCAGGGAAAATGTACCTTGTTTTTCTTTCCTCGGCTGGAGGGAAGCCAGGTAGCTTGGTATTTCTCAGAGAGAAGCTAAGACTCGGAGGCATTGTTAGCGCGTCCCCAGCTGTTCGCTCTCGCAGCTGGAACTCTTCCTGAAAGCAAAGCCGTGGGGGTGAGAGGGGCAGAGCTGCCAGGACCCAGAGAGCCGCTCGGCCTCCAGTCCGTGCTGCCAAGCAGCCCACAGTGCGGGCGAGGGAGCTCCATCTGGGTCTCCAGCCCCAAGCACAGGTCTCTATGCTTCCTGGGCCACTCGTCCTACATTCTGAGGGGGCCGATTCAGAGGGTACCAGCGTCACAGGATCTCCTGTCCATCAGGACTGCGGACACACCGCCTGGAGCGCTGCTCTACGGCTTCCGAATAAAAGGGGTGAATAACGTCTGGGCTGGCGGGGTTGGACAAACACGGCTGAGTCCAGACTTTTTCTTTATCCTTGCCTGTCCCTGGAGACCAGCCAGGCTGGGAATACGTTCATCTGTTCCAAAGGGACTTGTGAGTCATGAACAAGTTTCAAACCGAAGCCTAGACATCGTCTCTGCTCTTCAGTGATTTCACACACAGGCAACAAGGTCAAAGGAAAAGGCCTCAAAGCTGAAGACCCTGTTCTCACCCCCATCCCACCCCTGACCACCTTTCTGCACGACCCTGGCTGATGAAGTGTGGCGTTCTGTTTGCTCAGCATCAGCCCTGTTCCCGCACACATCGACTGCCCTCCAATAAGCCCCGCCCGGCAGCCAGGGTCCAGGGCGCAGAGGGGGCGCTTAACCCAACACGAGCCAACACAGCCTTCCCTGGGGCCACGGATTCACACCTGACGCTGCAGGAGAGACGGAGCTGTCAGAGGCAGACGTGGGCCGCGCTTCCCGCAGAGCGGAGGCAGCCTAGCTTGCCGTGCAAAAGACAAAAGCAGCAGCTGGAGAAGGACGGGTGAGCAGGGCCCGCCCCTACCTCCGGCGTCCCCGGGGCCCCAGGGCGCCCCCGCCCACGAGCTACGCAAGAGACCCAATTTCTCGGGGGGAATCTCTCCTTTCTAAGAGTGGGTTGGAATTGAGTTTTGTCCTTCACAACCCAAAACCCCACCGAATAGTCCCACTCCCTCTCTAAGCCTTGGTTTTTATAGACAAAACATAAAAGGCTGGACCACAGCCGTGCCTTTCAAACTCTGCTCCTCGGAG
This sequence comes from Bos mutus, assembly GCF_027580195.1. Classification (NCBI taxonomy): domain Eukaryota; kingdom Metazoa; phylum Chordata; class Mammalia; order Artiodactyla; family Bovidae; genus Bos; species Bos mutus. Next base: position 518,635 of record NC_091635.1, read on the forward strand.
CCTCTGCCTGGGCCATGGGGGTGGATGGGGGCCCTCCTCTCCTTTGACCCAAGCACTTCTGTTAGTGGGAACGTCCACCACGGCAAACAAGACGTCCCTTGAAGGCATCTGCTGTTCAGACTTGGCTGAAATTGTTCCTGCTGTTGTTCAGCCACTAGGTCGGATCCAATACTTTGCAACCCCGGGGACCGCAGCACACCAGGCTTCCCAGTCCTCCACTATCTCCTTGAGCTTGCTCACACTCACGTCCGTTGAGTCAGTGATGCCATCCAACCATCCCATTCTCTGTCTTCCCCTTCGCCTCCCGCCCTCAATCTTTCCCAGCATCAGGGTCTTTACCAGTGAGTCAGCTCTTTGTATCAGATCACTTTTATGATCCTATAAACATAAGTTCCTGTATCCTTCCTTAATGGAGTGTTACTCATTTGATGTATGCCAAGGAATTTTTCTTTTTTCAAAAATAAACTGGCATCCTTCAGGAGCTTGAGGTTCTGAGCGTCATCAAGGGTCCCTGTCTCTCGGGGCGGGGGCTGAGAGGGCGTCTGGGGTTGGGCGGGGTGGTGGCGTGTGAGTGGGAGGTCGTGAGGCTGCACAGGGCTGACAGGAACCCACCAGCACATGCTCCCTCTGGGCTTCTGGGCTCCTCTGCGTGTGATCGCCCAGGCCACCCATGAGATGTGAGGGACAGCCAAAACAATCCCCGTGTCCTGCAGCCCTAGTCCCAGCCGTGGACGCCCAGCTGCAGAGAGACTTCCCCAAGGGGAAGAGCTGCCAGTGAGCGAGTTTTCCAGAACAAGAGACCCCTGACCCCCCCACCCCCACCCCACCCCGGCTGTTGAGCAAAGCCTGCATTTCCTTCCATGACATCCCCGGCCCAGCAGGTCTAAGCTGGCAAACCCACACTTCCTCTCCATGACTTTCCCCACAGCAGCCCGCCTCGAAAACTTTTATAGGAACTTTGCCTTGCATCTGTTCTCGCTTCATTATTATGGGGAAAGAATGCCTGCTTTGATTTTAAAAGGGACCCTGACTGTCTTTAATTAACCACAAACCCTGTGCTAATTACCCAGGAGGGTGGGTGGCAGCTACAGGGGCTGTTCTCCTCGGGAAGGCGGGTCCCCGGGTGCCTGGGAGCGAGCTTCCCGCAGGTGGCCCTGCCCCTCGCTATTCTACTGGGATGTTTTAGGACAGCCCCAGGAGCCAAATCTCGGCCTTCTCAGGAAATCTGTGTTCTTTCACAGCGGAGGGAGGTGCCTGGAAGTTGAGCTGAACACACTCAGGTTTCTCAGCCCCATTTCGATGCCGATGCCTGGAGCACGCGCACACCACTGGCTGCAGAGTCCATCACACGTGGGGAAACGTGGGCTCATCAGAATAGGCTAAGATTGGACCAAAGACAGGATCTGCTTCTCGAGCTTCTTGGTGGAGCATTCCCACCACCCACTCATGAAGATTCACTGAATCAAGAGAGGAGAAGTCTCCACATTTGGGGACATTTCCAGAGGGGAGCCAAATGACTCCTCAGTACGGGGTACTGAATTTTCCCAACCTTCCGGTGCAGAACCAGAAGGGACATTCCTCTCCCATCTTGATCCTCATAACATCTCTGCCCATTAAAGAGTTAAAAGAACGTTTCAGTGGAAGTGATTGAAACGACATCACTTTCAAGCCTCTAAGAGAATCCTCACTTGGCTAAGGCATTTATTTTCTAGAAGATGATCAAGTTGCTCGCAATAATTTCATGGCAATTAATCTTGTGCTTAAATGATAATCCTATAATTAAAAGCAATTAAAATCCGGCACAAGAATGATCGGCTCGGTCAGGGTCAATGTCCCCTGTATGCTACAGGGCTGGCCTTGAAAGAGGCCCCACAAATAATTTGTTTCTCCTCTTCCTGGGGATGCAGGCGTTCAAAGCCCATCTTTAAAAATGCTTCTTTGTGGCAGGAGTCACTGAAGTCAAAGCGGAAGGAGGGCTGAGGCTCCTACAAAGAATTCTATAAAGGGACTGGAGGTCGTGTCGAGCAGGAGAAAGAAGCCGTGTCACTCTGAGCTTGGAGACTGGGGTGTTTACAACAGAGGCAAACGGTGCCTTAAGGAAATGACACTGGCGACCCTTGCCCCAGCCTGGCCGTGGTGCTGCCCACAAGCACCCAGAGTGCTCAGCGTGGAAAGCTGGGTCTGAGTCACTGCCCACAGAGCCCTGCAGGAGTGACCATCCACAGGAAGCACCCAGCAGCCGGTGGGCACTGGACGGTTAGCTCTGCCACTGTGGGAGGTCAGGACGAGGACCACAGTCAGGCTGTAAGCAATGACACGTCTCTTGGAGAAGATGCGACCACTTCTTGGTGGATGTATGTTTCTCTGAAGGATCCCAGAAGTCACGTGGCTTTATGAAATAGGCTAAAATGGGATCCCTTCTGTGTGATTCAGACGGAAGGCTAAGACGGCAAGACTCGCTTAGATTTGGGACGCAGGAGCACAGTGTAACGCTGAGTCCTCTCTGGGACTTGCCTGCTGGTTCAGGGATAAAGAAGCCATCTTCCAATGCAGGGGCTGTGGTTGGGGAACTCAGCTCTCTTGGGCCGCAGGGCAGCTAAGGCCACAACAGAGAAGCCTGTGCACCACAGCGGAGACCCAGCACAACCAGAGAAGAGCAGAGTCGTTCTCCTCAATGCTGTGCCCACTGGGACCTTCCATCACCATCAGCATTTACTCAACACATCTCAGGCACAGATTCAAGACATTGGGAACGGGAGATAAGATGCCATCTCTGACCTCAAAGGGCTAATGGTCTGGCCGGGGGAGATGAGCACATAAGTAGTAATAAACGCACAGCCACGTGGCAGATGGTGTCAAGGGCGTGAGGAGAAAGCAGCCCATCTTAGGCAGAGCATGAAGCGTTCGGAGGGGCCTCACAGAGACAACCGTGCGGAGTGTGGGTGATGCTCCTGACGGAGCGGGGTGCACTGCCCCACCTGTGTGGGCTCAGTCCTGGAACTCTCTGTGACCCTGTGGACTGTAGCCCGCCAGGCCCCTCTGTCCACGGGGTTTCCCAGAAAACTGGAGTGGTTGCCATCTCCTCCTCCAGCGGATCTTCCCGGTCCAGGGATGGAACCCACGTCTCTAGAGTGCCCTGCACTGGCAGGCGGGTTCTTTACGACTGAGCCACTTGGAGCAGCCCATGAACAGCACAACAGAGGTGAGCGGGTGGAACCAGCCTGCCCCTGGGAAGGGCACAGAGCTCTTCTCCTCAGTGAGAACTCTGAGTGTCAGGGGTGGCGGGGGCAGAAGGGACATGCCTGGGGAGGGGAGCTACCAGCTGCCGACGGGGTCACACAGGCATGGGCACCGGGACGTGGGAATGTCCAGTCAGGGAAGAACAGAGGATAAAGGAGTCACTGAAAAGATGCCGGCCGTCTCCCGGAAGCAACGCGTCTGAACCGGCCAACATGCGAGCATCTTCCGGACACGCAGGCCGAGGTGTTTTCAGCTTCAAGGCCGTTCCCGTCTGCCTTCGCAGAGGGGCGCTGGACGTCAAGCACTGGCCCAGCCTGAGGTGGGTTCTTCCAAGATTGAGACTCACTCGAGAACACGTCAGCATCCTCTCAACCAACGCGAAAACTGATCAAGTTCGCCCTCGATGCTAAAACCATCGGTGAAAGGCTGCTGGTCTCCAAACACAACACCCAGATGCCTTGTTAATCGCAAATGTTGAGAGTTACTGAGAAGTGGAGGGATCTGATGGGAACACGGAAACTGGGTGATCAAAGGTGTTATAGCTCACTGATGACAGTCAATCTGGACGCACCCGAATAAGCAGCTGCCTGAGCCTGCCCTCCGCAGCCCAAACCAGGACCAGCACACGGGCTCTGTCCCCTCCGGCGCCCCTGAGCTGCATTTAATCCCACAGCCAAGCTTTTATTTAAGAGAAATGACCTCTAGCTAATGCCTTTTCCTTTCAGCAAGCGGCTGGGTGCAGCTCCTCCCCGCTGGCAGCCCCAGACGGCAGTCCCACCGCACAGGCCTTCCGGGCGCTGTGGAAAGCTCCCGCACAGAGCCTCCAGGCGACAGAGGGGCTGCCCACCCGTCCCCGCCCCCGGCATCCACAAAAATTCAAGGGTCACCGTGAACCTCGGGGTCACCCCTGGAGTTCAGGGGAGGAGACTGATGCTCTGTCCTTGTGAAAAAACGAGCCACTCGGACCGTAAACGTTCCTGTTTGAGAAAGAAGCATTTAACTCGGAGCTCTTGATCTGTGACGCCTAAGACCCGGGCACGCGAAACGGTAGTGACTGTAGCCCTAAGTCCATGAATACAGAAAATAATTCCCCTCGAGGCCGAGCACGTTGGACTCCCTGACACCTGGGCCGGGGTCGAGCCCTGCACACCCTGAGCCAATCACAGCCCGCATCCTCACGTGGCAGCCTCTCCCACCTGTCCTCCTGGGGCCTCTAGGAAGCCACCTGTAGCTTCCTGGGAGCGGGGGAGGGGCCGCCCTAAGGGCCTCTGTGCTTACAGGCACGTCCCTTTCATTCTCTTCCTTGCCTTAATGCCCCCCCCACAAGACCACACACCCCACGATAAGCTCTACATCCTCCTCATCTCAGCATCCCCGGGGGCCTGGCAGAGAGCCTGACGCCGGCTCATAAACAGGTGACAGACGGTGGATCAGAGTGATTATTACGCAAAGCTGAGTCTCGCTGCTCCGACTGCCCCGACCGCCCCGACCGCCCCATTAAAAGGTGGAAGGACACAGAGCGTATGTAGAATGTTGTTATTTAAATCAACAACCTGATGGCAGGTCCCCACACAGTTCTAGAAGGTTCTTGGAGGATGCAACCTTGCAGCCGCCAGCAGCCTCACATCCTCACGCTTGCAGGAAGCTCTCCCCCTCCGCTGGAGCCCGATTAGAACCTCCATCTCCACGCGGAACTAACAAACGAAGTATCTGAGAAAATCAGACTCTTCTGCAGGACAGTCTATTCGGGGAGATGTGTTCCTGAAACAGCTGTAAAGCCTGCGATGTTTTTTCCATTTATTTACAACATTAAATTGAAAATTCGTCCCCATGAGGGATTTGTTTTTTCTTTACCACTCCTCCGAACCAAATAAAAAGGACAAAGGAATGTAGGAAACCTATTAAAATCACATATTAAAAGAAAAAAATGACACTGTTCAGATAACATCGCACCACTGCCCAAAGGCAAGAAGTAAAAATACACCAGGAAGTGGACGCCTTTCCCATAAATACTGCACCAATCTCTAAAGGACCCTGATCTCTGATTTCCAAAGGGCAATTTCCATCCCACTAGTCCCTTGGGAGTTTCTATTTTACTTTGGGAATGATTTTTAAACTGGGTGAGTCTGCACAGGTCAAATGGAGCTAATCTAATCTTTAACACGAGTGCTTACGGTCTACGAGCATGGCCCCAGAAGCCACCTGTGTGCACCATGAGCTCGGCTCGTCGTGGGTCATCGCTGATATCTGTGTTCTCACTGTGTGTGCTGTGTGTGTGCGTGCTCAGTCGTGTCTGACCCTTTGCGACCCCACGGACTGCAGCACACCAGGCTTCCCTGTCCTTCACCATCTCCCGAAGTTTGCTCAAACTCATGTCCATTGAGTCGATGATACCATCCAACCATCTCATCCTCTGTTGTCCCCTTCCCCTCCTGCCTTCAATCTTTCCCAGCATCAGGGTCTTTTCCAATGAGTCAGCTCTTCATATCAGGTGACCAAAGAACTGGAGTTTCAGCTTCAGCATCAGTCCTTCCAATGAATATTTAAGGTTGACTTCCTTTAGGATGGACTGGTTGGATCTCCTTGCAGTCCAAGGGACTCTCAAGAGTCTTCTCCAACACCACAGTTCAAAAACATCAATTTTTCAGTGCTCAGTCTTCTTGATGGTCCAGCTCTCACATCCATACATGACCCCTGGAAAAGCCAAGGCTGGCTAATCCCGTCACCTCCCCTCGCCCGCTCCTGCGCTCTTCCCTCTGGCCTCTCAAACACCCCCGTCCTTCGGCGTCCTCCAGGGACGTCAGTCCCACGTTTAGAGCTTCCATTGCCTCAGAGAACCTGCGGGGTGCTGATGTGGGTTGAGCAAACATTCATGGGCTTGCTGTTTATCCCAAAGAGACTCTTTAATTGACGAGAGACGTGGGAGGGCCTCAGCCTTTGGGTTCGGGAGTCAGACCTGGGCTCAGGCTCCAGCACCGCCACTTCCCGCCTCGTCCCGCGGCTTCCTGCCCCTCTGAGCTCAGAGAACAGTGCTCGGTGGCTGCGTGCTGTGGGTGTCCGTGAAGCGGGGGCTGTAAGGCTCAGCATGGAGAAAGGCCCAGCCCTGTGGACAGTGGGCACCCAGGCAGGACGCAGGACAGCAGCTGAGTGAGTGAGACCGCCTGTCACGACCGTGGGGCCTGATCTGCTGGGTGAGGGGGGTCCGGGCAGGTGAGGCAAGAGGCGGGCACCCCGGAAGCGGCCCGTCTGGGCTTCTTCTGTCCTGGACGGGAAGCCGGACCGCTTCTCTTGGCTCTCGTTTTCTTACTGGCGTGTAGCTGCTTACAGCGTTGTGCTGGTCTCCGCCGTACAACAACGTGAGCCCGTTGTCGGAGCACATCTACCCCCGCCCTCCTGGGCGTCCCTCCACCCGCGTCCTGCCCCTACCTAACCCTACGCAGAGCACCGCGCCGAGCTCCCCGTGCGTACAGCAGCTCCCCGCTGGCTGGCTATCTTGCACGTGGTGATGTGTGTGCTTCAGGGCTACTCTCCCTTCGCCCCACCCTCTCCTCCCCGCGCTGCACCCACAAGTCTCGCCGCTATGTCTGTGTGCCTAGTCCTACCTTACGAATAGGTCCCTCAACACCATTTTTCCAGGTTTCATACACGTATGTGTTATACAATATCTGATTTCACTCCTTGACTCTTTAAAACATTTCCATTGACTAACCTGTGGTTCACACATTTATCAGGAACTATTAAAAATGTGACGACTTTGATACTTGGACTCTGGGTTGGGAGCTGCTGGGTGAAGGATGTGGGGAACTCTGTGCTATTTGCTTTTGTGACTTTTTTTTTGGTACCGCAAGTGCTGCTAGTCACCATTTATTATTTATACTTCCGTTCTCCTTGAAGCCAGGCTAATTCTGATTCTGAACATCTAAAATTACTCTACAAATTTTAAAGAAATGATTACTAATTAGTTATTTCCCTTAGTTTGGCATTCTATATTTAGGCCTGAATTTCCTGCACACAAATAACTATTGTGTTTTTCAATCAGATTTGCTGTGGACGGAATGTTTGTGCCCCCACGTTTGTACGCCGAGGCCCTGACCCCCTGGGGATGGTGTAGGGACGGGGCCTTGGGGTGACGAGGTCGTGAGGAGCCCTCAGGGTGGGAACGGTGCCCTGAAGGCTGCACAGCACGGCGCCCTCCTCTGTCGCCCGCTGCCCACTCTCAACCTCTTCTCTCTCCCCTGTTCCCTAAGTGAAGACACAGCCAGGAGGCAGCTGCTCCACGCCAGGAAGACGGTTCTGTCCAGAAACGGTCAACAGACACCTTGATCTTGTCTTACCTGTCCTCCAGAACCAAAAGAAATTCAGTCCATGGTATTATTACAGCAGTCTTAGCTAAGATGAGATTCCAATTCTTCCTGGTACCGTCATTAAAATATCTCTACTTCTATCCTTTAAACAGGTTTCCATTAAACTGACGATCTGTGTGACTTGGGCAAGTTAAATTCTTTGTGTCTCAGTTTCATCCTCTACAAAGATAATAAATTTCTGCACAGGTTTAAACAGGTCAATCAGGTAAAGCGCTTCATAGGCACCCCGTGGTGGGAAGCGCCGGTCACTGAGCTGCTGCTGCTGTTAGTACAAGGGCCGCTGAGCTCGTGGTCCTGGAGCTGAGCACTTCTCTGCACGAACCAGCAGACCAATTCTCGAGTGACATGGCCGGACTACAGCCAGAGACGCCACTGGTTGGCTTTCATGCGTGAAAAGTCTCTGATTCAGCACGGGTGTCTCCCCCGAGACGATTCCACAGTCAAGTTCAACTCCTGGCGACGACGGTGTGATCAGCCCCCGAGCCCCAGGAGGCTCGCCTTGCTGTCCCCGTGAGCTGGGTCTTTCTCCTGCACCAGGTATTGTGAGCCGCCCCAGTGGGGCCCCGGTGCCACTCCTGAGGCTCGGCGGAGCCAGGCCCCTCGGGCAGCAGCCTGGGAATGATGTGGCCAGTCTAGAGCACACGGCCTGGGGTCTGTGTTCAGAAGCACCAGGACTGGGAGCAACCCATGGCCAGGTGGTCCTGACTGAGGCGGGGGCTGAGGTCTGCCTGCCCACCTGCGGGGCGGGGGCCACCACAGGGCTTTCAGGACAAAGGACAGGCGCTCTGCCTTACTCCGCTCCATCCCTTACCGCTCAGTGCGTCTCCGTTTTATGGTGATTTTCTCTGAAGCGGTATGCTCCCTGCCTCCCTATGTGACTCTGACAATGGAGGAACCTTAGTAGAAGAGAGAGAGAGGTCAGTGAGGGGCTGCAACGGTGTGGATGGGCTCATGCACCAACTCCCAGGGTCCGCCTGCTCTGCGCCCAGGGGCCCGGCCATCAGTCAGAGTGGGCCCCCCAAACCCCGCAGCATCAGTCCAACCAGAGGGAACGCAGGTGAGAATCGCACCCCCATGCGCAAGGATGCAGGTCAGGAGGTTCTGAGAAAATAAAGCAACTTCTCCGAGACACAGTCACAGGGAGCCCATGTCTGCCGTGGGGACTTTACACACGACCCCATGCTGGTGGTCAGCTGCATGTGGTTCGTGTCATGAGGTCACCCAGTGGCAAAGTGAGGGACCCTTCCCTTGCAATGCCTTGAGACCCTCTGATTCTCCCTGAATTCTTATCTGACAGGACAGCACGGGGTAGAAAACTTGATTAGTTTTCAAAGAAAAAATGTGAGCAAGTTCCCCAAAGTAAGCTCTCTCTGGGACAACCTCCCCCACCCCAACTCTTTCCTTCAACAGACCCTCCGAGTCTTTTATTTTTCTATAAGATCTTCTGTTATTTACAGTAAGAGTCAGTCGGCTTTTCCGTTTCTGTGATAGCCTAGAATTCCTAAATACAAATGGGAACACAGTCTGTGTGCTCATCTCATGAGAGTGGATGTCCTTGTCCAGGAGGAGGGCGTGTCCGTCGGGTGGGACACGGTGGGCCCAGAACAAGGAGGACAGCGGCTTCCACCCTAACTCAGCTCAGTGGGCACTGCAGCAGACACGTCTGGTCACCCTGAGGCCCCGCGGCTGAGCGTGGATTTCGTGGGAGCCCAGAGGAGAAGCCGTGCTGCGACAGTGCCCACCCAGACACGGCCCGAGGGGGGCGCAGGGCCGGGGACACGGATGTGGAGCCACCGCGGCCGGGTCCTCATGGGTAAGCGCTGTGGGGGGGTGATGGCACAGGGCCTGGGCTCCCCACTCATGCTGTGACTCTGCAGGACCCCATCTCCCGGGGCCTTGGTTTCTTCTTCTGGAAAACGACGCTAGTGATCGGGCAGTTGTGAAATGTAATAAATTAATCTGTGTGCGTTTCTCAGCACCCCACGCACTGCAGAGAAGTGTAGATGCCCCAAAGCGCTGCTGTTACCATCACGGCCGCCTCATCAGGTCATCACAGCCCGACGCCCCGAAACACCTGACCACCCCTCACCTGCCCCCACCCAGGCTGCACCTTCCCCAGGGCACCGTGTGCCACGGCTTCTGGTGGCCCATCCCCAGGGGGACAGCCATGCTCTCAGAGCCCTTCTCCACACGGCGCTCATGACTCGCTGGACGCCGAGTGTCTGTGAACCCGGGAGACGGGTGCACGAGAGCCAGCAGCTCCGCGTCCATCCCGGCCTCGGGGCCGGCCTCTCCTGGTCTGAAGGCTGCGGGCGGCCCAGCCACACCGCGGGGAGCGCCTCACCTGTGACGTGCAGCTTTTCATCCGTGACCTCGGCCTTCAGATAGATGCGGCCCCTCTTCTCTGTGTGGTCCATCCCGCAGAGGCTGGGCACGTTGATCACGCACTGCTTGTGCACGTTCATATCACAGGCTGCAAGTCGAGAAGGCAAAGGGTGAGGCTGCGCGTGGCCCGGAGCCACCCCCGCTCTGTGTTTTGGTTGCGTGAACAGAAGCGGAACTGAGCCACCCTCTAACTCGATGCTCTGCTATCGAGCGTCGGTGACATAAAGAACTGCTAGCAGATGTCCCTCACAGCACAGGCTCCCGTGAGTGACACATCCCTAAAATACTCCATCCATGTCTGTCCAGCTGCAACTGAGGCAGACCACCCCCGCCTGGTCTCCCGAACGTGCCTACAATGTTAACAGCAAACAAAATCCAGGGACTAATTAATACTTTATGTACACGGAGGCAAGCAATACACACATTTTAATCGGGATTCTTTCTGCCAAAGAATTTCTTATGCCTTCCTGAGAATTTGTGGGGCTGAGTTTATGATATTCAGAAAATGTTCTTTTCCTCAGCGAACTCTTTATCTCCAAGGAGGCTTACGTGCATTGCTTTTGTTTGTTGTTGTTTTTAAAAGAACCTGTGATTGATATTTTAAACCTATCCTCAAATATTTAAATATTATTCTGCGTAAAACAAATATACGCCTGGCTTGGTAAGGCATTCCTCACCAGCTGACATTACATGGGCAAGACAGGGAGAGGACTAAAGGTCAGTCTTATTGCGGAGAACTAAAGACACCGCAGGAGAAGGCGCTGGCGACCCACTCCAGTGTTCTTGTCTGGAGAATCCGAGGGACGGAGGAGCCTGGTGGCCTGCCGTCTATGGGGTCACACAGAGTCAGACATGACTGAAGCGACTTAGCAGCAGCAGCAGCAAAGACACCCTGAAAAGAGTCCTGTGCACGGAGCTCAAACATAAGACGCTGTGTAGGCATTCCTGCTCCACTGGTCCTGTACCTCAGGCTTCCAGAAGGAGCAGGTGGCCCCTGGAACCCTCAAGAATCCCCCGGGGGCACCACAAGGCTCTTCTGATACTTCAAGGTGGAGCCTTCTTGGTACTCTCGTTTTGAGTGTTTAACTCCTCGGTCCGTGGGACTCTCCAGGCAAGAATACTAGAGTGGGTTGCCATTTCCTCCTCCAGGGGATCTTCCCAACCCCAGAACTGAACCCTCAGCTCTTGCATCTTCTGCACTGGCAGGTGGGTTCTTTACCAGCTGGGCCTCCAGGGAAGCCCATTTAACTTTAACACGATGAGCTAAATAGCAAGAAGCATTGTGAAGCAGAGGTCTCAGTTACACAGGGCTCTCGAGAAGCTGTGCTATGACCTGCACTGGCGACCTCACTTGGGCAGAACTTGAAGGAGTAAAGGCCAGCACCTCTGGGACAGCCATGGGCCCAGGAAGGCGGTGGAGAAAGGACCCAGGCTGCGTCCTGTGTCAGCTGCAACACTTGGAGCTGGTGCGTCCTGGGAAACGTCTGCTCCTGCTCTGCCCGCTGCGAGGTGAGCCTGCAGGGGGCAGCTGACTCCCCACCAAGCAGGGATGCCCACAGCACCATCACGTTACAGGGTGTAGGAGCGTGGGGAGAGGGAGTCTCTGCCGCACAAGTCAGGGGAGGGGTCTGGCCCCCGACCACCAGCTCATGCTCCTCCTGCTCCAGCACGGAGCACAGACAGCAGCCCAGAGCCCCTCACAGCAGCCCAGAGACACAGACAGCAGCCCAGAGCCCCTCACAGCAGCCCAGAGCCCCTCACAGCAGCCCAGAGACAGAGACAGCAGCCCAGAGACACAAACAGCAGCCCAGAGACACAGACAGCAGCCCAGAGTCCCTCACAGCAGCCCAGAGCCCCTCGCAGCAGCCCAGAGACACAGACAGCAGCTCAGAGCCCCTCACAGCAGCCCAGAGACACAGACAGCAGCTCAGAGCCCCTCGCAGCAGCCCAGAGACACAGACAGCAGCTCAGAGCCCCTCACAGCAGCCCAGAGACACAGACAGCAGCTCAGAGCCCCTCGCAGCAGCCCAGAGACACAGACAGCAGCTCAGAGCCCCTCGCAGCAGCCCAGAGACACAGACAGCAGCCCAGAGACACAGACAGCAGCCCAGAGCCCCTCGGACTCTGAGGAAAAGAACAAAGACACAAGGTAACATGCTGCTCGAGTGGGAGCACAGTCCATAAACAGAATCTGAAGCAGAATCCTGGCATATAAACCAGGGGCATGTTATTTTATTAGCGTGCGTGCATGCTAAGTCACTTTAGTGGTGTCTGACTCTGTGACCCCAAGGAGGCAGCCTGCCAGGCTCCTCCATCCATGGGATCCTCCAGGCAAGAATGCTGGAGTGGACTGTTGCTTCCTCCTCCAGGGGGTCTTCCCGACCCAGGGACCGAACCCACACCTTACATCTCCTGCACGGGCAGGCGGATGGATTCTTTATCACTGAGCCACCGGGGAAGCCCTTTTATTAGAATACATTTGGCTAATAAATTCAAATCTATACCATTTATTTACTATCAGGACATTCCTGGGTGACCAGTAACGTCCTCTGGTCCTAACACAACTGTGAGCCGAGCTGCTGGGGACGCTCGGTGGAGACTCAGCTCAGCCTCGAGGGTGCATGCATTCCTGGCCTGTGTTACAGTTGGCAGCACCCCCAATCCTGGTCCACCCAGAAGAGTAGAAGGGTACAGCTGGCACCGCTGTTTAAGGGCACGGGTCACAGTCCTGGCCAACATGGACGAGGATGCAGCAGGAGACATGTGGCTTGTTCTGCCCCCTGAGTCAGTGGGCATCAGTCTCAGGTCACCTTCAACTTGTTACGGTCGAGTGCCTAACAGAGCCGAGTATTCACTTTTGCTCCAAGTTTTACAACAGTCAAAAGTGTATTTACAAACGCACTTAGAATCCACACTAACCCGGAAAGCAGTCTCTTGGGAATCTGACAATCTCTGGACGCACAGGAAACCACCAGCCCTGATGACCACAGAGGTTTCTCGAGGCTATTAGGGTCCAGGGCTCAGGAAGGTGAAGCCTGCATTCTGAGAAGCTACCTGCCTCCTCCGTAAAGTTCACACAGTCTGCCTTCTATGTACAGCTGACCCTGAGCGACATGGGTTTCAACTGCACAGGTCCTCTTAGACATGGATCCCTTCCCGAGAATTACACGGCTGACCCCCCGTATCCGCGGAGGATTACCACGGATACCGAGGGAAGACGATGCAGGCGCGTGTCTTTGCTCCATGTGGGGACAGATGAGGCTGTGGGCCACAACAGCAGCATTATCGAGTGACAACATGCTGATTGTACCCAAACTCTTCCTCGTCTGCTAGAAAAACAGGCTCGTCATTACCTTCTCTAATTACCTTCTCCTGCCCTAAACATACAATTTTATTGAAACAAATAAATAGCCTGGGGGGATCTCATTACATGAGATTAATCGAAGCAAAGAATTTCCATGAAAAAAATAGATGTCTTTCTCTCCTCCTGCAGTTGGTGCTAATACACACCGAACAAGAAGGGAGAAGGGGAGAGGGTGGATGTCTTCCGGGATTTCATCTCTCACTGGCCTGGCAGGATCTGATCTGCCCATAATTATGCAAGACGAGGGAACTTAAAGCAAGCTCCTGTTCTTATTTTCACTGTGGTTTTGGCTCCAAGGAGAGCCCACTGGATTTTTCCACAGTCCACCCACTAATTGGAGACACGGGCGGATAATGACTGTGGATGCTCAGCTTATCTTGAAGCTGAACCAAATGTGGAATCTGGGGGTGGGATGTCTTCTTTCAACACGTGGCATTTGCTTGGGGGTTCGACCAGCCTGCATATAACAGGGATTGGAGATTCCTACCATGAAAACTGGGGACAGCACCAACTGCATGAAATCGGGGGCTTTTTTGGGTTCATAATTAGGCAGGGAAGTCGTATAATAAATTAGAACCTCGCCAGTGGGGAGATTCTATATTTTTGTAATTGAGCCCATATCTGAATGAAATCTACCGATTTTCTGAAAGGTTCCTGAGCATCACAGGGCCCTGCTGGCCCCGGGCATGCTGCAATAACAGAAAACATACTCACTGTCACATTTCATCCCCTGGTGGATGAGTCCGTAGAGCAGGGAGCCGCAGTGATCACAGAAGGTGGGGCTGCCATACGTGTGGATCTTGAACTTGTGCTTGCTCCTCGGGTCCTGCAGGGAGAAGCGGTACACAGACGGTCAGTCACGAGAAGACCAGCCAAGCTCAGGCCTGCCCCTCCCGTCCCCACGGCAACGGTCCAGGCCGCCCGCCTGGGCCCCGTCCTCTGGCATCCTATGACGGCGGGGCTCCTGCTCTGGGCCGGGCACCAGACACCTGCACCTCCTCTCTTTCCAGGTGTGACCTGCACATGTCGGGCTTCCCACCAGAGCCACCGCATCTGGAGCCAGAGCCTCCAAGGGGATCCAGGTGCCCCAGGCGAGCAGAGCAGTTCAGACCACACGGTCGTGCGTGTCCCCGGGGCCCAGCGTGGGTGGGCCCAGAGTCAGGGTGTGTTCAGGAGGCGGAACCGAGGGACCCTGCACTCAGTCAGCAGAGTTCGGGCCACCTCCTTTTGGACAAGGTTTCCAGAAATCCACGTAAGACCAGACACGCACCCAAACCAGCACCATTTCCCAAGCACCATATGCATCCCAGACGGTAAAGAATCTGCCTGCAGTGCAGGAGACCTGGGTTCGACCCCTGGGTCAGGGAAGATCCCCTGGAGAAGGGCATGGCAAGTCACTCCAGTCTTCTTGCCTGGAGAACCCCATGGACAGAGGAGCCTGGCGGGCTACAGTCCACAGCGTCGCAAAGAGCTGGACACGACTGAAGGACTCACACACACACACACACACACACAGAGACGCTAGTGATCTTCAAAGTCTCGAGAATTTACCAGCCACCAAGACTTTAACACTGGTTCTCATCTGAGAGCTTTCAGAAATTCACTCAGAATGAGGCTCTGGCTCCTAACATTAAAAAAAAAAATTTTTTTTTAAATATTCGCAACACATATTTTTCGAAGCAAGAGCACCACTGATTTTATAAATAAAGTTTTACTGGAACACAGCTGTGCTCATTCCTTGACATCTTCTCTGTAGTTACAATGGCCAAGTTGAGTGACAGAACCCTAATGACCCACAAAGGCTAAACACTAATTGGCCCTTACAGAACAAGTCTGCCAATCTCTGCTTTAGGATGGTGCTGTCTAAAGTATGGTCTCTGTGGCATCATCATGACCCGAAGCTTGTTACAAATTAAATCATGGACCCTCCCGAGACCAGCTGAATTAAACTCCAGGGACAGGCTTCACCACGCCCTGCGGGTGAGCCTGAGGCTGGCAGGGACATGAAGGCGGGGAGCCCCTGTTTTACACGGTTTCCCCACAAATACTGAGCGAGTGCCTAAGACGCTCCAGGCGCATGTGTGCGTCTGTGCCTGTGGCAGGGCACTAGTTTATTCGTGCACTAGTTTTACGTCTCTCAGGGTCAGAGAAATCAACACCTTCCTTGGGCGGTTACTTTCCTGGCCAGTGGCAGCTGTGAACGTGGTCTGAAGCGGGGGCTTCACCTCTTACCAGTTCTCCCAACATCCCAGGACGCTGGACAGAATATCACGGGCACAGGCTGGCATCAGCACTAATCCAAAGTTCCCAGGACGGACAGTACAGCCTGTGTCCCACCACACGGAGGGCAGCGTGGAGGCCAGGGGGAAGGACAGCCCGTCGTCCCCGCAGAAGGACGGCGTCAACCGTCGGCAAGAGATAAATCCAGCCTGGCAGCTCCCACGCGGGCCCCGAGCCCAGGCACACGGCGGCCCCAGGCAGCTGTCCTGCCAGCCAGCCGTCACATCGATCTCTGTCGGCGTGGCGCACGGGGACTCACTTCACTTTTCAGGAAGACCTGGGCTTCCTCCTCCAGGCTCTCACCTGGGAAGGTGCAGGAGGCGGGCTGCCTTCCTGGACACGGCGGGAGGAGACCAGGAGTCCTCACACCCTAAAATCCACGCGCAGCCGAGGACCGTGCCTACGATGGCAGTGACAGTGACACCAACACCGCCTCCTGCCTGGTGACCACCCCTGTATGCGGGAGCTTCCTCACAACCGACATCTCTCCTGTAAGTGACACCAACACCGCCTCCTGCCTGGCGACCACCCCTGTATGCGGGAGCTTCCTCACAACCGACATCTCTCCTGTAAGAGCCTTTACAGGGTTCTGGAGACCTTCGGTCTGAATCCAGCCTTGACACAAGCTCAGCAGCCTTGGAAAGTCACGGCATTTATTCACGAGGCAGAAATAAAGCCACCGTCCTAGACGGGGAGTGGGACTTAGGGAACAAACGAGAAGGGCTTTGCAGCCTGAGAAATGTCGGGACGGATACAAGGGAAGACGACTTCCAACCGTAACGTGCTCATCAGTCATAAAAGGGGTTTCCTGAAGCACAGGGCTGAATTTGCCGCTGGACCAGAACAAGGCTGGCAATTAAGTATTAACTTTGTCTCCAGGCTTCCTGGAAACCAAAGCAAGAGGAGAAAACAGACAAGCACAGTAGGTTCTCCTAGGATGGCAAGGCCGTCTGTGTGCAGAAACCTGTCTCAGCATCCTCTAAAGTCATCTCTCATCTCGCATGCAGTGAGCCGCCAACACACGCGTGTGAGAGGAGCCTGCAGGTCTTGAACAGAGCACTTCCCGCCCTGCTCACTGGGGACACCCCACAGTTACCCGCACAGAAGTGATGGGAAGTCCGGCCACGCTCGGTGCCACAGACACGCAGCTGGCCTACACACCAAAGCTGCACTACCCCCAGGCTGGCACCACTTTCTTCATTTCGTGCAATACGTGCAAATCTTGCTTTTTATTTCTCCAGGCACTGGCAACCTCTCATTAAGTGGAGTGTGAAACCCGCTGTCATATGTCACAAGCCTGACATTATATTATAATGAATGTGGGAAACGCTCCGCTCAGATGCTCTGTCGTCTACACCTTTGGGGGAGAAGAAACGTTTTTGACTAAACCGATTTTCATAGGCACTGACGAAGCCTAACCTAGAAGTCTAAATCTAGACCTCTTAGGAAAAAATAACACAGGAGAATTTCAAGTTCTGCTGGAAGCATCTACTAGCCTGCTTTTCCATCTTAGTTTTATAATGTAGCAACATCGTTGGAAAATTTCTCAGCATTTCTACCAGGACCATCAAAGTCATCACCATCACATTGTAATACACCCAAAGTAAACCCGTGGGTCTCCAGTGCACAGTATTTTGAGGCTGATGTGCCTTGCATTTCTAGGACATCTTCTTGAATTATCTGTAAGCATCCAGAAGGCGTATTCTAGATGAGTTCTAAATTGCAAGCTTCTGGGATGGGGACTCATCTGGCAACGTGCAATGTGAAACCTCTAGAGGAGTTAGAAGCCTTTCTTCCCCAGGAGGAAGGCAATCAATGATGCTTTCTGATGAAGATGTTTATATTCGAATGGACATCCCTTCAAAAGCCTTTTTAATTTGGTGAGTGAAATGATGGCAGGCTTTTGGCAGGAGGTCACCCTGGCGTGAATGCCCCACAGCTTTCTCAGAGGACGGAAGCGGCCCTCACTGAGGGCTGCAGTTCAGGGCGTAGGAGCTTCTGGAAAAGACTGTTGTTCAGTGAAGCCCTGGGGTGGGCCTTGCTCAGCCGCCCAGAGCAGCGAGGCTCCTTCAAGCCGCTCCCTCTAAGCACCAGGAAGGTCCCTGCTCTCACCATCTGATGTGTTCTCATGAGTCACACTTATGAGCTAGGCTTGGGTCTAAATGTCACCCACGCAAGCAGCACCAAAAACTCTGCTCCAAGGTCTAGCATTGTTTTTGTGATCTTACACTTCTTGGGAAGCAGGTTTTTTGTTTTTTAAAAAAACAAAAACTCTATGACTCAAAAAATTCCTATTTAAAACTTTTTGTTAATATGACAGTATTATCAAAACCAGATCATCAGATGAAGGGGATTTTACGTAACCAGGGTATGATTCTAACCATTACGTTGGACATTGCGTGTTGGGCAAGCAAGCCTCTGATGGCCCTTCTCAGGCTCCAGGACCAGCCTGCTCACACACCCTTGCACACAGTAGGTGTACAATAAGCAGTCTTTGAGGTGAAATGAAGAAACTGATAACTAATTAGGGTGTGTGTGTGTGTGTGTGTGTCTCAGTTGTGTCTGATTCTTTGCAACCCCACGGACTACAGCCTGCCAGACTCCACTGTCCATGAAATCTTCCAGACAAGAATGCTGCTGTGGGCTGCCATTTCCTTCTCCAAGCTAATTAGGATATTCCTTATCTTTTTGATGAATAATATTTAGACTTTGTGGTTTGAGGGCTTCCCTGGTGGCTCAGACGGTAAAGAATCTGCCTGTAATGCAGGAGACCCAGGTTTGATCCCTGGGTCAGGAAAGAGCCCTTGGAGAAGGGCATGGCCACCCACTCCAGTATTCTTGCCCGGAGAATCCCATGGGCAGAGGAACCTTGGGGGCTACAATCCATGGACGTGGATTGTAGAGTCGGTCCTGACTGAGCGACTAACACTTTCACTTTTGTGGTTTGAATACTTGCATATTTTAAGCATCTTATTTTAATGTCAGAATTTCAAACTAAACCATCAAGGATTCTTTTGGAATTTGAAAACTGTAATTAATAAATGTTTCTATATGTCAGGTTTTCCTGAGACGATGGCGATGTATAGAGGCTATTACCAAGTAAGGAGATGCTGGTTATATTATAGCTTTTAATTAAGACTTCCGTTTTGCTGGCGGCTGGAGGACCCCGTGCCCCACAGCGATCCCGTGTGGATGCCTTCCCAGCAGGCTGCTGGACTGGAGACGCTGCAGACAAGCCCCTTCATCACCAGACACAACAGCTCTTCCTCAAATGGGCTCGTGAACTGGCTGAACTATCGCGAAATAAATTCAGCTGGGATCCGTGGCAATTTGGATGACGCAGATAATGTATGAGTTCACTTTTATAACTCAAATCTTGTAGACAGTGTTTAAAGGCTCCTCTCACTGTTACCACCGAAGCTAGTCTGTCTCCTCACTTCCCCAGAGGCAAGCTACTTGTGTATCTATCGAGAGGAGATCGGTTTGACTGTTTTCTCTCTGAGGCTCATTTGTTACCCGGTTTTTACGTGGACGTCATTATGTTTTATGTTTCCCTCGGTGGCTTGCTCTTTTCCTCAGACAATACATCTTGGAGACCTGTCCGCGTCGTTACAGAGAGACCTAACTCATTTGATTTAAGTATTCCCTAATATAAGTAAATTATGGCTTATTTAGCCTTGCTGCTAGAGATTTTTATAGAATTTTTTTAAAGAGTCTGCCTCTTCACATTTAATGATGACAGCATCTTGCATAGCTGGGCAAAGAACCCACAAGAATCTTTCTGCCAGACAAGCTGAGTTTGACAAAGTGGTCCAACTGCAGATGTAAATGTTATTCATCAGAATAAAATGGGGCTTCGAGCGTGTGTGCTCAGTCACTTCCGTTGTGTCTGACTCTCTGTGATGCCACGGACTATACCCTCCAGGCTCCTCTGTCCGTGGGATTCTCCAGGCAAGAATACTAGAGTGGGTTGCCATGCCCTCCTCCAGGGGATCTTCCCATCCCAGGGATCGAACCTGCATCTCTTACGTCTCCTGCATTGGCAGGTGGGTTCTTTACCACTAGGGCCACCTGAGAAGCCCGGGGTTTCATTAAGATAAAAAATTAACCATCACCAGAGATAGAAGATCCTTAGTTCTATTTTAGAGCAGGACACATTCAGCAAGGCTGGTGGGTCCCTCATCCTCCTACAGGACAGAGCAAGCGGTGGGGGCAAGAACACAACCCCCCCACATATTCCTGAACCTCTGGATTGATACTCTGTGCACGGGAGCTCATGGGTGTTTCTCCAAGGATATAGCATTCGTTTTCCTTTCCTAAAGTCAACCTGACTCCCTAAGGAAAAAAATCGACTATTTGTCTGTCTCACAACCCACGTCTCCTGTGTCTCCGCCACTGGGTGGTGGGTTCTTTGCCACTCGCCACCTGGGAAGCCTGCCTCCAATGATGGGGTCCTTACAAAACTGCAGGAACGGGATCGAAATCCAGGAGCCAGTGCTGGTACAAGGCTACTGTACGGATTTCACCAGTATTTACACGGACTCACTCGTGTGTGTGTAGTTCTGTGATCACATTCACGCTCACGACATCGAAGGACTCTAGCCCCACAAAGAAGCCCCGGCACCATCTGCCCCCAGAGCCAACCCTCCCCGACCTTAACCACTGGCAAGCACCCGTCTATTCTCTATGAGACCACTTTTACAGCATTTTTGAAAGCACCAAATAATATTTGTTCTGATGAAGGATTTGGTTAGCTCCAGTGCCTCAGTCTGAGAGGAAAACAGACTAGGAACCCAAGAAGCATCTTAATTATGTGAACCCTTGCCAGTTCTCAACGGCTGTCTCCTAAAAAAAAAATTCATGGCCAAGTTTAGAGGACTATCTGAGACCAAATCAGAGACACACAGAGACACATTTGATTTCAGAGTCTTGTTTCATTTAGCAAAGACAGAAGCGGGTTGATGTTCACACGAGGAGCCCCGGCCGACGCTCGAGATGGGGTGGGACGCTCCTACACGCAGGATGTGGCGGAGATGGACAGTGGGCGGGGAGGGACACTGCAAGGATTTTTGTCAGGGACTCCAAAAGGCACAGCGTTACTTGCAAGAAGGCTGGGTTTCGGACCTCCCTTTCAGACTGGAAGATTCGCAAGCAGCTGGTGTTTGTTCGACTGATTAAACACAGCAGAGGAGGCAGAAACTGCATTCCTGCCTCTTTCCTGCCTGCGGAGTCCACAGGGGGCAGGCAGGACGTGTCCTTGCCCCACAGCCTCGACCTCCTCGCCCACGCTGCTCGGTGCTCCCAACGGTCACCTCCCGAGAGGCCGTCCTCTCCAAGCGATGTTCCATGTTCACTTCCTGACGTCTGGCAATCTCTCTGCTTACAACCTTATTTTTTTCTTAATGTGCAGATTATTGTAAAATATTATTAGTCACTGTTATTAATTTTCAGTTGTTTATTTATATGTTCACTTATGTAAATAAAATCATTAGTTAAAATAAAATTAGAAAATAGAAAGGAAAATTATATACTTGGGGTATGCTTCATTCAAAAAAGACAGTGTGTGGATTTGCGTGTTTTCTTAAGAATCATATAAACAGATTGGTCTTTTTTTTTTTTTAGTTTTTTTAATCAGTTCCTATCAAACATTTTTCGATGTTGTTAACTACAAAGCAATATCACATTACACTGCGTGGTATTTCATCATGAGGCTGAACCACTTCTGATCTAGCCAATCCCCAGCTCCTGCTCAGGTAGAGTATTTCCAGTTTCACTGCCATAAACCGCACTGCCACCGGTGCCTGTGAACACGCGGCGCGAGGCACGGCAGTGACCCCGCCCATCTTTAATCGCTCCCGAGTCCCTTTTCCATTCCTGGAGTAGTAGGCAGATACCCCTAAACTCCACGAGAGGGAACAGCGTGACATCAGGGAAGGGAGGTCGGAGGAGATCTGACGGCTGTCCCCGTCGTCACTGTGGGAGCAGACGGGAAGCCTGCCGATGCGGTTCCCACAAAGCCGCGTTTCAGAGCTGGTGGGGCCCTCATCCTCACCATCAGCTACTCCGGAGAAGTTAAATCAGGCTTGGATTTTATTCAGCCTCAGCGACACATGCAATTCGAACATTCCGTTCGTTCCGGAAGGCGATTTTTCTGTTATTCTTGATCAAGCCCACGGCATTCGACAGCCAAACTGATGCCATTTCACAAAGAATCTAATTGGTGCTCAGAAGACAGCATGTTCTGTACACAGAGACATTTCTACAGGAAGCACACCCTTCACCCCAGGAGACTTTCTCATGATGGACAAGAAGACGGGTTTGTCCATCAGCCCAGGGCACCCAGCGCAGCGCCCACTGAACTAACTGCCAGCTATGTGCGGAGCGCTTGAAATGCGGTGACTTCTACTGAGGACCTGAGTTTTTGTTTATTTTAATCCATTTAGATTTAAACAGCCACAGGGGGCCAGGACTCGGAGAACACCTTCCTAGAGACGCTGAGTTCAAGCACACGCTCCTTTCTCCTCGTTGTCCAGTCGCTCAGTCATGTCTGACTCTTTGTGAGCCCATGGGCTGTGGCACGCCAGGCTTCCCTGACCCCCACCATCTCCCAGAGCCTGCCCATACTCATGTCCATTGAGTCGGTGATGCCATCTGACCATCTCGCCCTCTGTCACCACCTTTTCCTTCTGCCTCAGTCTTTCCCAGCATCAGGGCCTTTTCCAATGAGTCAGCTCTTTGCATCAGGTGGTCACAATATTGGAGCATCAGCTTCAGTCCTTCCAATTAACATCCTTTCTCCTGCTCCTCCTCCAAAGCATCACGAGGGCAGAGTCACCAGGGGGGGCTTTCAGACCTTCCGAGGGCAGCCCGACAAGCTGGCCCGTGACTCAGGGGCTGGACACAGCCCTTGAGCTGGCCCTTGGACACTTGCCTCACGCCACTGCCGGACGCCAGGCTTTCTGCCCCACATCAGGTCTCAGGGGCTTCCGTCCACATCCACTCAGTACTCACGCTGCCGATATACTGACCGACTGAGCAACAACAACAAGCCGATGTATTGTCATGACTGTCATTGAGCGTATTTTTAGAGAACTTTTTCTTGATGTGGACTCTGAACTTAGTTTCAAATCTTTGCCAAATTTTAATTCAGGGAACACAGCTGAGGATCAGCAGTTTAAAGACACACCTGAACCGCAAAGTCATTACCAAGAAAAAGCCAGCTCATGGGCCTCAAGCACTCAGGTATGTCTTGAGTCGGCTCTGTTAGGTCTGAAGACTGCAGCCCCAAGATTTCATTGACTGGACAGTTCAATTCATCTAAAATTTCAGGGAAGAAGAAGCCACCTTTCTTGAACAGCAAGATCGGCCTGAGTTTTCTCTATGGAACTTCCAGTTCCTGGACGGACTGTTACTTCCTGCCTGGAGGTGGGACAGTGACCTCACAACCAGACGATGCGGTTCCCTCCGAAGGCAGAGCACACTGGAAACTCTCTTACAAGGGAGCGGGGTTTTTCATTGTCTCACGAAGCCAGGCCGCAGTGAAGAGGGGCCGTCCGGAGACTGGACAAGCGGCTCTCCAGCTTCTCTCCGTTTCACCAAGTTTTCGAGAGTCAGGGGCAAGCAGGACGGGTGATGTCTTGTCTCTCCTGCTGCCGTCCCGGGACGGGGTGACTTGGCGCTCCCGGGAGGCTACACACTCTGCTCTGGGAGATATCAGTTCATGAGCCTGTTCTCAACAACCTCTGTGGCCACTGAAGGGAGCGTGTGACGGTCTGGCTGACTTGAAAATTTTTTAATTACCAAAAAACAAGGCTGTTTTCGTCAATATTTTGGGCTGTCTCTAAGGAACAACTACCCACATCTGCATGTGGCCGCCTCCCTCACGTTATAACCTCAGAATCCTAGGCATCCTACGGGCGGCTTCACCCCCGAGTTCCTTCCTTCCCTTCTCAAGGTTTCACAGGGACTCTGAACACATCTTAGAACCTCTGCTCGGTGAGGTTTTGCCCGGAGAGGCTGAGCAGGGAGAGGAGGGCTGGGCTCTGCCCACGCCCGAGGCTGGAGGACCTGGCCGGCCGGCCATCCCCAGAGGGCTCTCAGTTCACAGATGAAGATAATGATACTCATTTGAGGGCTGCCTTACGCCCTGTGTTGCATATACAAACCAGCCTTAATGGGTATTTAAAAAATTTCCCACGGGGAAAATAGGCCCTGTGAAAGTGCCAGCATTCACCTGTCACTTCCTCCCGGGAAAGGGGGAACCGACAGGCCTGCCTGCGGCGCCAGCTGCCGCTCAGGTTAGAAGCACCGACGCTTCTCCCACAGCTGGCACCCTCAGACCTGCGGTCCCGGGGAGGGGTGCTGCCCGAGGAGTCGAGGGCCGACGGGCTGGGGCGCGGCCGGGACGGAGGGAGCGCTGTCTGGTTCTTTGCATCACCCTGTCTGGCGTCCACAGCGCAGCCTTCATCAGAGGCGCCCGGCTGCAGCCACCTTGCTGAGAAGCACAACGTCAGCCATTCTGCAAAGTCACTCTCCCCACCCTCCGTCCTCCGACCGACTCAGAATACATGTCCTGGAAAACTGCCGAGTCTGGAGGGCCTTTTAAACCCATAAAGCCTTCCTTTCTCAGCTCCCGAGGGAAGGGTGTGTGATATAGGGGCTAATTGTGCTCAACGGGATCAGCTTCACTCATATGGCTTCCCTTCCTTGCCCATTTCCGAGGGAGAGTCTAGAAATAAGGTTCTAGAAATAAGAGAGAATCAAGATGATGGAGAGATGGACAGAAGGGGCGCAGGGGAGAGGCAGGAAGTGTTCGCACCTGCAGTATGGGGGTCTGGTCTCTCCAGCCGTGACCTCTCTCGAGCTCTTTGGTAGGGACTCTGTCACTAGCTCAGCCCATGTCCTCAAGGAAAGCGGACACGCAGTGTTCAGAAAGTGAGCTTCCCTGTGGCTTGGATGGTAAAGAATCTATCTACCTGCCAATGCAGGAGATGCAGGTTCGATCCTTGAATCACGAAGATCCCCCAGAGAAGGAAATGGCTACCCACTCCAGTATTCTTGCCTAGAGAAGTCCATGGACAGAGGAACCTGGCTACAGTCCAAAGGGTTGCAAGACTGAGTGACTAACACCCCCACTTCACTTTTTGGAAGCTAGAGGCAGACGGCCTGTGCTGGCAGCTCCAGGCCAGTCCACACGTAAGTCACCCAAACGGAGGCAACAGGCGCCTTAGGGACACACCTTGGCCTGTCCCCCGGTTCACCACCACCAAATCTGCTGTCTAATCAAGATGGTCCTGTAACTCCCGACCCAGGACATCGGCGACGCTGGTGTAAGTCAGATAATGACGTGAGGCTTCTGGTGACAGATGGACCGAGCCCTTCTGAAGAACAAAGACGGGCCTCGGAGCCAGCCAAGGAGCCAGGAGAGGAACAGACCCGAGGACCAGATGCACACAGGAAGAAGCAAGCCCACACCAGGCACGAGAGGCATGGGAGGGCGAGGGCTGCCCCAGGCCACCCCCTGCCGCATCAGGCCCTGAGATGAGACGGCGCCCGACGTCTGTGCCTTTGATCTCGGGCTCCTCGTATATTTCATCAGGAAGAGGCCGAGGAGAACACTGTGTAATGCATTTTGTGCCACTTTTCCAGAGGCTGTGGTTTATAAATGTTCTGTGTTAATCAGAATGATAAATGAGGGAACTTAATTCAAAAAATGTTTTGTATCATAAGCTGTCCAGGCCTGTGTCCCCGTCTCACTCGAGCTCCCAGCCAGCTGCCGGGAGGCTGGAATTCCTGCTTCTGGACTGAGGCTGACCGTCGTCCTCCCTTCAAAGCCCCTGGTCACTTTCTTGGGCCCCAAGAGACCCTTCACAACCCCCTAACCTCCGCCCCGCTCCTGCCTGAACTACCAGGCACTTGGCTCTTCTCCAGATCGATCTCTCTGGAATACAAGCTTATATCACTCGTCGTCATTGTTGCTCACTCGCTAAGTCACGTCCGACTCTTTGTGACCCCGTGGACTGCAGCACACCAGGCTTCCCTGTCCCTCACTATCTCCCGGAGCTTGCTCAAATTCATGTCCATTGAGTCAATGATGCCATCCAACCATCTCATCCTCTGCTGTCCCCTTCTCTTGCCTTCAATCTTCCCAGCATCAGGGTTTTACCACAGTTGCAACTAACTAGTTAATTAACTGTGTGACGATGGCTAAGAGCAAATGTGCCTCATTAACGTGCACCCTCCAGCCAGTGGTTTCCATCAACGTGCGGACGGGCTCTGGTGGCTGGGGACAGAGGTGCTGTGCGCGCAGCGGCTCCCGGCCCAGCCTGGGTGTGAGTCACAGAGGTGGACGGAAGCGGCCACTGCACCTTATTCACAGGCGGCTCTCTACTTAAGAACGGGCTGTTTGGAAAATCAGCAAGGCTGTTGTTCTAAAGCAGGATGTTCATACCCTGGAAGCAGGGCTCCTCACATGGCTCACTTCCCAGATCAGACCCTCTGACCCCAGTGCTACCTTGAGAGCCCTGCAGACTATAACCCCATGATTACATAAACCAGACAATGCCGGTTACCACCTGAACACCAGCTGCTTCTCACCTTGGTCACAGATTCCCCATTTTAGCTGGGCACACTGAAATCCATACTGAAGGAAAACATTTCTCCAGCATTTAAGTGTGGTCATGAGATAAATGAGATACAAGGGAAGGGTGACATGGACTTCCTGAAAAGCTGCTTAAAGAGAGGTGCCCTTTTTGCCCTTTGGGTGGCATGAAACACCAACCCGAGGGCTGGAGCTTCAGCAGCCATTCTGGGGCAGAGGGGACTATGCATGGAAGCCATGGACTCGGACAGTATAGCAGAGAGACCTTGCTCCTGAAATCCTTGTTCTATAGAAATGCTCCATAAACCCTGCCTACTCCCTCTGTATTCTGTTCACATGGAAAGGAAACAAATGCTCTTATTTAATCTGCTGTTATTTGAGATTTTCTATTGTATACAGCTGCATGCAATTCTTAATGGTACACCCATGAATAACAATATCTTTATGCGAAGACGGGACATCTGCTATACATCGACCCCTAAAGCCTCTCTGGCAATAATGAGAAAAAGAACATGCACATACCTCCAAAACAGCCAGAAAAGAAAAAGCACAATAAAAGGAATCGACATTGTAGGGCACTTCATATTTGACAAACATGGTGTTTCTTAGCCACTCAATGCTAGCTTAGTTGGTAAAGAATCTGCCTGCAACGCAGGAGACCCCAGTTCGACTCCTGGGTTGGGAAGATCCGCTGGAGAAGGGACAGGCTACCCAGTCCAGTGTTCTTGGGGTTCCCTGGTGGCTCAGCTGGTAAAGAATCCCTGGGTTGGGAAGATCCCCTGGAGGACGGCATGACAACCCACCCCAGTATTCTGGTTGCAAAGAGTCAGACACGACTGAGCACCTTTCACTTTCACAATGTCGCACAAAGTAACTATGAATTACTGCTTCCTTTTTACAGACGAGGAAACTTAGGTTCAAGTAGCTTAAGACTGTGCCAAACCAGCTCTTAAATAACCAAGTAAGAGCTAGTATGTGGCATGAGATAGACATAGATACGGCAACAAGTAAGACATGGTAACGTTTTTAAGATCCTGCCAACAAATTTAGTAAATTGAAATTATATGAGAAGCTGGAATAAAAAGAAGGTGCTGGTAAGGAATCTGCTTCCAATGTGGGAGACCTGGATTCAGTCCCTGGGTTGGGAAGATCCTCTGGAGAAGGAAAAGGCTACCCATTCCAGTACTCTAGCCTGGAGAATTCCATGGACTGTATAGTCCATGGGGTCGCAAAGAGTCGGACACAACTGAGCGCTTCATGCTGACCTAATTAAATGAGATGCCTACAAAGGTGCCTACGAAGCAGTAAATACTCCTAAGTTCCCATCTGAATTTCTTAAAAGCTCTTCCTGAAATGCACAAATACATACCACCACTGCCACCCCAGTTTCTAAGATAATCTTAGAAATATCTAAAATATATCTTACCAGATTATTTTGTTTGGGAGGTAACATACATGGAAACCTGCAATCAGTTAATTTAGAGTCGTACCTACGTAACAAAGTGGCTAGGTTTGTGTTCTAGGTTGAATACAGCAACCCAATGACATTCTACCCAGATCCTCAGAATGAGGCCTGATGGGAAACAGGGTGTTTGCAAATGTCATTAGTTAAGGTGAGGTCAGCCTGGGCTAGGGCAGGACCTACAGCCAATGACTGCTGTCCTTACAAGAAGAGGAGAGACAGGCGGGCACCACAGTCAGGAGGCAGCCACAGGAGGACGGAGACAAGAGACAGGGGCGCAGCCACACACCAAGGACGGCCGGAGTCCTTGAAACCGGACAGACAAGGGAGAGCCTTCGCAGGGAGCGCCTTCGACGTGGACTGCCAACCTCAGGGCCGTGGAAGCACACCCAGATTGTTTTAAGATAGCAGTCTGTGGTGATGCGCCGCAGCGCCCCCGGAGACAAGGGGCCTGCAGACAGACTCAGGGCGTCAGGGCACACTGACTGATGGGAGGAGGACGCTGAGGTCCACACCTGTGTGTGTGGAAGACAGCCCGCCCACCCTCTCCCCGTCCCCTCTCGCCTCTCCTCCCCGCCTCTCTCCTTCCCCTCTCCCCCCCTCCTCCCCCCATCTCCTTCCCCCCTCCCCCTCCCCCCTCTCTCCCTCCTGTCTCTCCCCTTCCCCCTCTCCCCCCCTCTTCCCTCCCTCTCTCCCCCCCTCTCTCCCTCTCCCCTCTCTCCCCCCTCTCTCCCTCCTCTCTCCCTCCCTCCCTCTCTCCCCCCTCTCTTCCTCCCTCTCTCCCCCCTCTCTCCCTCCTCCTTCCCCTCTCTGTCCCCCCTCTCCCTTCCCTCTCTTCCCCCTCCCTCTCTGCGGGGAGTGAGCTCCCCCTCTGGGAAGGAGGCTCGGCATAGGCAAAGGTGGGATCAAGCCTCAGGAGTCTCCCTGGAAATTCTCAAGCATCTACCCCCAAAACCAGAGTCTGCCTACTTTCTGCTTTGTGCTTTCACCTACACCTCTGACTTTATGGGGGGCTGTCCCCCACTACCTCTCTCTGAAAAAAGAGTTAACTTACAGCTCCAGTTAATAATTCCTGGCTGTGACAGTGTTTCAACCTACAAACTCCTTTGGAAGTCCTCTAGCCTGCCTGAATAGGTTTTTCCGGCCACATGTGATTGCTCAGAGCCTCCCAACTGTGAGAGGCATGAGATGTTCTAAACTGTCTAAATACAGATTCCTTTGAGCAGTTAAAAGATTGATTAGAAATTGTATTGGTGAAGGGATTTTCACTTGTTGGGCCAATGTTTGCTGCTAAGTCTCCATATCCCTTACCTGCTGTGTCCCTGGCAGTGTATTGATTAATATAATTGGTGTAAGTAGTAGCTTTAATGTTTGTAACCTGGGACCCTTGAGTTAATTCTTTTTCTTGTTGTAGCCCACCACACCTTTGCTCTGCAGGAATGCAACCTTATCTAATGCTTTTGGAGGGTGGTGCTTGAGTTATCACCTTTAGAGAAAAATAAGTTTTCTGAAGAAAGGGTCTTAAAATGTTAACAGGCCTCCGGGCCAGAAGATGATGCAAATCACCTAAGCTTTTGCATATGATAAGTTTGCAGGAAGAAAGCCTGGTTTGCTGCTTGACTCTACCCCTTCCCCCATTATTCTCTATGCATAACTTAAGGTATAAAAACTACTTTGGAAAATAAAGTGCGGGCCTTGTTCACCGAAACTTGGTCTCCCCATGTCGTTCTTTATCTTACCTTCTGGCTGAATTATTCAGCCTCTTCACTGAATTTTCCTACTGAGCTATCCTTAAAGCTATCCTTATTCTATTACTCTTTATATCCTTAATTAACGTTTAATTAAGCAGTTGTTTCCTGATCCTCGCCTATGCCGTCTCTCCTTCGAATACCCTGGATCAGCCGGGGCTGGACCCCGGCACCTCTCTCTCCTGTCTTTCCCACTCCTTCCCTCTCTCCCCCACCTCTCCCCTCTCTTTCCCCCTCCCTCTCCCCCTCCCCATCTCCCCCCTCTCTCCTTCCCGTCTTTCCCCCTCCCTCCCTCTCTCCCCTTCCCTCTCCCCCTCCCCCCTCGCCCCTCCCTCTCTCTCCCCCTCCCCCCTCCCTCCCCCCGCTTCCATTCCCTCCCTCTCTCTCCCCTCTCTTTCCCCCTCCTTCCCTCTCCCTGCTCCATCTCTCTCTCTCCTGTAGACTGCTATGCAGCTGACCTCTAGTTCTGCCCCTGACCACTGGACTCAACTCTTGAGACTGTACCAGATTCCAGGACACTGGCTGAGAACTCCAGGAACCAAGGCTGAATTTCATCTGTTACTGAGGTGAGAAAATGCGTACATCAAATATACCAACAAACAGCCACTAATTAGATTTGGGGACAAGATTCGATTTTATCCTGGACTATAAGCAATCCTTGTACACAATTGAAACTTATGTATATTTGCCTAATTCTAAACTTTATGTTCTATTCTTCTGAAATTAACATAATCAAGTTTAGGATACTTATGTTTAAAATACCAAATGAATAAACATGACTTCATACATCCTCTATAGTTTTACAAGCCTGTGATGAAGAAACGCAATTATGATAATTTAAAGACGGAAACAATAATTTCCTGCAACTGTTTGTAAGAAAAAAAAGTGTTTTCTTCCCCTGGAAAAATTCACAATACCACAAATGAGACACTTATCTCTTGAGCTTCCATATAACTTAGTTTCCAAAAACCCTTAACAGAATCAGTGAAATAGTCTCAACTGCACGTGTGAGTTTCAAATTTATATAACACTTTTATGAAAAATTCACAAATCTTAAAATGTTCTCAAAGTAAATCGGTTACCCCACTAACTCAGCATTCCCTTCAGTAACTCAGTACCTACCCTAATAGGCTATAAAAGGATTCAGAATCCTATATGTTATATTTACTATATTGACACAATCAATATCAGATTTCTCCAACCACCAAACGCTCCTAAAACTCCAGTACACAGAACCACAGGGCAATCGCTCTGTTCTTGTGTCTCTTTGGTGTTTAAAACATTTGCTATTTATTCATCCATTTTCTATTCACATGGAGACATGTGCTTAAAACAAAATAAGTACTGTACTCTGTCAACTCCACAATGAAAAGATAAACACCCCAAATATAGCATGAGCTGCGGCTCTGAACACACGTTCCTCCAGGAGCCATATAGTGACCAATGAACACATGAAAATGGTCAAAACCCTCAGCCAACCGGGATCTAACGCCTGGTGATCTGAGGCGGAGCTGATGTGGTGATCAGAGAAATAAAGTGCACAGTAAGAGTAATGCACCTGAATCATCAAAAACCACCCCGGCAACCCTGTCCACGGGAGAAACTGCCGTCCACACAACTGTCCCTGGTGCCAAGAAGAGTGGGGACTGCTGCTCTCAGGAACACACTCTTAGGGACTCAGAGTCTGTTTATAAAACTGTTTTTAAATGCTTCTTAAAAACTGCATTACAGAGTAAGAAAATGAAGAAAAAAAATTTCCAAGAATCCCAACCACCACCACTCGATCATGCATCACTCCAGTGTATTTCTTATTTGATAGTTTAAAATGTGTCTTTCTTTAAGTTATACATATGTTAAAATCTTACTTTTCATTTAATATTAGATGAATTTAGACATGTTACCATGACTTTAGAATAAATTTCAAGTGAATGCATACATGAATTCATGCATGGACATATTCATGCATATGAAACCCTGTATTTCTGGTCTTAGATTTCTAGAAGTAGTAAAGCCACAAGATTTCCAGAGTTCCTGATATATATCGCCCTGTGCTAGCTAAGAGTTTACGCTGCAGTCTTAAACATGGAGAAATACTGCTGATGCACCACCAGCAACTGATAAGTTGCCTTTTTAAAAGAGCTTTTTGCTAATTAAATATGCGAGTAATGACATTTCCTGTTTTTAACTTTACTATCTTTGTCAGAACATTTTCTGTTTGTTTTTAATTATATTCCCTCTATTGTGGGCTTTCTTTTTGAATTCTTTTGCCATTTTGTCTCCTGGAGTCCTTAAATTTGCATGAGGTCTTCACTAGCCTTCTTCAATTCTACTGTTTCCTGGTTTTTCCTTGGTTCGGCTTTATTATATTTAACCTTCCATCTCTCTTAAGTTTATTTTCATGCATGGTATACAATGAGTGTCTAAATTCACTTTTCTCCCAAATTACTAATGAGTTTATTCCAAATGATTTATTGAGCAATCTTTCACTTATCATTGATAAGTAGCAGATTAAACAACAACAGTTAAATTCAGCATCTTTGTTTTTTTCTTTTTTTCAACTAAGGCCAGTACATGCTTGGAAAAATCTGGGTGGCATAGAAAGAAGAGATCGGAACCTCATTACTATTAACTGATCTCACAAACTGACGACTGTGCTCACACGCTGATGTGCACACATGTGCACACGTATGTCTCTATACACGGACGCATATACAGCTGCTAAAGAGAAGGGGGTATTTTGAGAACAAGTAAGCTGGACAGCGGTGCTGGCGCTGGAACACCAGGCTCGGTCTGGGTCTGATCAACACAGTTAAAGCAAACCGGTGCTGAGATGGAGACACAGCCCTCTGCTCCAGCACCTCCACCGCGCTCGTTCGTATCTGTCAGCCATCTGCCGTGGATAGCCGGCTTGACGCCCTAGATGTCAAGCTTCCCTGCTGCTCTTGTGCCCTCATGTCTCCTCTTCACTACAGGGGACGCTACAGCTGTGACACTCGCTCGCTGGCTGACTCAGGGCTGGCTGAGTGCTTACGATGTGCCAGGAACGGTGACAAATGCTGCAGCAACAAGCCCACCAATAACCATGGTCTCATCACACTCTCATGTGGATGGTGACCCCCCACCCCCTCCCCAACGCCCTGAAACAAGACGGTGTCACAGAGGGTGACGTGGAGCATCGAGGTGGACCTGGAGACCGCAAGCAGCAGCTGAGTGTCCCTGGACCTCAGCGGGGAGGGGAGGTGGGTCCAGAGAGGGAAGCTTTGCCAGCCACCTCCCCGCACAGGGACGCCGCCCCCGCTCTGTGGCCCTGCCAGGCACACCACAGCTCCTGGGGCATCTGTGCAGCTGTTTTACCCTCTGCTGCCAGGGTCCACGCACAGGCACCACGACCTCAACCTCCACCCAGGACCCAGAGGGCACCTGGCGTCTGTTACATGAAGGGAGTCAGTCCTGAAAAGATGCCCAGGGAGTCTCCTCTTAAAACGCACTCCAACGGCACTGCCGTTCCCATCTGTGAAAACCCACATTTACTCCAATGGCCTCTGGGGACTCGTCGGTCCGCTGAGAACCGTCTCTGGTGAGAAAGCCGTTGATGGAGACAGCTCCGCGTGCCTGTCGGTTGGCACTCCCACACTTCAGGCACAAAGGCAGCGGGGACGGGCCAGCAGAGGCCACGTCTACTGTGGACCCTACGGTGGGCCTGCGGTTGATATCTGGTGGCTCCTGGAGTCTCCTCTGCCGGCTCTATCTCAGGGTTAGAGCCACAGCAAGCACACCACGGCAACCAGAAGTACGTGGCAGGTGCCGGCTCAAACTCTGCGTTAATTTACTGGATCCTACCAACAAACAACCTGTGTCCCCTAGAAAGGTTGGCCAGCCCATTTGTCTGGATTCACCCAACAGATCAGGAGTCAAACGTAATCTGTCCAAGGACAAGAGAGCTCACGCTGAGGTTCAGGAGATACTGAGTCCAGACTCCAGCGCGAGCTCTGCTGTAAGTTCCACACTGAGCCCCCATGAGCTGCTCCAAAACCCAGGAGGTAAGCACATCCTCCATTTCACAGAAGAGGGCCAAGGGTAGGGTGCATCCCCCCCTCAAGGCTCTCACACTTTTTCAGAGACCAGTCTGAACCCTCACCTCCAGCACTGGGAACCGTGACCTGCTGTGGAATAAGGTCTCTGCAGGCGAGCTTAAGGACCTCACAGGGGACCCTAAACCCAATGCAGGGTGTTCTCGGAAAGAAGAGGAGGCTCTGACAGGGCCCCAGGGGAGAAGGAGGTGTGAGGACAGAGGCAGAGACCGGGGTGATGCTCCACAGCACAGAAACACCAGGAGTTAAGCCAGGGGAGGAAGGAAGCCCCCCGCACCCCGTCCCCCTGCTGCCCACCCCCCGTGACCCCATCCCCCCCACGCCCCCATCCCCCCCACCTTCCCCCCATGCCTCCATCCCCCCCAACCCCACACAGCCTCTGCAGGGGGCCCGGCCCAGCTGACACCTTGATTCCGGACCCCCGGCCTCCAGAGCTGAAAGAGAATGCGGTTCTGTTCCTTTCTAAGCCGCGTGGTTGGCAGTGATGTTTTACAGCCGTCCTAGGAAACCAATGACCAATTCACCTGGCAGATCTGCTTGACGCCAGGCCAGAACGAAGCAGGCAGGAAGACGTGGCGGGAGACTGGGGCCCAAACGTACTGTTTTTTCCCTTCTGCCCACCCACAGACTTCTGCTTTGAACTCAACCCAAAACCAGCCATAGAGGTTAGCAGCATGAAATGCCAGCACGCTTAGAATATGTATCACCAGCTTCTTAGAATATGCTTACCTAACTCGAGGCTTTAGGCTGTTGGTCTTAATTTGATGACGCATACCTCTGCAATCTCAGAGTTACAATAACTTATTTTGGAGGAGAGACTATAATAGCACTGGCTTTTTTTTTCCTTTCCCTTTTAAAAAGGCAAATCCATTTTTTTAAAAAAGAATGAAAAATACTGATCACCTAGAACCCTACCGCCTTAATAGAATTATTTCTCATTGAAAAAAACTACCTCTCAATTAAAATAATTTCCTCTGCTCCTAACCAGGCAAAGTGATTTTTTTTTTTTGGTGGGGGGGATGGGGGCTCATTTAACTAAACATTAACCCAGGAATTGTTTGATTTCCATCAAGGATATGCAAGACCAGCACTATAATTCTGTAAGAATGTTTTCCTGAAGGAAACTAACCATTGACTGTGACTTCCTTCTGGGTGTCACCTTGAGGCTCAGGGGAATGCGTTCATTCTGCAGAGACTCAACACCTTCTCATCCACCCTCATCCCAAGCAACTTGCTGTGTTTATGAGTCCCCAAGACAGAAAAAGATCAGGATTCAGAGTCTGGAGCCATTAAACATAAAAGTGTCACTCACATGTGGAATCTACTTTTTAAAAATGATATAAATGAACTTATTTACAAAACAGAAGTAGACTTACAGATATCAAAAACAAACTTATGGTTAGCAAACAGTAAGGGTGGTGGGGGGATAAATTACGAGCTTGGGGTGAACACAGACTCACCACTACATGGAAACAGATAACCAGCGAGGACCTGCTGCGCAAGGGAGCTGTATGCAGTCCTCTGTGATGACCTCTATGGGAAAACAGCCTGGAAAAGGATGGAGACTGTGCACGGGCTTCCGTGGTGAGGAACGCGCCTGCGGATGCGGAGAAGGAAACGGCAACCACTCCAGGATTCTTGCCTGGAGACTCCCATGGGCAGAAGAGCCCACACACATGAAATGGGAAAACCAGCTCTCATGCTTCTTTCAGAGATCAGTCTGAATCCTCACCTCTAGTTTTATATGTGACTGAATCCCTTTGCTGTATACCTGAAACTAACACAACATTTTAAGTCAAATAGACTCCAATACAATTTTAAAAATAATAAAAATAAGTAGAGTGGGTTGCCTTGCCTTCCAGATTTATTTCCTCTTCTTGTGTTATTGCACTAGTTAGGACGTTCAAGATGATGTTGAAAAACAGTGGTGAAAAGGAACATCATGATCTTGTCTTGTTCCTGATCTTAATAGGAAAGTTTCAAGTTTCTCACCATCATATATGATGTTAGCTGTAGGTTTTTTGAGTATTCTTGCCTGGTGAATTCCATGAACAAAGCCTGGTGGGCTACAGTCCATGGGGTCACAAAGAGTTGGATACAACTGAGCAACTAACTCTAACTAATACAAATTCATGTATTACAACTGAGAGCAAAGGCTTAAACAGTACATTTACACATTAAATTCCTGTTTTTATTTATCAAGGTAAAAAAAAAAATAAGTAGAACAATGAGATAGGACAGGAAATTGTCAAATCATGTAGCAATACTCATGAGGTATTTCCCCCCAGATCTCTCATTTAACACGTAGCTCACCCAGTGTCCGACATCTGAGAGCGTCAGCTGTCTTTGGGCACCCTTCCTGACTATCGCCATCTCCATCTCACAGAAGATGAAGCAGACCCAGGAACACAGCTCACCCAGAGACACAGAGGTCGGGGCCAGGGCTCCGACACGCCGCCTGAGCCATCCAAATGGACGCGATCAGCTCGCGCCCAGAACACACGTAAGCACTTAAAACCTCGGCTGAGTCAAGTTGATGTACGGCAGAAACCAACACAATACTGTAAAGCAATATCCTCCAGTTAGAAATAAATAAATTGAAAAAAAAGTTATAGAGCGATTCCCTCTCACGTATGGTTAACAGGGAAAAAAAGGCGGAATAACATGTTGTGAAAAGAGAACATCATGTGAGTGTTACAGTTCAGGGCCCATAAGCCTCTCTGATTGGAGCCCCTGGGTTCTGGGCCTCGCCTACAGCCGCATCCGCCCTGGGCCATAGAGTTTAGAGGATGCGGCAGAGACAAACGTTCCACCTACTTCTAGGAACACGTGATAAGCTGAGAATTACAGAAAAAATCAACACCCCAAATTTCACCCAAGATGTACGTTGTCCTGCAGACCGTGTGAGTCCATCCGTATGAAGTTCAAACACAGGCAGAGCTAATCCAGCCCGTGGGTGAGGAGCGCCATCACCTTCCTGCGGGGGCACAGAGAGGAGGGCTGGCGCAGGTGGCACGGGCGGTTCCGCTGCTGAAAACCCACTGAGCTGCACGCATGTGAAACGCTTGGTTCTGAAGGTCAGTGGGAGTGAAAGTCGCTCAGGCGTGTCCGACTCTTTGCTACCCCGTGGACTATAGAGTCCATGGAAATCTCCAGGCCAGAACACTGGAGTGGGAAGCCTTTATCTTCTCCAGGGGATCTTCCCAACCCAGGGATCGAACCCAGGTCTCCTGCATTGCAGGTGGATTCTTTACCAGCTGAGCCACCGGGGAAGCCCAAGAATACTGCAGTGGGTAGCCTATCCCTTCTCCATCGGGTCTTCCCGAACCAGGAATGGAACCAGGTCTCCTGCGCTGTGGGACGATTCTTCACCAGCTGAGCTACCAGGGAAGTCCCGAAGATCAGTAGACGCTCATATAAATATATGTAAGTGGCTGGCATCGCACACTTGGCTCTGCAGAAGCTGATGTGTTTGTTCTCAGACCTCTGAGGGGTCAAGAAGGCAGGGAGCCCTGGGGGTCCCAGCCCACACACTGCCCCGTGGTCTCCGCGCACAACTGGGGTACGAAGGCCCACAGGGAGAGACAGGAGGGCCAGCCCCTGTCCACCCCACCCTGCTGGCTCCCCGAGCACAGCAGAGCTCTGGGGTCCCAGCGATCAGAGTGGGAACACGGCTGGGGTGGACCGGCCGACCGTCAGGAAACCTCCTGGCTCCTCAAGGATGTGAGGCTGCTCCATCGTCTATTAAGGAAATGGAAATTTTAGCTTTAATCACAGACTGGGGTTCCCCACAAGGAATTGATTTCATTCAGGGTCTAAGCTCAGAGTCATTCATGATGCTTGAACTGGCACAGCGGGCGCCCGGGGCCGTGGCAGTGGGCGGGGGCCACTGCTGTGGGGGAGGGTGGGGAGGGGTCAACTCTGAACAACAAGGGGGAGTGGGGACTCAGCCGAAGAGCAGGCGGGGGTCACGGACGGAAAACTTCCAAAAAGGACCATCACGCAGGAGGGAGTGGGGCTTGGCTGAACCCACCTAATAGGATGCTCGCGGAAGGCAGGCCAGGACATCACGGGGGTGGTGGGGATGGGGTCTCCATCAGCCCTCGAGGGCGCTCAGACTCTGGCGAAGCTGACTCAGCCGGATTCAACAAAGGCCCTGATGATGGCGCCAAGAATGCAAAAGCGACTGCCCCCACCCTGGTCACCCTGGTCTCTGGGACGTTGACGCCCGGGTGCTCTGGGCCCAAGGGTCTTTCACCGTCCTTTAAACCCTCTGACTGCAGACTGCTGAGACCACGAGCCACTGCTCTCTGCGGAGGAACAGTCCCCAGCTGTGCGGGGACAGAAATGAGAGCAGGAAGCACCCCCACTTCGTGACCACCTCCAGGCCCCGGAACCCAGCCCAGCCCCCCTGCCTACCCTCCTGAGGCCCCAATCTGCTCATTTGTACACGACAAGCTCGGCAATCAAATGAGATTTCGAGTCTGGTCAAGTTGTACATGGATATCAAATTTCCCTTGTCCTGTGAACAGCAGAAATGAAATTTCAGCGTGAAAAAGGTCCTCAAGCACCCTGCAAAAATCAGTAGGGAGAAAATTACAGGAGGAGTGAAGGGCCACAGACTTTGGCGCTTCAAAAGGCCTTTACTTCAAATTAGACAGTGGCCCCGAACCACTCCAGCTCTCCCTTCATCGTAATGATATCTGTAAGTAGGGGCTTAAGTCTTTCTCATGCTTGAAATTAACTTCATGAGGCTGGAATCCAAGCTGCTTTGCGCCTTGTCAGTCACCACAGAAGCTGGTGCTGTGACTGAAAAGGAATATTGGTTCATTCCTCGATGCAAACATCCTTCATCAAGGTACAGCAATGACACACGTGAGACCGGCATCCTAGTGTTAACACTGGGCTGTGAGTGGTTTTCCGTGCTGTGACACAGTCTTCCTAGCCACCTTTGCACAAAGGTCCGTCTAGACAAAGCTATGGTTGTTCCAGTGGTCATGCACGGATGTGAGAGTTGGACCATAAAGAAAGCTGAGTGCTGAAGAATTGATGCTTTTGAACTGTGGTGTTGGAGAAGACTCTTGAGATTCCTTGGACTGCAAGGAGATCAGACCAGTCCATCCTAAAGGAATCCAGTCCTGAATATTCATTGGAAGGACTGATGCTGAAGCTGAAACTCCAATACTTTGGCCACCTGATGCAAAGAGCCGACTCACTGGAAAAGACCCTGATGCTGGAAAAGATTGAAGGCAGGAGGAGAAGGGGACAACAGAGGATGAGATGGTTGGATGGCATCACCGACTCGATGGACATGAGTTTGAGCAAGCTCCAGGAGTTGGTGATGGACAGGGAAGCCTGGCATGCTGCAGTCCATGGGGTTACAAAGAGTTGGACACGACTGAGCAACTTTCACTTTCAGCTACTGGATGATGTTGTGGGCACGAAGTTGTGGCTGACTCTTTGCAACCCTATGCACTGTGGCCCGCCAGGCTCCTCAGTCCATAGGATTCCGTAGGCGAGAATATGGCAGTAGGGTAGCCATTCCCTTCTCCAGGGGATCTTCCCAAACCAGGGATCAAACTCCAATCTTCTGCATTGCAGGCACACTCTTTACCATCACAGCCACCAGGGAAGCCCCTACATTTTGCCAGATTCATCTCCAAAAAGGCATTGTGAACTCACAGGCCACAGACAAGATGCAAGGTGTATTTCATCTCCCTTATCGACCCAGGGCACTGTGATTTCATTAGTTTAATAAGGAGGGTCTTATTTTACATGCTTTCCTACCCTCGAGTCTGTTTCTCTAGATGTTTATTTACAAGCAGTATTTCATCTTCTGAGAAGGTGGAATACTTCTGTGAGCAGGGTGTATGTGCTGGTGGGCGGCCATGGTCCTTTTAAATGAAAAATACTACCTAGGAGGCTAATATTAGCAAAGCACAAAGTCAAAGAGGAGAGTTATGTTTTGTTATAAATGCTCATAAACATTTTTCTAATAACCCATCCCCTGAAGTTCGAGTTACTTTTTATTTATTCTTCACATTTGACATTGTCAGAATTTTCTGTACTGAGCACCATTTAAAAAAAAAAAGAAAAGACACTTTCAGACTGAGGGGGAGAAAAGAAGGTTGTATTTAGATACTCCTTTTTTCTTTCTGTTCTAACAGATTGATAACCTAAGTGTCTCCAATTTCAGCAGGAGGGGAACAGATCAGGAGTTCTTGGGGGTATTAGAGATACAGTCTGAGATTCCAAGGTTGTTCTCTCTTTACTGGTTCAAAATGCCTCATCTTCTACTCGTATAACGCCAGGGCATTTCAGAAGCACGGGCTCGTCTGCCGAGGGCAGGGCCGTGACACCACCTCCTGACTGGTGAGCTCGCCTTGGAAGAAGGCTGGCGCGCGCTGTAATGACCTTCTCATTTCCCAGTTACACCACTGGTTCAACTCTTAAGCCAAGTGTTTCTCAAAAAACGTCTTGAGAGATTCATGGAAAAGTTCCTCTGCAGACAGAACAGGTTTTCCCCCAAACTCATAAAAACAACTGTGTCCTTTTTAACGCCAGCAGTCCTCGAAAGCTCTTCCAGCGTGGCGAGGAGGAAACGCTACACTTCAGGTCAGAATTTCGAGAAACTTGCTTCATGCTGGGGGTTTTCCTGAAGTCGTTATTGGTATTTTTCAAAGGTACTCAAAGCACAATGTTTGTTCTGAAAACTATAAATTCAACTGGAGGTTAATCTATCACACCGAGAGGTATTAGGGGTTTGGCTGAGTCCAAGATCCCAGAAGGCTGGACCACAGGCCCTGACTTCCTTCAGCTTGCATCCCCATCAGTGCTAAAGAGCCCACTCCCCATGGACACGGACGCCAAGCCCCAGCACACGGAATGAACGGGCCCCACGCTGTAACACGGAGAAACGGCTACCCCAGCTTTCCACTCAGTCAAACAGACCTACCCGCCGACTCCCTGCGTCAAACACAGCGACCTCCCTTTATCTATCATATATATAAAGGTTCAGCGGAAGGGTGTATTTGCAGGAATATATGTCTGCTGCTGAACAACAATTCTAACCCCCCTGGCCTGAATCAATAGTCTATTTTCTGAGAGCAACCATCTTCAAAGAATTCACTCAGGAAGGTTGTTCAATTAAAATGAACAATTAAGCTGTGGGTTTTCTTCTCCTCAGTTAGATATATTTCTTCTGATCAATTCATTTGACTAAAGGTTCCAAATTAGCTTTTTCTTCCATCAAAAAGAACATTCCAAGCATCGGTGATAAGAGTTAAACTGATTATGCAGTGTGAAACTTCACTCCTAATGGGGCATAATGATTCGTTAACAGGCAAATAATTAAATTTAAACGTGAGTGTGTGTGTGTGTGTGTGTGTGTGTGTTCCGTCACTTCAGTTACTTAGCTGCTTCAGTCGTGTCTGACTCTTTGTGACTCCATGGACTGTAGCCCGCCAGGCTCCTCTGTCCATGGGAGTCTCCAGGCAAGAATACTGGAGTGGGTTGCCATGCTCTCCTCCAGGGGATCTTCCTGACCCAGGATTGAACCAGAGTCTTCTGCGTCTCCTGCACTGCAGGGGGATTCTTCACTACTGAGCCACCCGGGAAGTCCTTCAGTTCAGTTCAGTCGCTCGGTCGTGTCTGACTCTTTGCGACTCCATGAACCGCAGCACACCAGGCCTCCCTGTCCATCAACAACTCCTGGAGTTTACCCAAACTTGGGAAGTCCTAAACACATCTGTATATACTGACAAAAATTACTTTAGAGAAAGGGAATTCCCTGGTGGCCCAGGACTCTGTACAGTCACTGCCAAGGGCCAAGTTTGACCTCTGGTCAAGGAAGTGCGGGGCTCCCCGGGAGGTGCAGCAGTAAAGAATCCATCTGCAATGCAGGAGATGCAAGAGACACAGGTTCAATCCCTGGGTCTTCCACTGGCGAGAGCATGGTAATCCACACCAGTGTTCTTGCCTGGAGAATCCCATGGACAGAGGAGCCTGGTGGGCTGCAGTCCATGGGGTCGCAGAGTCAGACACGACTGAAGTGACTGAGCGGGCACACAGGAAAGGAAGTGAGATCCCGTAAGCTGTGAGGTGTGGCCAAAAGAAGGAAAAGAAATATAACACAGCCCCAAAATTCCCTGAAGTAGCTCCTCTCCTGTATACCCAGCCATCCCGCGTGGCCTGCCAATAACATGAAAACACAGAAATAAGTGCACGCGATCTGCAATGTGACCGGGACAACAGAATTCTACACATTAAAATTTCTCCAAAATTCCTCCACTGCACGGACTGCTTTTGACTGTGCTTTGGTTTTCACACCTCATGTGTCTGAGCCTTTAATAAGGAAATTTAGGACACGTGTGTGTGATTAGCAGCTCACTGGGACGTGTGAACCATGCTGCAGACGTACGACTCCACTGTCACAGTTTACAAACCGCGCGCGGTTCACCTCGCTTCACGCCCGCAGCCTCAGACACAGGGCGCGACGTCCACGGGCAGCTTGACCACTGTCTGAGATGGGGGGCGGGCACCTGGGAGAGCGCCTCCCCCCAGCCCCAACAGGACTGGAGGCTGAAACAGGACCAGGGCTCCCGGCTTCCAGCCCAGAGCCCGTCCCGCTGGATTCAGCGCGATGTCAATCGTGGCGAAAATTCGGTTCCCACCATTCGGGTGGGAAAGTTTATAACTAAGTCCTCAGCTCCAACCAAGTGGCTCTATTAAGACATGCGTATAATTTTATTAACAAGAAGAAATGCGCCAAAACTGAAAAGGATGGCGGGGAAGCCTGAAAGAACTGAAAGTCTTTCTCGACCAAGCGTTTTGGCAATGCCATAATCGAGCTCTCTTTCCTGAGACACTAAAGGAGTCTGGGTCAGGAAGATCCCCGGCGTGGAAAATGGCAACCGACTCCAGTGTTCTTGCCTGGAGACGTCTGTGGACAGAGGGGCCTCCAGTCAGAGTCAGACATGACCGAGCAACCCAACAACAACAGAAGCAAACCCAAGGCCCCCAGTGTGAAGGCGTTGCTAAAACAAACCTCCGTTAACACCAACAACACATTCACCACACGCACAGGTCACAACCCACACCCCGCCCTGTCCCGTGAGCTCCTCCTGGTGTGTCCACACCCCACCCCATTCCATGAGCTCTTCCTGGTGTGTGCACACCCCGACACCCTGTCCCATGAGCCCCTCCTGGTGTGTGCACACCCGACACCCTGTCCCATGAGCCCCTCCTGGTGTGTGCACACCCCACCCTGTCGCGTGAGCCCCTCCTGGTGTGTGCACACCCCGCCCTGTCGCGTGAGCCCCTCCTGGTGTGTGCACACCCCAACACCCTGTCGCGTGAGCCTCTCCTGGTGTGCGCACACCCCGCCCCATCCCATGAGCCCCTCCTGGTGTGCGCACACCCTGACACCCTGTCCCGTGAGCCCCTCCTGGTGTGCGCACACCCTGACACCCTGTCCCGTGAGCCCCTCCTGGTGTGCGCACAGCCCGCCCTGTCCTGTGAGCCCCTCCTGGTGTGTGCACACCCCGCCCTGTCCCGTGAGCCCCTCCTGGTGTGCCCACACCCCGCCCTGTCCTGTGAGCCCCTCCTGGTGTGTGCACACCCTGCCCTGTCCCGTGAGCCCCTCCTGGTGTGTCCACAGCTCGACCAACAGTCAGAACCCCAGGGCCTCTTCCAGGCAGCCACCGTCCCCTGAAAGCAGTATTGGCGAGTTTTGACTTTTATTCAACTTTATACATTGAGCTGGCCAAAAAATTTGTTCTGGTTTTTCGTAAGCTATTATTGAAAATCCCGAACAAACTTTCAAGCCAACCCAACATGTGAAAGTGAAAGTGTTAGTCGCTCTTTGGGACCCCATGGACTATAGATCGTCAGGTTCCTCTCTCCACGAGATTTTCCAGGTAAGAATACTGGAGGGGGTTGCCATGCTCTCCTCCAGGGGATCTTCCCAACCCAGGGATAGAACCCAGGTCTCCAGCATTCCAGGCAGGTTCTTTTCCATTGAGTGACCAGGGAAGCTCTACATATATGGAGTCACAAGACCATGTTTCTGTCCCACGTAGCAGGACTTTCACGCAACGTGACACACGGCTGCACCACAGGGCAACGCAGACACGGGGCACTGCCCGGGGGGAGCAGCTGGACTGTTTCCGGCTCAGGACACTGTGTCCAACACCTGGCTTTTGGGACAGGTGGGCGCCTGTTTCTTCTGGGCAGGCCTCTCGGAGCAGAACTGCTGGGTCCCAGGGTTGTTACTGACGGGTTTCCATAGCGGCTGCCCCAGTCCAGGACTGGGTGTTTTTTATTTTCTTTCTTATGAGAGGTACAGCTATCTTGTTACAGCTTCAGATTTGCAGTCCCCTGATGATTACTGATGGAGAAGGCAATGGCACCCCACTCCAGTACTCTTGCCTGGAAAATCCCATGGATGGAGGAGCCTGGTAGGCTGCAGTCCATGGGGTCGTGAAGAGTCGGACATGACTGAGTGACTTCACTTTCACTTTTCCCTTTCATGCACTGGAGACGGAAATGGCAACCCACTCCAGTGTTCTTGCCTGGAGAATCCCAGGGACGGGGGAGCCTGGTGGGCTGCCGTCTATGGGGTCGCACAGAGTCGGACACGACTGAAGCGACTTAGCAGCAGCAGCAGCAGATGATTACTGAGGTCCCACATCTCCCCATTTATTGTGCAATTTTGCAC
Organism: Bos mutus; assembly: GCF_027580195.1. NCBI lineage: Eukaryota > Metazoa > Chordata > Mammalia > Artiodactyla > Bovidae > Bos > Bos mutus. Next base: position 562,886 of record NC_091635.1, read on the forward strand.
CTTCCTGTACAAAGTATGCAGGTTCACTTCCTGTCTTCCAGCAGACTGTTTTTCCGTGACTGTTCTGTAGGAGTTCTTTTATTCTGGATGCAAGCACTTCAGTACGTGCAACATCTTCCCTCATCCCTCCCTTGCCGTTCCCTCTCTCAATGTCTTAATGAAGAGAAGCTCTCAATTTTATCGTGCTCCAATATGTTCACCTTCTCCTTTTTGTGGTTGGTGCTTTTCCTCCTCTGTTTAAACACATATTCTTCTCTGCCATTTGATTTTCTAGAACCTTCAGTTTTAAAATTAGACTTACCACCTATCTGGAATTGGGTTTTGTGTTCAGTGGGACTCAGTGGGACTCAGGATACTTTTTATACATGGATTTTATATTGTCCCAGCCTCAATTAATAAAAAGACTATCCACCTCCCCTCTCACCCTGCTCAGCAGTTGAAGACACAGCCATGAACATGCTGACCTTAGGCATACACAGAAACAACTCTCAAAGACCCCAAGTTTTCACCTAAATACCCTTGCGCAAGTCCTGTTACCACATGAGAGCAGAAGCCCAAAGCCGGAAGAAACGCTGTGCTCTCCGTTCTGCCGCTTCACACAGAGGTGTTCATCTTCCCTGGCTGGTAAGTTTAGACAATAGAACATGAGGAAATGACTTTTAAATCATCTCAAAATGAAGAGATTATAATGTCATTTTGTACCACAAGGAACTCCTTGTGTATCTCAAAGTCCATTTCTTAAATTTCATTTAAAAAACATCCCTACTTCATTAACTTCCCAAAAGCTATTCCAAAAAGCCTTGCGTCTCGGGGAGCAGTGACGGGCTGTCTAAGTTAAAGATGATCAGACTTCTGCAAGGCAAGCCTTCCTGGTCTCTGAGGCCCTCACATAAAACGTGCATTTCTGAGTGAGAGCCAGACTCTGTTCCTTAATCCACAGGCTCCTTTCTCACCTGCGACACCCAACAGCACCGCCCAGAACAAGCTCAGGACCCAGAGGGGAAAACGCTGACCTCTGTGGAAAAGGAGACTGCATTTCTAGTTTTTGAAAGTGAGTGAAAGCGTTAGTCACCCCGTCGTGACTGACTCTTAGCGACCCCATGGACTCCTGTCTCTATGGATTTCCCAGGTAAGAATACTGGAGCTGATTGCCATTTCCTTCTTCAGGGGATCTTCCTGACCCAGGGATTGAACCCGGGTCTCCTGTGTTGCAGGCGGGTTCTTTACCCTCTGAGCCACCAGGAAAGCCCTTCTATTTTCACATACCACCCAGGATGTTAACCTTTTCCTTTACGTTTAGTGCTTTTGTATGTTCTATTGGTGACTTTCCAGGGAACACACAGACAACAGTCCTCGGTGACTCATCGCTTTTTACCTTCCTCATCCACTGGCTCACTAAGACTCTGCTATCTCACCGTTAAGGCGTGAACTCAGATTTTTGGACTTCCTCCCATCTGATGCTCATTTCTTAGATATGAAGAGTTTCAAATATTTCTGAGATGAACATCACACTGAAACCTTCCAAATCACGGAGTACCTTGGCATCAAGTTATCATGTGTCTAGTTCTGGGGTAACCTTTGACCCCACCCTTTATGTGCTGTTATGGAGGAGCCACTTTCCATTTCCCTGAAACCGTGAGGAACAGAGGGCAGGGCAGGGAGAGGGGGCAGTCAGGTCCTGGGTTGGGGAAGGGGAGGAACCAAAAATCTACCAACTGCCAGGTCCAACTGGTGGCTCAGCTGGTAAAGAATCCGCCAGTAATGTGGGAGACCTGGGTTCAATCCCTGGGTCAGGAAGATCCCCTGGAGGAGGGCATGGGAACCCACTCTGGTATTCTTGCCTGGAAAATCCCACAGACAGAGGAGCCTGGCGGGCTACAGTCCATGGGGTTGCAGTCGGCCACGACCGAGTGACTAAGCACACAATCCCCCAGAGCATCCTGGCCGCTGCACGGAGGTGGCAGCTGTGTGGAGGGAGTGGGTGCGAGGCGTAGCCTGGGGGCAGAGCTGCAGGTGGCCTGGGAGGACCTTTGCCCTCTTTGGGACCAGCAACAGCCTTTCTTCACGTCGTCAATCTGGTAACTCACCAGCAGGGGTCAGTCTCCTGCGCCATCCCAGCCACAGCCACTAGGGACCTTTCTGGAAGTTGTCCTGAGGCCGCACCAGGTCCTGCCCACCTGGTCTTTTAGTCACCACAGCGCCCTCTCCTGGTCTTTTCATTCAGTCACCACAGCGCCCTCTCCTGTGTGCTCAAAACTGACATTTCATATTCTGAGAAAGGAGCTGCCTACATGCATCCTGAATTTTTCACACTGCACAGAGGGGATGAGGACAGGAGTTCAATGTCACCCACGCAGCCTCCTTACTCTTTGACACTGACCTACAACAGAAGAAAGGCTTGCCTTTTGCATGTGTTACACGCCAGGTACAGCGTGGACTCCCACTCACAAGAGAAGACAGTTGTCGGCCGAGGGACTCAAGAGCCCTCTCCAGCACCACAATTGGAAAGCAGCAGTTCTTCGGTGCTCAGCCTTCTCTGTGGTCTGACTCTCGCATCTGTAGGTTCCTCCCTGTCTTTTCATGGCTGACAGCTCTTTCTAGCATCACTTGAGAGCTCTTTCTTTTTATCACTCAATAATGATCCACGTCTGGATGGGTCACAGTTTATCCAGCCACCCGCTGAAGGACATTTTGGTTGCTTTCAAGTTAAAAAAAAAAATTTTTTTTGGTTTCCTACAGATTTCACTCTTGATGTCCTGAGCTAAGAAGGGCCATGAAAAATACCATTCTATTTGCCCTGTTGACTTGGGTCTGAAGAATCCAGACTCTGGGGCTGTGCCAGCCAGTTTGGGAGCTGCGGGTCCTGTGATGCCGGGGCACTTGCAGTGTGGGTGGTCTGAAAGGAGTTGCCTGTGATGTCTGTGAAAAATACATATCAGATTTCAAAGACATCCTGTAAACAAGAACGTGAAGTATCATTAATAGCTTAACAGTGATTATTGAGGAAATGACAGGTTTTTAAATACACTGGATTAAATGAAGTATATTGACATTGTGCTGCTCCTACTGAGTCACTTCAGTCGTGTCCGACTCTGTGTGACCCCAGAGACAGCAGCCCACCAGGCTCCTCCGTCCCTGGGATTCTCCAGGCAAGAACACTGGAGTGGGTTGCCATTTCCTTCTCCAATGCATGAGAGTGAAAAATGAAAGTGAAGTCGCTTCAGTCGTGTCCGACTCTGTGTGACCCCACAGACGGCAGCCCACCAGGCTCCTCCATCCATGGGATTCTCCAGGCAAGAGTACTGGAGTGGGGTGCCACTGCCTTCTCCATATTAACATTGTACCAGTTTCTTATTTTTGAAATGTGCCTACTAGAATAATTTAACTTACCTATGTGGCTCATGTTACATTGCACTGAGCAGGTCTGCTAGAAAAAGAATGCTTGTCTACCACACTCCTTCAAGCCATGCACTGTTCAAATACTTGAGATAAGTTAGTGACTTAAAGAAACAAAGACCCACGACTTCGTGGGTTTTAGCACATTTAAGTTTGAATATAATTGAATTCAAGAATGTCAAGTCAAGCCCCTTGGACTGCAAGGAGGTCAAACCAGTCAATCCTAAAGGAAATCAACCCTGAATATTCACTGGAAGGACTGATGCTGAAGCTCCAATACTCTGCCCACCCGATGTGTAGAGCAAATTCATTGGAAAAGACCCTGATGCTGGGAAAGACTGAGTACAGAAGAAGTGGCAACAGAGGATGAGATGGTTGGATGACATCATCAACTCAATGGATGTGAGTTTAAGCAAACTGCGGGAGATGGTGAAGGACAGGGAACCCTGGTGTGCTGCAGTCCACGGGGCCTCAAAGAGTTGGACATGACTTAGTGACTGAACACCAAAACGGTGAAAGAAGCCAATGTGAAAAGGCTAACGACTGTCTGATTGCAACTATGAGACTTTCCAGAAGAGGCAAAACTATGGAGACAATAAAAAGACCAGTGACTTCCAGGAGTTAAGGGAAGAGAGAGGAGCAGGCGCACGGAGGACCTCCAGGGCAGCGAAAGCACTCTGTAGGACAGTGATGATGGACACACGTGAGCCGCCTTGGTCACAACCCACAGACTGACAGATAAGACTGATAGATACAACACAAGGAGGGGAGCCTAATGTACTCTCGAACTTCAGTCAACGTAATAACAACGTATCAACACTGGCTCAATTATAACAGAGACACCACGCAACGCAGGGTGTGAGGAATGGAGCAAACAGTGCGAGGGATGGTGACATGGAAACCGCCTCCCAATTCTCTGTAAATCCGAGAACGCTGCCCCTACAATAGCCGATCAGCTTTCAACACGCGTACAGTATGAAGAAGCTACAACAGCTGGTGGACTCCCCAGAAACCATGGGGAAATCATCATTCCATCCTGAATCAAAGAAAAAAAAAGTCCCTCTGTCAAAGCCTCCCTGAGCTGACTCGTGGACACTCGCTCTGCCCCAGAGACCATGCGTCCGGGACAGACAAAGCACTGCCCACCTGGCTTGCAGACAGCTGAATCCCAGGTGAGTCCTGCCTCCCTGGTTTGTTCCCAGCCATGTGCTGTGGACAACTAACTGTTCTCTGCCCTCATTTTGGTCACCCCCAAAACAGGGCTAATGCTGGGGCTTCCCAGGTGGTTCAGTCCTGCTCATGCAGGAGACAAAAGAGATGCGGGTTGAACCCCAGGGTTGGGAAGATCCCCTGGAGGAGGGCATGGCAACCCACTCCAGTGTTCTTGCCTGGAGAATCCCATGGACAGAGGAGCCCCGAGGGCTACAGTCCATGGGGTCACAAAGAATCAGACACAACTGAAGTGACTTAGCGTGCAATAAACCTCTTAAGTTGTTCCATTTAGAGCATTTCTCACAGGACGGAACATATACTAAGTTTTAAAAATATATTTCGCATACACTGGAGTATCTGAGAACACCAGCTGGTGGACACAAAAGACTCGCGGGCCCTAGAAGAGTCCTGGGTGCCTCTCTGGGGAGGGGTGACCTGGACCAGTGGCGGCTTTCCTTCTGTTTGTCTCCATCACGTGCTGGGTGCCTCCCAGGTTGCCCTGATGCATCTGAGAAATGGCTACTTCTCTCGTACACCTTTAAGCAACAGGCAGCACCAGGCTGCCAGGCTGCCAAAACACTGCAGGGTTTGCCAACAGCTGCAGGGTGGAGCCGTCCCGAACCAGGCAGAGAAGACCTGAAGATACACCTGCTCCTTCACCGTTGCTTTCCTGGTGGTTTTTTTTTTTTTTTTTACTGTGGTAAAACATATAACCGTTGAAACCATTTTAAAGTGATCAGCACAGTGGTGTTAAGGACCTCCACCTTGCACAGCATTAAGTATGCTGTGCAACCATTGCTTCCATCCACTCCCAGAACGTTGTCATCACCCCCAACTGGAACTAACAACAAGTTCACGTGAAGTCTTCGCGACCCTCTCCCCCAGGCCCCCAGGCCTCACTGCTCCACTTTGTGTCTATGGATCTGACTGCTCAGGGAAATGAAATCATACACTATTTGTCCTTTTGTGACTGGCTTTTCACTTAGCACGACATCTTCAAGGTTCCTCTGTGTTACAGCATGTGTCAAATTTGCCCGTTTTTTGGCTGCACCTGCGACATATGGGGTCTTAGTTCCTCAGCGAGGGATCAAACCCAGGCCCCTGCAATGGGCGCTCAGAGCCTTAACCACTGAGCCACCAGGGAGGTCCCAGAATTCACTTCCTTTTTAAGGCTGACTACTACTGCACCGTGTGCACGGACCACATCTCATCTCTCCGTCCGTCTGCTGGTGGACACTTGGGCTGCTCACCACTGAGCCACCAGGGAGGTCCCAGAATTCGCTTCCTTTTTAAGGCTAAACACTACTGCACCACGTGGGCGGACCACATCTCATCTGTCTGTCCGTCTGCTGGTGGACACTGGGGCTGCTCCCACCTCGTGTCTGCTGTCACTGATGCTGCCAAGGACACAGGTGTGCAAAGATCTTTTCAAGACCCTGGTTCTTTTTCGTTTTGCAATATAAATATCAGTTTATCAACACATTTGCATTATTTCTTTTTAGATTCCACATATAAAGGATGTCATGTGATATTTCTCCTTCTCTATCTTACTTCACTCAGTACGATTCTTTTGTTTTGGCTATACACTCAGATATGGAGTTGCTGGCTCACACACCTTATTTTTGAGAGAGGCATCATCCCTGGGTATGGAAATGACACACCCTGAGTGATACTATAAATTCGAGGATTCCCTCTCTTCTGATTAGAGAACGTACATTCTCGGTCACACAATTAAAGCTGTTACCCTGCCTCAAGGGTGACATGTGGCTCTCCTCTGCCTGTTGAAGTGCGATGTTTACAAGTCAAAGCAGCATTGAGCTCTTTGAGTTCAGCCAACACACCGACAAGGAAGCTGGATTTCTTCATTAAAACGGGCTAATGAATTCTGTACTCAAGAATTTAAACTCCGACTCAGTTGGTAAACACGAGATCTCTTGACTGAATTAAAAAGCATGTGAAAATGATCCTCTGTGAACAGCTACCCTGCTCCTGCTCCATCAGACTAATCTCACCAGACTAATTTAACAGGCTTCAGAATAGTTTAAAATGATACATTTTGAGGGAAACAGTAGCTCTTGTTCTCCACAGGCCCACTTCTCAGGCAGTTGCCTTGTTAGGACTTTGAAGCCCTAAGGCTTTGGCTGAATCCATAGTTTCTTTTTTCAAAAAAAATCTCCGCTGTGTTGGGTCTTCGCTGGTGCACACAGGCTTTCTGCTCTGCGGTGAACAGGGGCTGCTCCCCAGCTGTGGGTGGGCTTCTCCCGGGGGCTCTTCTCTGGCTGAAGAGCACAGACTCGAGGGCTTGGGTTCAGCAGGTGTGGCTCCCGGGCTCAGCTGCTCCACAGCACGTGGGATCCTCCCAGACCAGGGACTGAACCCGGGTCCCCTACACTGGTAGACAGATTTTTAACTGCTTGACTACCAGGAAAGTCCTGAATCCATATTTCAATGAGATAACCTGCAGGGAAGATCTGAAAGGGGTGGAGCTGAGCAGAGGAGAAGGCAGAATCCTGTGGGGTGACAGCCGACAATCTCTCTGGACCTATGACGGACCCCCTCAAAAGCCCAGGCCACCCGGCCCCCAAACCCGCCTCCTGTCAGGCCCCAGCTTCTCAGCCAAGCTGCACAGAAGAATTACCTACGTGCTTTGAAAGCCTCCAAGGCCTGGCACCAACCCAGACCACATGAAAGAAAAACACCAGAGGTGGGCCCAGCATATTTTTAAATCCTACAAAGTGATTTGAATGTGCAGCCTGAACTTAAAAACCAGAGCTGGGAGGAGGTTCGGACTTCCTCTGAATGGGGGTACACAGCCTGCAAACCACTGTTCTGTACAGCATCTCCTCGGACTTTCAGCATTTCCAAGCAGCAGATGGACTCATGCTGTTGCTCCTATTTCACAGATGCGTAAACAAGGATTCTGGGAGGTCGGGTGACATGCCCAGGGTCACACAGGGCACTCGGGGTTGCAGACCCCCAGCCCAGGTCTCCCCACTACACTGAGCTGCTTCACAACTTGGGGAAGCTTCTGCAGACACCAAATACGCCTCAAAAAAAAAAAAAAAAAAAAAAAAGAATACCCCGACGGGCCTGAAACACAGACAACCTTTTATATTTCCCTGAGCCTGACGAGCAATGACTATGGAATGTTCCCAATGTTTCACAGAAATGGCATCAATTTCCGTTTGGATTTTATATTTTAAATTGCATTCTCATTTGCTCGTTTTCTTGATTGCCTCCGGGCCCAGCCAAGGTCTCCTGACCCTTTCTCTACATCCTGGATTTACCACCACACACCTCTCCTGGGCATTCAAAATGCGCCTGTGCGCTTCGCATCTCCGGAGGCGGAAGAAGCCCTGCCCGCGCCTGCCTTCTGGCTCTTCAAGCGCAAACGACCGATTTGCTGTGTTTTGGGGGCACATCCTCCTCGAAGAAGAACAACGCCCTAAATTAAACCTTCCGTCCCGATCTGAACGGGGGTCATTCACTGTGACACCCCCACCGCCCTCTGTCAGAGCCCCCAGCTCCGTGCCCCCGGGCTCCTCGGGCCGTCCTACAGTCTAGGGATTATTAAAGGAAAAGCAGGGGAACGACACAGAATCGCTGTCCACCGTGAATCCCCAAATATCTCTGGCCCGGTGGCCAGGACTCATTAGACCTGAAGCTGCTTGGCTTCTCATGGAGAGACCGGAGCCCAATTACCGCGCCGGCACACAGGGGAATGAGCCGGGTTCCACCAACATTTCACTTTTGAGCTGTTTACTTGAAACAGTCCTGGGGTTCTAACTGGCTTAATCCTTAACCAAATTAATTCCAAAAGGATTTTTAAAATATTAGATGCGAGAAGGAGTTCACGAAGATTTCCAAAAGCATCAACACAAAATTCTCAGGAAAAGAAGGTAAGGGCGCTTCTGCCCAGGGCTTCTCTGCAGCTGTGCCTGAATCTGCCCACGGATCTGGGCTGAATCACCCCCACCCCTCTGAACTCAGCTTCCTTGGCTCTAAGGCGGGGCTGTTAAGGATCCGCCCCCACAGACAGTCTGACTCCAGGGCTCCTTTGCCCAAGGCTCCCAGTACAAGAGTTATAATGGGTCCAGAGGTGAGGGTCGGCGAGCTGGTCCCCCAGAACCCAGAGGGATGGCGCAGTTCAAGGGTGAGATTAAGGGGGCAGGGAGCTGCTCCAGGACCAAGTCCGTCCCAGTGCCCGGCTTCCCGGCACTGCCCCGCCTTGCCCGTCTGCAGGGACCCGTCCATCTGTCTCTAGTAAGAAGCTTTGGACATCGACGGAGAGTGGGTCCAGCCGGAGCCACCCCTGTCATGACCTCCAAGGGACGACCTGGAACTCTGCTGCCATCACCGGGGGGGCCTTTACCCTCATTGGTCACCCCACTGCTCCTCTCACGTCCCACCCCCACCCGCACCCAAGTGGGAGTGAGGCCCGACCCCAGCAGAGCTGTGCCCCCGCCCCAGGACAAAGGCCCTCTTGCCTCCCACCAGCGCCAGCGGCACGACTCTCTGCAGCGTCTCGCCACGGTCCAACCGTACCCAGCCCTTTGGCACCAGGCCCGGTGGTGTGGACGACGACTCGTCCACAGACAGCGGGCGTGGAGGGTGGTTTTGGGACGGATCAAGCATACTGGCTTTACTGTGCACTCTATCTCTGTCATTGCTACATCTGTGCCACCTCAGACCGTCAGACCTTAGATCCCGGAGCCTGGGGACCCCTGACCTGGACCATGGCCTCAGGAAGGGAATGTCTGCTCATGCCCTTCACCATCTTCATGGTGCCCGATGCGCAGCTGCTGTCAGATAAAACACCCAGGGCCTGAACGCAGCACCAACCAAACCCACAACCGTGCGCCTGGGCTCTGAAGCCAGCGGGGAGGGCCCCGCCACGTTCCGGGGACGCTGGGTGCACAGCTGTCCTGGGCGAGGGCTGCGAAGTCCCTGAACATCTCAGGGTCTGGCAGCCAGCGGCTTTATGCAGAGTCGGTAGCTGCACCCTGAGGCCCCGGACACTGGAGGATGTGCGTGCCCGCCGAGACACTCCGACCACATGGGGCGGTGGCCTCGCCTGCTCAGATGGGCCACGGGATCCCATCCTTCTGACTGCAAGTGAGAAAGATAAAACACCCACAAAACGCAGGTGGTGGGACCGTAGGAACAACGGAGTGAAATGGTCTGGCCTATCATAGGCGCACAAACGAGCATCCAGACTGTGTCCTGTTTTTCTGGCCACATCTCGAGCACTCAGGATCTTAGTTCCCTGACCAGGGATCAAGCCTGTGCCCCCTGCACTGGGAGCTTGGGGTCTGACAATGTGTTAGTTTCTACTGTACAGCAGAGTGAATCAGCCATATGTATACATATATTCCTAAAGAAAGGCAATGCCAAAGAATGCTCAAACTACCACACAAATTATACTCATCTCACATGCTACTAAAGTAATGCTCAAAATTCTCCAAGCCAGGTTTCAATAGTACATGAACCGTGAACTTCTAGATGTTCAGGCTGGATTTAGAAAAGGCGGAGGAACCAGAGATCAAATTGCCAACATCCGTTGGACAATCAAAAAAGCTAGAGAGTTCCAGAAAAACTACTGCTTTATTGACTATGCCAAAGCCTTTGACTGTGTGGATCACAACAAACCCTGGAAAATTCGTGAAGAGATAGGAATACCGGACCACCTGACCTGCCTCTTGAGAAATTTGTATGCAGGTCAGGAAGCAACAGTTAGAACTGGACATGGAACAACAGACTGGTTCCAAATAGGAAAAGGAGTACGTCAAGGCTGTATATTGTCACCCTGATTATTTAACTTACATTCAGAGTACACCATGAGAAATGCCGGGCTGGATGAAGCACAAGCTGGCATCAAGATTGCCGGGAGAAATATTAATAACCTCAGATATGCAGATGACACCACCCTTATGGCAGAAAGCGAAGATGAACTAAAGAGCCTCTTGAAAAAGTGAAAGAGGAGAGTGAAAAAGTTGGCTTAAAACTCAACATTCAGAAAACTAAGATCATGGCATCTGGCCCCATCACTTCATGGCAAATAGATGGGGAAACAGTGGAAACAGTGACAGACTTTATTTTGGGGGGCTCCAAAATCACTGCAGATGGTGACTGCAGCCATGAAATTAAAAGACGCTTGCTCCTTGGAAGAAAAGTTATGACCAACCTAGATAGCATTATTAAAAAGCAGAGATGTTACTTTGCCAACACAGGTCCGTCTAGTCAAAGCTATGGTTTTTCCAGTGGTCATGTATGGATGTGAGAGTTGGACTATAAAGAAAGCTGAGCACTGAAGAATTGATCATGTATGGATGTGAGAGTTGGACTATAAAGAAAGCTGAGCACTGAAGAATTGATGCTTTTGAACTGTGGTGTTGGAGAAGACTCTTGAGAGTCCCTTGGACTGCAAGGAGATCCAACCAGTCCATCCTAAAGGAGATCAGCCCTGGGTGTTCATTGGAAGGACTGATGTTAAAGCTGAAACTCCAATAATTTGGCCACCTGATACAAAGAGCTGACTCATTTGGAAAGACCCTGATGCTGGGCAAAATTGAAGACAGGAGGAGAAGGGGACGACAGAGGATGAGGTGGTTGGATGGCATCACCAACTCAATGGACATGAGTTTGGGTAAGCTCTGGGAGTTGGTGATGGACAGGGAGGCCTGGCATGCTGCAGTGCATGGGGTTACAAAGAGTCGGACATGACTGAGCGACTGAACTGAACTGAACTGATAGATATATAGCCTCTACTTTTGCTGTGTTAGTTTCTAGTGTACGGCAGCATGAACCAGCCACACGTATACATGTATCCCCTCTACTTTTGAATTTCCTTCCCACTTGGGTCACCAGAGTACTGAGCGGAGTTTCCCGTGCTCTCCGAGTTTCTCACTAGCACTCTGTCTTATGCGCAGGATCAATAGTGTCTGAGTGTCAGTCCCAGCCTCCCAATCCTCCCCACCACCCCTTCCCCAGGAATGAGTCGTCATGCCCACGGGACTGCCGGGAAGTCCCCAGACTGGCCTCTTACGGCATCTGTTTGAACATGAACTCAAATGCTGTTCCTTGGCTAACTCCCACCTCACAGGCCTGCAGAAAATCTACCGAGGTGGGTGGGTCTCCCTCCATCCATTAGGGAAAGCAGTGGAAAAACACTGGGAAAACAGTTCTCCACATTCTGACAGTCTGGGGAGAAGCACCACTGTGTCTGCTGAAGAACTCTGTGGGCTCTGCTCCAAAAGACCCCAAAAGAGACCCTGGCCCTTTGTTAAAACGGGTCAGAAAACCCCAGCCCCGTGTAAAACAGGAGCTACACTTCAGTATCTGAGAGAGCAGTCAGTTCAACAATTATATTGAAATTGTGCATTTGAAAATCCTTATGCACCCCTCTTACTTTTAAGGCTTAAATAATCCATTAGACCAGGTACATCACTCTGTTTTTTGGGGTTTTTTTGTGTCGGAGTTTGCACCCATTTCAAAGAGTAACTGCGGGACCATCAGTGAGCTCAGAAGTGTCAAGCAGTGATCGGCACTTGTAAGTAGAGTGCATGAATAAAATATATTACTAATAAGTTTAGAATTGCAATTTGTACCAAGTTGTCTGTCTTTATGCAACTTGCTTGACAGAGAGGAATCTCTGAATAATTCATTACATCCTCACCCAAGTCTCTTGAAAAATATTGGAAATCCTGTAGCTAATATTCTACCCGTTCCCTGGTGGCTCAGACATGAAAGAATCTGCCCACAATGTGGAAACCCAGGTTGGATCCTGGGTTGGGAAGATCCCCTGGAGGGGTCATGGCAAGCCGCTCCAGTTTCTTGCCTGGGAATCCCAGGGATGGGGGAGCCTGGTGGGCTACAGTCCATGGGGTCGCACAGAGTCGGACACGACCGAGGGACTGGCACTGAGGGTTCTCCCTGATCCATTTCCAGCCAGCGAGCCAAGCCCCTGCAGCAGAGTGGGAAGGAAACCACTCAGCTGAGTGTTCCTGGAGACCAGAGGCTGACAACCTTGAGAGATGACCAAGTCCAGCTTCCAGGCTGCTGGCAGGGATGGTCCTGTGGTCACTCAGACTGGTCTCCGTGTCCCCACCCTGGTCACATGTGGTGCTTCCCCAGGGAGCAGCCAGGCAGACCCTTTCCTCACCCATCGCGGCTCAGAGCCCTGTCCTTACCCATCGCGGCTCAGACCCTGTCCTCACCCATCACGGCTCAGAACCCTGTCCTCACCCATCGCGGCTCAAAGCCCTGTCTTTACCCATCGCGGCTCAGAGCCCTGTCCTCACCCATCGCAGCTCAGAACCCTGTCTTTACCCATCGCGGCTCAGAACCCTGTCCTCACCCATCGCAGCTCAAAGGTCTAAAGAGAGCTTCGGGGCATCCCAGGTGGCGCTTGGAGGAGGCGATGGCACCCACTCCAGTCCTCTCGCCTGGAAAACCCTATGACGGAGGAGCCTGGTGGGCTGCAGTCCATGGGGTCGTGAAGAGTTGGGCACGACTGAGCGACTTCACTTTCACTTTTCACTTTCATGCACTGGAGAAGGAAATGGCAACCCACTCCAGTGTTCTTGCCTGGAGAATCCCAGGGACGGGGGAGCCTGGTGGGTGCCGTCTATGGAGTCGCACAGAGTCGGACACGACTGAAGTGACTTAGCAGGTAGCCCTAGTGGTAAAGAATCTGCCTGCCATTGCAGGAGGCTCAAGAGACACACAGGTCTGACCCCTACGTCAGGAATATCCCTGGAGTAGGCGACGGCAGCCTGCTCCAGTACTGTTGCCGGGAAAATTCCCTGGACAGAGGAGCCTGGTGGGCCCCAGCCCACAGGGTCACAAAGAGTCGGACCTGACTGAGGACACTCACACAAAGATAGCTTTGAAACCGTCACACCCTCTTCCTTGGGTTAAATATTTCCATTTCTGTGGCTCCAGGAGTTGACTCTTCAACCGTCTCTTTAAATAATGTATTATGGGCTAAACGCAACTGGATAGCTCCTGCCACCCGACGCCCACGGACACTGTCGCTGTGACAAAAAAAAAATTTAAGGGATCCTCCCCAGACCTTGGAGCACAGATGTTAAACTCACTGTACGTGGCTCCCGGTGCAGATGCATATTTAATCAATGTTTTCTGGTGATAAAAACTAAATCTTGAATTTTTAAAGGGCCTTCAGTGAAAGACTTAAATGTGTTCAAAACGGAATGCTTCCAGGCAGTAAACAGAAACTCAACGCCTGGAGGTGGCCTTGGAGCAACAGCCCAGCCCCAAAGCGGGCCTCGCCTTGGACGGCTGGCCTGGGCGGAGCTGAGCTGAGCCTGCCTTCTCACTGAACGCTTTCTTTTAGGAGAAGGTGGTGGAGAACTGAAAATTCATTTGGCAAAATGAACGGGAAGGCTCTGTATTTAACGATGGGAACAAAAAAATAATAAGTAGCGTTCACTGCCAAGGTCTGACAAACGAAATACTTGATGAATTCTTCTTGGATTTCACATATTTTTTAAACTTAAATAGCATCTGGAGGGGGACACCCTTCCCCTAAGGACAGTCTAAAATCATGGGGCTCGGGCTTTTCCGTAAGATGTCACAGGGAGACCCAGTCAAGCACGCTCTTCCCACCTCCCTCCAGAGGATTTAGAAAAAACTTGTAAATCAAGTGAGGAGCCCAGGAGACACATCGAGGAAGGGGGGGAGCCAGGAGGCGACAGATGACTCTGCCAACTGCCATCAATGCTCCATAAGTATTTCATGTATTGTTCTCAGACAACAATTCTTTGATGGAACCACATCTGAGGGTAGGGTAGTTCATGATTTAAAATCACTCATCAGATTTTTATGGAATTTGGGCTTTTTCTATATCTCTCTATGTTCAGATGTCCCACTAAAAAGACGCACCTGGGATCAGAGACCTGAGGGACACGTTTTATTCTGCCCGGTGACGGGCGGCTTCCGACCCAGCCCTGGGGAGCTGTCCGCTCCTGGCGCCCACGCTGTCCTTGGACTCCCCTCCTCGAGGGTGAGCGGGGCTGGACTCGGTGACGGTTACTCATTAGTGGAACGAGGCCAAGTATTGGGCTGTCGCCTGTGACTGGCTTACAGGAGACGGACCGAAATCTTGCTGGCGTTTCCTGCTTTCGTTGGCATTTCTCTCCTGACACGGCACGATTTGGGGAAACAAGCGCAAAGCCCGTGAGGTGAGGGACTGAGCTTCTCTGTCCAACAGCCGTGAGAAGCGACCCTGCCAGCAGTCACGGGAGCCAGCGTGGACTCAGACCCTCACCCAGTCAAGCCCTGGGATGAGGAGACCCTAGCCAACTCTGGAACCATGGTCCTTGAGAGACCCTGAGAGGCACCTGCCCTCCTGCCCTGTGAACCCCTGAGGTCACAAACACTGTTACTTGAAGCCACTAAGCCTTGGGGTGATTTGTTAGGCAGCAAAGATGACGAATACATCAGTGTTGACACAAATCTACAGCATTTGGCATTTAAAGAACCCCATGGCCCACGTTATTACAATTTTTTAACTCTTATATACTTTTCAGAACTCATCACACTTTACACTTAAGGTCTGTGCATTTTATAACGTGGAAGATACATTTCAATAAAGGAAAAAAGGAAAAAGTTCTGAGGGTGCAGTTTTGATCCCTGGTCAGGGAACTAAGATCCTACTTGCTACAGCGTGTGAGCAAAAAATAAATAAAAACTGATGCAAAGAAAAAAACAAACAACAAAGACGAAACAAAACACCACCACCGCCAGGACTGTCTGCCCTTGTGCGAGCGGCTGGCGTCCCAGGTCCCTGTGCCTGCACCCTGCAGGCTGACGAGGGCTGAGGGCCGCCCCTCCCCAGCCCCCGCACGAACGTCTCCCTCCTCCCGCTCCTGTTCCTAGAGGCTTCCTTAGGCCGAGACGGAATTTTCACCTGTCAGGAGAATCAACAGTCTACATCCAAGAATATCAGCCTCCCAGGAGACTCTCAGGTCAGGACCAGATGGTGGTCTCAGGCTGCAGTTTCAACCCCATGACCCCCCGTGACCTCTTCTCCCCTCTTGGCTGCTACTCTCCCCAGGAAGAAAGGGCAGAAACCCAGTGCAGGTCAGAAGCGCATCCGAGACACTGAAAATACCCCAAAGGGAAGCTGGGGTAACCTTCCAAGCTGTTCCAGTGGAGACCCGAGGTCCAAAGAGTCTCTCTAAAGAGAAACGTGGAGGGGGTTTCAGAGGAGTTTAATTTGGGGAGAGGATGGTGGTGGGTCAGGAGAGCGGGCGTTCGCTGCCGTGAACATCCTTCGTTCTGGATTTCACAACCCCCTTTGGCTTTTTGTTTGTGCTCAGAATGAATTCTATCTGTATCGCCACCAAGAAGGAACAGACCCTGCTCACTGCCACTGAGAGGCGGTGGGGGAAACGGCAACACAGGAGACAATTGAGTATTTCTTTCTTGTAGCTAAGGAACAAAACTTTGGAGTGGAAAATCCGCATCTCTCTCTCATTGGCAAGTGGTCTGCATTCCTGCCACTTGAGATAATTCGGGTCAGAACCACCACCAGAAGAGCCCACATGAACGCTACATATGATTTGTATGAGATCTGTGGTTTCTGCTCCCTGCCTGGTTAAAATCGGACCGTTGTTGTTGTTCAGCCACTAAGTTATGCGACCCCGTGGACTGCAGCTCGCCAGGCCTCCCTGCCCTTCACCATCTCCCGGAGCTTGCTCAGACTCACACGCAGTGTGTCAGTGATGCCACCCAGCCGTCTCAGCCTCTGTCACCCGCTTCTCCTCCTGCCCGCACTCTTTCCCAGCATCGGGGTCTCTGTCTCAGCCTCTGTCACCCGCCTCTCCTCCTGCCCGCACTCTTTCCCAGCATCGGGGTCTCCATCTCAGCCTCTGTCACCCGCCTCTCCTCCTGCCCGCACTCTTTCCCAGCATCGGGGTCTCCATCTCAGCCTCTGTCACCCGCCTCTCCTCCTGCCCGCACTCTTTCCCAGCATCGGGGTCTTTCCAGTGAGCTTTCAACTGGTACCTGTGAACTGCTGTAAGGAAGCTCCCTCCCCCAGTTATATTTTACATAAATATCTTCGGCTTCATTCACCAAAGACATCTGCCATCACAGGAAAGAAGCAGATGACCGTTTAGGAGGCAAAGTTTATGATACGTCAGGAGAACTCAGCTACGCCGGGAAGCTGCTAACTCAGCCACACTGTGTTAAATACTTTACTGACTATAAACAAGAGTAGGAAGTACGCAAGTGCGCAGCTTCAGAAAGCGCATGGAAATGACAGTCCAATTCAACTTTAATTGGATGCCTGGACACGAAACAATAATTGACTCTTTAGCTGTAACTCCAAGGTATTATATCTCATAAAGATCACATTTTCCAAGTACAGTAATTTATTTGAAAAGGCCTCATTGACTCATCAAATTCTGTCTTTAAAATGCTACCCCCATCCTGAGAAAATTAGATGCATGCTCTAGAATGAAATGGCCTGCCAGATAAGATGCAATTTTAATTTGAGAAAACAAAAATGTATGTTAATCAGTACTTTATCATTTAATAGCATGCTGGTATTTTTTTCAAGGCAAACAAACACAACACTTAACACAACAGCAGGTGAGGATCAGCTCTCTGCAGTCTGCTCCCACTTATTTTTCCAGCTTTCATCTCTGACCATAGGCCTCTTCAGGGGAACCCCCCCGCCAGCTTGCGGTTTCTGAATAGTCTCCAAAATTTCTAAGGCTCTGCCAGGTGGCTCAGTGGGTAAAGAATTTGCCTGCAATGCAGGAGCAGCAGGAAACCTGAGTTCAGTCCGATCCCTGGGTTGGGAAGATCCCCTGGAGAAGGGAATGACAACCCGCTTCAGTGTTTTTGCCTGGAGAACCCCACGGACAGAGGAGTCTGGCGGGCTACAGTCCATGGGGTCAATGCTGGACACCACTGAGCACGCAAGCATGCTGTGCTGTGAGTGCTCCGCCCTGCCCCTGGGAGTTTAACTGGAGCATTTTCCCAAGAAGTTTCCTTTGGGCATAAATAACCCCCCTGCTCTCCCCTTCATGTGCTCAGTAATGTTCATTGGGGATTTCCATGCTCCGGCTTTATTACTGGCCTGCCTGAGGTTTACCAGTTGTCCATCTCTCATCCACACACAGAAAACTCTTCAGGCCAAGGACCATCCATGGGTGTCAATAGAAACTGGCGCAGAACTCCTGCCAGTCTGAAGCTGACATCCACGACCTCAGTAAACTGACTGCAAAACACAGTGTGGAAATCCCAGGCAGACGAAGAGAGAAACAAAACAGCCCGTTTTTCATGCTGACCCAGAACAATCTCATAATCTCTCTATGATTTTAAGGTTAGGAAAAAAAAAAAATGTTTGGCTCGGTCCTGTGCTGTGCTCCATTGTGTCTGACTCTTTGCAACCCCATGGGCTGTAGCCCGCCAGGCTCCTCTGTCCGTGGGATTTCCCAAGAGTACTGGAGTGGATTGCCATGTCTTCTTCCAGGGGATCTTCCTGATCCAGGGATCAGACCCAGGTTTCTCACGTCTCCTGTGTTGGCAGGCGGGCTCTTTACCAAAAGGCCACCTAGGAAGTTCTTTGGTTTGGTCCACTCCATGTAACATCTTTAAACATGAACTTGTAAGTTTCAAAAGCATGAAATAACTTTCCCCTCCATGTCTTCATATAGTCCCCAAAGTAACTGCAGCAAGAGCTGAAGGCCTCTGTCAATGCCTGACACTGAACTCACCCCATGGGGCTCCCATTGGCAGGTTATCAGCCTCACGCAGAACAAATGTGGTCAAACTATCTGTAAAAATCTGCTGTGTGACCCAACAGTGTGTCTGAGGCTCACGCAGACTTAGGACGCTGACATTTAATTGATAACTGAGGAGCACACACAGATGGGAATCTTAAGGCTCAAAAAGAATCATCCGTTCAGTTCAGTCACTCAGTTGTGTCCGAGTCTTTGTGACCCCATGAACTGCAGCACGCCAGGCCTCTCTGACCATCACCAACTCCCAGAGTTGACCCAAACTCATGTCCACTGAGTCACTGATGCCATCCGACCATCTCACCCTCTGTCGTCCCCTTCTCCTCCTGCCCTCAATCTTTCCCAGCATCAGGGTCTTTTCAAATGAGTGGGTTCTTCGCATCAGGGGGCCAAAGTATTGGAGTTTCAGCTTCAACATGAACACCCAATGAACACCCAGGACTGATCATAAACCAGGTGATTACACATCTTTGTATGTTTGTTCCGTGACCCCCAAAACAGCAGCCGTGGTACAAAGGGGTGATGTTTTTACCTGACTTTCAGCATAACTGCTTCCCTCCTTGTGTGGCTCTTGTCTGCCACAGGCTGGTGGGGACCCATGCGGCTGAGGCGCCAAGTGGTGGGGGAGGTGCCCCACTTTGCACAAGGAGCTCCAGCCTCAGGAGCGCAGCGGCCTCTGCGCCTGCCTCTGTTGGGAGGGTGGGGACGACCTTTCCTCCCACATCCAAGTCCAGGAGGGAAAACTGCCTTGGATTCCCAGTTAACTGCTCTTTGTTGTAGAAATAAATTTAAGCCACAGAGCGGGTGTTGGGGGAGTATTTATGAGGGAGCTGAGCCTGCAGAATCCTTTGTTTTCCTTGCCTGTGTGGAGGGTCACCAGTGCTTTTTCAGAGCCGGGGAGATAGGAGCCCCATCGGATCGGTGGGGGAGGGTTGGCAGAAGCACTGTGTGCTGAGCCATCTCACTGAACTGTCATATGCGCTAGACTCTGGCTTATCTCTGCAACGACAGCAACGGCAGATTAAAATCTGCTTAAAAAAATAAACCTTACTTCCCCATCTTGGTTCATTGAACCTTATCAGAGCTGTTGCAAGGAGCAAGCCGGGCCTCTATGAGAGTCGGTTGAGAACTTTGCCTTCCCTGTGACCAGAGTCCCTGCCCAGCCCTGCGATGGTCAGAGGAAGCACACACACACACACACACACACACACACACACACACACACGCACACACACACGCACACGTACAGACACACGAGGCTCAACAAGACACAGCCACTTCCTACCTCTGTGGAGTTTTCCTACACTGGTCTTATCTGGTTATTCACCTCGGGGTGGGGGCTGGGGGACGGAGGCTCAGAGACGTACAAGGGTGCACACGCCTCAGCATCAGACACTGCACTCGTGACCGCCATGTGGTCCCTGCACTGGTCCAGGGCCTCATCTTCATCTCCACAGGGAGGCTCGCCACTCCTCCCTTCCAGACAGAGAGGAGATGCAGGCAGAGATGCAGGAGCCAGGTGATGGAGGCAGGACCAAGGTGACCCTACAGCCTGAGTTCTCTCTGTGTCAGCTGGCGTCCCTGCCACCCTGGCTGTCCTAGCAAAGTGCTGGAGCCCCCAGGTCTGCAAGACCCTCCCCCCAATAAAGGACCTGCCGGACTCTGCCTCTCTCCGAAGCCTCCACCCAGCAGCTCCCAACCCATTGCTCTGGGCTGGTCCTGAGCCAAGCCCTGCTCCGGGCAGACAGCATCTCCAGTCTGTAGCTTACTCATCCCCCCAGGAAGCAGAGCCAGCACGCCCCGTCCTCCCAGCTGCCCCCTCCCGCCCCCTTGCCACGTCGGGGCTCCTAACTTGGGCTGAATGTCACCCTTTGTCTCAGAAGCCCTGGGCTGGCTCTGACGGCTGGAAAGCCTGAACAACAGTGATGAATCAGAGTATTTATTTTTGAGGTTTCCTCCAAGCTGCCTCTTCATCAGCTCTTAAATAGCAGCATTCAAGCTGCTACAGACACTTGCAGAAGTTTGCTGGCCTGGGGCAGCCAGTGGGGAGAACTTAGCCTTCCCAGCAACACAGGAGCAGCGTTGGCTGAGGCTCTCTGAGACCCGGCCAGGGGCAGATACGTTTAACTTGATTTTGAAAAATTATTTTCACTTCCCTCAGGTTGTGAGGACTCCTATTTCTAAGGGGGTGGCCTTTTCTAAAACTGTGTCATGCTTTTCACTCTCCTCTAATGGCGTGACTGAAGACCACACGTTGCATCTATTTGGTGCATCTGAGTGACTTGGTGGCCCCAGGACAGGGGGACACATACTCTCTGAATTAAAGACCCATCAGAGGGCATGAGGCTGATGGAAAGCCCTCATGGAAGGTGAGCCATTCTTACTGAGATTAAAACCTAAACTCAATTACACAGTTATCAGGCTTGAGAAGGGGAAATGTAGGATTAATTCGCAAATTAAATATTCAGTCTTTCTTGCTGCGCCATTTGACTCTTACTCACAGGACAGAAAGATATTCTCCACTTACAGCAATTATTTATACACACACAGCCCACGCCCCACACCCCACACCCAGCCTGATGCTCTGAAGAGAGCAAAGGAGATTTTTAAAAGAAGGCAGAGAGTGTTAAGGGAAAAAACCAAAAGCCAACAGTGAAACTCTGAGGCTGCTGGGCAGAAACACATGATGTCAAAACACAAAACCGCCTCCAATAAAAATTATTTTAGCACATTTACCTGTGCGTGAATCAGCTGGGTGTTGAGAAGACCAGGAGGGGTGGGCTCGTCGTGGTCCTTGGATGATAAGGATAAAGTCTGACCTCTGATGCGGCTGGGCCTGCAATGAGGCCTCGGACTCAGGACCCGGAACAAGAACACCGGGGGCAGAAATGGCTGCCCTGCTCCCCACTAGACCTGGCCTCCTGGGGTCCCTCAGGCACACCACCCCATCCAGTAATTTGCTAACTTGAATGCTTTCTGGCAAAACGGAGAATTCTGCTTTGCTGGGGTTTCCATCCCAACCTATGAAAGGTCATGCTCAAGCCCCAAATGTCAATTACCATTATTGAACCAGAAAGTATTGTCAACGAGGATGAGAGTGAAAAATAAAAATAATCACAACTACTTACTATCTTGCTGGACATTCTACCAGATGCTTTGGGCCTATTTGTTACTTAACTTCAGCCGTGCCCGACTCTTTGTGACCCTAGGGCTGTAGCCCACCAGCCTCCTCTGTCCATGGGATTTCCCAAGCAGGAATTCTAGAGTAGGTTGCCATTTCCTCCTCCAAGGGATCTTCCAATCCAGGGATCGAACCCTCCCAGTTCTCTCTCAACTCCTCCAAGGTAATGAGCATTTCTTAACTCATTTCCCATCCATAAGACCACGGTGAAAACAGGCAGTCTTGCCTGAGTCACAGGGAAATGGGGAGACAAAAACTAGGAGTGTACATCCCAGCGGAGGAGGGTGAGCACTGACCTGATGCTTTCACACTGCGGTGCTGGAGAAGACTCTTGAGAGTCCCCTGGACAGCAAGGGGATCAAACTGGTTAATCCTAAAGGAAGTCAACCCTGAATATTCATTGGAAGGACTGATGGTGAAGCTCCAATACTCTGGCCACCTGATGAGAAGAGCCGACTCATCAGAAAAGACCCTGATGCTGGGAAAGATTGAAGGCAGGAGGAAAAGGGGGCAACAGAGGATGAGATGGCTGGATGGCATCACCGACTCAACGGACATGAATTTGAGCAAACTCCAGAAGACAGGGAAGCCCGGTGTGCTGCAGTCCATGGGTTTGCAAAGAGTCAAACATGACTTAGCGATTGAACAACAACACACCAATAATGCCTATATTATTTGAAGTTAACAGGCCAGCACCTACACTGACTAACCGCAAGTGACAAGGAAAATCCTGGCAAGAAGACCCTACTCCCACGCCCAAGAAAAACAACACAAAAACGATGCAATACCAGATTCCTTCTCCACCTGGAAATGTGGCTCATTTGCATAGTCATGGACTAACTGATGGGAAGGTGAAGCCTGCCTAACTCCCAGACAAGGAGGTGTGCGCCTTTTCAGTAATTTTTCCAGGAAGTTAAGGGGCATAGCTTCCACACTGCAAAGCTGCACTGGCTCGCATCTGGCAGCAGTTTTTCTAGAAGGGATCGTACACACTGCTACATTTAAAATGGGTAACTAACAAGGACCTCCCGTGTGCAGGAAACTGCCCAGTGTCATGGATGGGAGGGGAGTTTGGGGGAGAATGGACACAGGTATACGGTCAGCTGCAAGTCTGGCACTCACCAGGGGCATTTGCCATCGCCTGTGCCGCTGTAGCTGCTGCCCTCTGACGCGCCCTGGGGCATTCGGGGTGGAGCGTAAGGCTCTCTGAGCCCCAGGGAAACTGGGGTAACAGGTTTCCGACAGTTAAGATCTTTTCAGGACCTGGTTCCATGATCCCCATCCTTGCGTGGCCTCATGTCTAGAAAAGCACCAACTCCCTTCATAGTGACACCAGCTCCTCGAGACCAGCAGGGAGCCTGGTAGAGAAAGCACTTGATCGCACTGAACGCCCTCTTTACCGGACTCTGAAGCGTTGCTGCGGGCAAGCCCATGCCGGCACACGCGTGTCTGCCCTTTGAACTCCATGACAGCCCTCTGAAGGTCCTGTACCTGGACGTGAGCGCAGCAGCCCCTGAGCTCTGTGCTGGGGGGTGGGGTGATAGTGGCTGCACCCCCAGCCTACAGCTCACGGGGCCAAGCAGCCAGCTCGAGGTCACAGAACCAGGAAATGGAGGAGCCACTGCAGCCCAGGTCTCCCGACGCTGAAGTTAACCACGTCAAAGGCCGTCCTGACAGCATCCAGATATCTCAATTTGCATCATCCTCCTCTGCCCAGACGGTATAATCTAATACACACTGCAACCTCATAAAGCACCTCCTTAGGGGTTTCATTTTCCAATCCATGCATCTCCCTGTGGGTCTTCTGTGAATGAGCCTTCCTTGATGGGGAGGGCCCAGCCACACACACAATGGACGATGCTCAGAGATGGTCAAGAAGGTTCCAGCCGCTGGAGGAAGAGCTCGTGTCTCTCAGACATCACTCTCTCGAGACCACGACACGGCACCGCATCCAGGGCTGTGACAGGTGACAGGCCGAGGGGACTGCAGGAAAGAAATGCCAGGATTTGGGAAGTGGGACACAGGCAAAACTTTAAAAACAAGAATTTTAAAAGAGATGTCTCTAAAGGCAAGGAGCCAAACCCAGGTAGGAAATGGGAATTAGGAGCCTATATGAATGCAGAGACAGCGACAACGGCCATCCAGGAGGACTGGACAGATGATGAGCAGCAGTGGCGGGGAGGGGCAGAAGACCCAGGTGCCGGACCCCCAGCACCTTCTGGGAAGGACATTATTCCAGACACAAGTCTTCCCTTTGATCTCAGCGTCGGCGGGTTACAGAGCAGAGGGCGGGTCAGGACCCGGGGACCTGGCCTAGGTGACCACCGCCCCGCCGTGCGGGCCCTCTTCCACCAAGGGGACGGACCAGAGGGCCCTGTGGTCTCACAACACCCGAGACCCCGGGACTCTGTCTTTCTTGTTGAGAGAACAAGCAGAAGCGGGAGCAGCGAGGGCCCCAGGAACAAGCCAGCAGGGACGGAGTGGCTGGTGGGGCAGCCACCCTGGAGGCCAGGCGGGCACCTCTCGCCTGTCAGGGGCCCAAGCTGGGGCAGTGGCGGCTCCGGGCCCTGAGGAGGCAGGCTGCAGCAGCCGCCTGCCCCCCGGCCCGCATGTGCTATCACCTGTCCCTCCAGCTGCCATACGCTGCTGGCTCTGCCAGGGGCTGGCAGGAGGCTAGAGTCCCTGGCCTGATGGCCCCAGAGTCAACAGATGCCTCTTTATGCTCAAAGACAGTGTCAGCAAACCTGATCCCTGGTGAGCTCTGTCCATCAGGCAAAGTGCAAGTCCCGCGTAAGCGGCCGGAGAGACGGGTGGTGAAGTGTGGTGTGCCTGTGTGTGGTCAGTCATTTCTGACTTTTTGTGCCCCATGGACTGTAGCCCACCAGGCTCCTCTGTCCATGGGATTCTCCAGGCAAGAATGCTGGAGTGGGTTGTCATTTCCTTCTCCAGGGGATCTTCCTGATCCAGGGATGAAACCCACATCTCCTGCGTTGGGAGGCAGGTTCTGTACCACCACACCATCGGTTAAGTCCAATTACAAGGATGCCCATGGTTATCAAAGGTAACATTCCAGCTCAAAAATGTCTGCTGAAAACCAGATGGAGGCTCACAAAAATGAAAGAGAGGGGCTTCCCCGTGAAGGCTGGAGTCTCTCCCACCCTGAGACAGCAAAACCCAAATGAGGTACCAATCTTCCTAGGTTTGGATATAATCTGATTTTCAACTTCAAATTCTACCACTTACCCTCCTCTAACATTTAGAAATCACTTGCTGCCTCTTAGTCTTAGCCACGCAACCAAAACAAACCCGCCAACAGCTGAATCAAAACACACTCGCCGTGAAAACAGCGCACCTTTGTCACTTTGGGAGCGCCTCCTCTGCAGCTGCGTCGGTTGTTCACCCCTGCTGTAACACAAGCACCAAAGACCTGCCTTAGAGCAGCCAGCGGCCCAACCCTGCTGGCACCAGGGGCCAGTGTGGTGGAAGACAGCTCTTGCACGAACAGGGCTTGTGGGAGTGGAAGTGCATCACAGTGTCGGGCACTTTGTCTCTAGTATTATTACACCAGTTCCACCTCGACAATCAGGCAGTAGATCCCAGAGGTCAGGGACCCCAGGAAACACAGATTTGTTATGCTGCAGCCGGGAGGTCAGTGGTCCAGAGTGAGTCCTCCAGGGCTGTAACTTAGGTGGGGGCAGGGCCGTGCGCCTTCTGGGGGCCGCTGTGTCCTTGCTCTTTCCAGCCTTGAGAGGCCACACATCCTCCATGGCTCACGGCCCCTCCTCGCTCTCAAAGCAGAAAATCCTCCCTCTGCTTCATTATCCTTTTCTGACTTTGGCTCTCTTGTTTCACTCTTATAATTATCTGCCTAGATAATCAGCCTCCTAGATAAGTGGCCTGCAGGACCATCTCTCCATCTCAAGATCATAACCACGTCTCAACCACATCTGCAGAGTACATTCTGCAGACTTACCTGCACAGGTAAGGCATCATTCGCAGGTCCTGGGTATGAGGATGCGGATACCTTTCGGGGGTCATCACTGTCTACTGCATAGAGACACACGTTTATCACACAGGTCCAGCGAGGCATCTGCAGCAATGTTACATCATCCTTCTGGGGGGCTGGGTGTTTGTGCAGTGCACAGGCCTGGCTGCCCCGGGGCGTTTGGGGTCTTAGTCCCCAGGCACGGACTGCATCTGTGGGGCTGGGTGTTTGTGCAGCGCACAGGCCTGGCTGCCCCGGGGCGTTTGGGGTCTTAGTCCCCAGGCACGGACTGCATCTGTGGGGCTGGGTGTTTGTGCAGTGCACAGACCTGGCTGCCCCGGGGCGTTTGGGGTCTTAGTCCCCAGGCACGGATTGCATCTGTGGGGCTGGGTGTTTGTGCAGTGCACAGGCCTGGCTGCCCCGGGGCGTTTGGGGTCTTAGTCCCCAGGCACGGATTGCATCTGTGGGGCTGGGTGTTTGTGCAGTGCACAGGCCTGGCTGCCCCGGGGCGTTTGGGGTCTTAGTCCCCAGGCACGGACTGCATCTGTGGGGCTGGGTGTTTGTGCAGTGCACAGGCCTGGCTGCCCCGGGGCGTTTGGGGTCTTAGTCCCCAGGCATGGATTGCATCTGTGTCCCCTGCTTGGAAGGTCTCCTTCCACTGGACCGCCAGGGACGTCCCAATATATCTTCTTGTATGACACGCTGTACTACAAACATTCCCACGTAGCCATATGGTCATCAAGATTGTTTTTAAACCATGTGAAGTCTCACCTAGCTGAGAAAACCCACTATAAATACACTGTAAGGGTGGCAGTGGCGGTTTAGTCGCTAAGTTGTGTCCAGCTCTGGTGACCCCATGGTCTGCAGCCCGCCAGGCTCCTAGTCCATGGGATTCTCCAGGCAAGAGTACTGGAGTGGGCTGCCATTTCCTTCTCCAGGGGGTCTTCCTGACCCAGGGATCGAACCCAGGTCTCCCGCATTGCTGGCAGATTCTTTACTGACAGAGCTATGAGGGAAGCCCATGGTGAGGGGTGATGGGTTCAACATCATGAATAGTTTTTCCTTTTAAATGTTCTTTGTAATATTTTACAAAAAATAATTTTACTAATTTTCAGAAAAAGGAGTGAGGAAAATAGAAAGCAGCATGGAGAGATGCTGACCCGGGGGGCGGGGGGTGCGACCAGCGCCCAGGCGATGGCGGGGGGCCTGGTGGACAGAGGTCTGCAGTACCCCCAGGAAGAGGGTGCTCCAGTCTGCACCGCATTCCACACAAAAGACAATCGGACTGTCTTTCAGCAGAACAGGCACAATCACCCTATTGTCCAGCCCCATGAATGACCTCCAGAGCCACAAAGCAGGGACAGGAAAGGCAGGAGCAGCCACACTCCCTCATTAGAGCCCTCTGGTCTCAATGTGGCCGCTCGTGAGCTCCAGGGAAAGGATTAGAGCTTGCGGATGCAAATTGTATTGGACTCCACAGCCAGGATTACCTGATGTCCCTGATTTACAGAAACACACAGGAATCAGAGTGCAACGCACACTAAAAAATCCTAAAAGATGCTGGGGGCCAGGGAGGGGGCGTGGGGGGAGGCTGGGGAGACAGAGGCTACAAGTGAATCTGCTCACACCAACTGTCCAGTCATGCACAGGATGCGGTCAGCAGGCTTGCTCTTTGTAAAGGGACAGACAGCGAGGACTTTCAGCTCTGCAGGCCCTTCACGTGTCACGATCACTCAGTCGACTCTTGCTAGAGGGCCAGGGCAGCCACACACAAGCCACGCATGGCACAGCTGTGTGCCCGTGAGATGTTCTGAGCACAGGCTGGGATCCGGCCCGTCCAGCTGTGGTCTGCAAGCCGCGGTGCAGGAGGAGGACAGGAGTCTTCACGCAAAGATGAAACTCTCCCCAAGTTGCTTCCTCACCCTCACTGACCTCATCCACCTTTGTCCTCGTCTTCAGCAAGCTGAGGCTGTGGTTTTTTAAAGGCATTTATTTACTTGGTTGTGCCGAGTCTTCACTGCAGAACTTGAGATCTAGTTCCCAGACCAGGTATCAAACCGAAGTCCCCTGCACTGGGTCCAGTCTTAGCCACTGGACCACCAATCAGGGAAGTCCCAAGTCCTGGCTGTTTTTAACCATCAGATGAAGTAGTATGGGCTTCCCTGGTGGCTCGGTGGTAAAGAATTACCTACAATGCAGGAGACCCTGGTTCGATCCCTGGGTTGGGAAGATCCTCTGAGAAGGGCATGGCAACCCACTCCAGTGTTCTTGCCTGGAGAATCCCCGTGGACAGAGGAGCCTGGTGGCTACAGTCCACGGGGTGGCGAAGAGTGAGACACGACTGAGCGACTAAGCGCACGAGGCGGTGGACTTTGTTACCGACCCGCTCTCCATCCTCCTGTGTCTCTACCCTTTCTCACGCAACTCTGGAATCCCTCCCATAAAGGCCGAGTATGTTTCCTGGCCTCCTGACTTTGGGCTCAGGCGAGTGACTTGCTTGGTGCAACAGAAAGTGAAAGTCGCTCAGTCGTGTCCGACTCTTTGCTACCCCACGGACTATACCCTCCGTGGAATTCTCCAGGCCAGAACACTGCAGTGGGCAGCCTTTCCCTTCTCCAGGGGATCTTCTCAACCGAGGGACTGAACCCTGGTCTCTCGCATGGCAGGCGGAGTCTTCAGCAGCTAAGCACAGGGAGGTCTGATCCAACAGTGAGGCACAGATGCCAGCGTGTCTGCTTCACGTCACAGAAAGCAAACGGGGTGTTCTTCTCGGGCTTCTGCCAGCCCTGGGGCGACACCCCGGTGGGAGCAGGATGCGAGGCGTGTGCACCCTGCTTCACATCACAGAAAGCAAATGGGGGTGTTCTTCTCGGGCTTCTGCCAGCCCTGGGGTGACACCCCGGTGGGAGCAGGATGCGAGGCGTGTGCACCCTGCTTCACGTTACAGAAAGCAAATGGGGGTGTTCTTCTCGGGCTTCTGCCAGCCCTGGGGTGACACCCCGGTGGGAGGAGGATGAGAGGCGTGTGCACCGCCTGGACCGTGGCCACAGCACGAGAAGGCAGGGTGCCAGCTGAGCCTGGGGACCTCACCAGGTCTCTTGTGACCTGCAGGTTACCTAAACGGTAACACCAGGGTGGTGTGAGAGCCACTGACATCTGAGGTTTGTTAGGTGACCCAGCAAATTGATATGGATAGTATACCAATCAGAAAGCAAACGACCACTTTACTTCAAACCCACTAATCACTGCCACAGAAATCACCTCCATATAAAGTCTTGGAACAATTTGCTGCTTGAAACACACACATACTATGTGTATATTTATATGTGTGTGTGTGTGTGTGTGTGTGTGTATGCTATTGTTCAATCATTAAGTCATGTCCGACTCTCTGTGACCCCATGGACTGCAGCAAGCCAGGCTCCTCTGTCCTTCACTCTCTTCCAGAGTTTGCTCGAACTCAGGTCCATTGAGTCCGTAATGCTATCTAACCATCTCATCCTCTGCCGCCCCTTCTCCTTTGGCCTTCAATCTTTTTCCAGCATTAGGGTATGTATGTGTGTGTGTATCTATCTATATCTATATCTATATCTATATCTATATCTATATATGGAGAAGGCAATGGCACCCCACTCCAGTACTCTTGCCTGGACAATCCCATGGATGGAGGAGCCTGGTGGGCTGCAGTCCATGGGGTCGCTGAGGGTCGGACTCGACTGAGTAACTTCACTTTCACTTTTCACTTTCATGCATTGGAGAAGGAAATGGCAACCCACTCCAGTGTTCTTGCCTGGAGAATCCCAGGGATGGCGGAGCCTGGTGGGCTGCCGTCTATGGGGTCGCACAGAGTCGGACACGACTGAAGTGACTTAGCAGCAGCAGCATATATATATACATACAGTTCAGGTATATAGTTATATATCTCAGATATATGTTTACTTTAAAACTTGCTCAACTAATTTCATTATTAGTAAATGTTCTAGGTATTTCCTTAGAGTAGTGCATAGCTGCTTTCATGTATAAATCAGAATAGATATCTACACAGCAATATAGTTAACACAGGCAATTTCCAAAATTTTTCAGTCCGAGTGGTATATCATTTTCAGGCCACTTCATAAAACACAGAGCTTGTCATCATTGCTGAAGCAATATGGAACCACCTGACTTCAACTGTTTATATACAGGAAGTATGATTAACAAGGGCATTAAATAAAATGGTACCTATAAAGCAATTCCGAACAAAATATGCCCAGACGTTCTTCTGCATTAAACGAGAAGACAAAACAGAACACACTTTGTTTTGTGGAAAAGCGGGAAGCGTGTGGCACGGCACTGCCGTTTTCCTCTTAACCGATGGAGACGAGCGCCTGGTTCCCAGTGCGCATGGACGTTTCCGGGTCACCCCTGTCGTCAGCGCCCCAGGCAGAGACAAGTCTCCAGTCACTGAGATCACGTTTGTCCAAACTCCGAGCAGGTTGCCTCAGACCCCACCTCGGCGTCTGCACCCACACGAAGCAGGGCCCCAGGCCCAGGCGCCTCCTCCCGCCCACACCCGAGAATCACACTCACCGTGCTCGTCTCTCCTCACCACACACACACCTGCACACCTGGCCGCCACAGCTCAGGTGGTTCTGCTCAAAAGCTCCTCTCCAAGTGGATGATTTCAAACACACAGTCATTTCCCAAAGCCAACCTTCCAAAGACTATGTCATTCACACAAACGGCAGATATACTAGTGTCTATATTAATAAAACACACACGTTTACAACTCTCCGTTTTGACAGCAAAAGCAATTTGCATGGATGCTGACAGTGAGCGTTTGGAGAGAGCTGGTGGAACTCGGGAGCTGCATCCGCCGCGCAATGGATGGTCCGTAGTGCCAGGAAAGAAAGCAACGACGCACAATAATCGCCTTAGAGAGGAAGTGCGGCAAACACCTTTGTTGAAAGATGGCTCAAGTTGGAGCCGCAAGGCCCCTGAGGGCTGCCTGGTCCTCCAGCCACCCCTGCCCCCTTCCCTACAACCCAGGAAGCTGGGGCTTCAGAAGCTAGCTGGGGGCAGACAGAGGACGAGAACTCAGAGTTCACTGAGCTTTAAGCTCCTTCACTACACCCAGCTGACAGTTTTCAGCGGTGTAAACAAGCTTTTGAATATACGCAACTAAAAATAGCAATTAGTCAGAGTCTTGTATTAGATACGTTGACGTCATCAGAAGGCAGTTCTGTTGGTTACGAGCCCCTGCCACACTCACTATGAAATGTCACCCAAGTCCCTGCCACCCCCCCAGACCCCACCCTGGTCCAGACTCTCTCCTTCCAGCATCTTCCAGCAGCCTGAACTTCATCCCGCGTCCCCCCCTTCATCCAAAGCTCACCCGAACACAAGCACATTTGCTTTTCTCATCCGTGTGCATCAAATATTTGTCAGAGGAGGGAGTGTGTTCTCCCTAATTCCTTTGCACACTCCACAGGCCTGAGCATTGACACACGTTTTGGTTAACACCATAACAGCTAATATTTACTGAATCATTACTACGTGACGGGAGATGAGCTAGTAAGCCTCTTACATGCGTTACTTCAGTGAGTTCATCCTGGAACTCCACACGTAAGGACGATTCCTTACCCTCTGCACACAGATAAAGGAACAGTGGTTTGGAGACGTTCATTGACCTGCTCAAGGTCACACAACTAGGAATGGTGTGTGGAGCTGAGGTTCAACACCAGGAGTGCTAGACTCTCAAGTTTATGCTTCCTCAGACCTGGTCCTTCCCAGCGAAGACCTGCCTGGGTCTGGAGTGGGGCCAGGAGCAGCCCTGCGGTCCAGGCGTGCATCCAGACTCGGGGCCTCTGCCCGACACTCCGCAGACCGACAGAGACAGAGAGAAACCAGAGCGACAGCGGGGACTCGGGCGGTGCGCGCGCGCGGCGGGGCTGCCTCTCGCCTGGACTCGGCCCCTCCCACTGGACTCCCCACCCGTCTCTGGGTGCTGGTGGAAACCAGAGCACACCCGACCGCTCTCCCAGGGGAGCGGAGGCAGTGCCGCGGCACGCCCTGGGAGGAGGGAGCACGTTCCCGGCGGGTCTCGGGGTGAACGTTGTCGTTCTAGCCCTGCTCTGGAGGCCTGACTGTCTTCTTCAGGGAGTCGCCCACATACGCTGGCGGCATGGCCTGGGAGGGAGCAGGGCTCGAGGCTCTACCACGTTCCTGGCAGGTCTCAGGATGAACATCGTTCTAGCTCTCAGGCCTGTTTTCCTCAGGGAGTCACCCACACACGGCACGTGTCAGCCAACGACAGACCAACCAACACGGTCTCACTCCACTTTGCCCAAGCTCAGGAGAGACGTCATGCCTTTCACTGCTGCAACCAGTAAACCGGGCATGGGAAAACACCCTCAGCACCCTGCCAGTTCACCATGAGCAGCTGGCCCCTCCTCTCTCTACAAAGACGGGGTTCAGCGCAAACCACCTGCAGGGGACTAATTCAGCCTCTCTGTAAGAGAAAAACATAACACCTGGGGTAGACTGATTCTGAAGCTGAAGCTGCAATAGTTTGGCCACCTGATGCAAAGAGCCAACTCACTGGAAAAGACCCTGATGTTGGTAAAGGTTGAGGACAGGAGGAGAAGGGGGCGGCAGAGAGTGAGATGGTTGGATGACATCATCAAGTCAATGGACAGGAGTCTGAGCAAACTCTGGGAGACAGTGAAGGACAGGGAAGCCTGGCATGCTGCCGTCCATGGGGTCACAAAGAGTGAGACACGACTGAGCGACCAACAACAGGACTGAGACTCTCCAGGAGGTCGGTCACAGGCATCAGCTCTCAATCAGCCTCGTGCTCCACCGTGCTCAGGGCTCCCCTCTCTCCTGCTCAGGTGGCCCTGTTCCCCCTTCGCTACTCTCTTGCTCTGGCTCCGCTAACAGCAGGAACTCCTTTCTGCCCAGCAGAGTTGAGACAAACTCAGAGACACTACTAAAGAGTACTGAAAGGAAATAAGCACAGAAATTGCAAGCAGTCAAAAAAAAAACAAAGCCGGGAGGGCGGGGACTGAGTGCCGGCTCCCATCCTGCACACCTGGCTCACGGGCTCGGCCCGCGCCACGCTGTCCCGGCGCCAGCACCCCCAGGCTCGGGGCCCAGGCTCCCCCCTGGGGCTCCGGTCTGCCTCCGCCCGGAGGATGCCCTACTGGGGACCCCGTGGACACCGTGAGGACTTCCTGGTCCAGACCAAGCGAAAGACCCCGTGTCCCAGGCATGCAGGATGGGACTGAAACGTGGGCCAGGGAGGAACAAGAGACTGAACAGGAGCTAAAGGGGCCATGGGTGGAAAGAAGGGTTCTTTCTGAGCTAAATTTGAGTTCCTCAATTCTTTTTCACTTGAATATCTTATTTCAAAGAACATCCAGTATTTTCACGACTGATCTAAAAGCAGAAACCAGGTCTCCCTGTCTCCTAAGGGAGCCACATTCTCGTCTTTCACAGAGTAAAGGACTGAAACAATTCTTGACCCTGTTTCTTTTCTTGCGCACATAGTATCAGTCTGTAAAGCTGAGAGGGCTTCATTCTCTGCAAGAAATCTAAATCGGTCTCAGACTGTCCTTCTTTTCAGCACTTTTCTAATTTAGGACTTCCTAAAGGATGCAGATTGAGCCAGATTAGACTCATCACTGCATAATTGGAAGTTTACTTTTAGCTGTCCCAATTAACCGAAAAAGAGGGGAAAATCACATTTCAGTTTTCCTGAGGGGGGAAAAGAAGTTGAACCTCATCTTGCCATTGATACTATATTTTGAGATCCTAGAGACAGTACTTATCAAGAAAAGTAAGTGTAAAGCAATCAAGAGATTAGAGAAAAAAAATTCTGTGGTCGCACACACCTATTATCCTTATAGATGACTTTATATCTGAAAGCTGGAAATATGTTTAAAGACTAAAAAATGAGAATTCTAACTTGATCATCATTCCACTCTCTGTACCCATCACTACAATATGCCATTATTCCCACACTATATAAAAACATGAGTTAGCAGTTGACAAATTCTTTCAATGTCTGTGAATACACTTGCTAGAGAAACTGCCGACTGCTGCAGAAACCCTGCAAATGTCAAACATTTTTAGGACTTTTCTTTGGAAAGGGGCAATTTTTCAATCAAAATAAGCTGAAGCTACAATTTGGTTTGTATGGGGTGGGCAGGTCCCCAAAGGACACTGCTTCATGTCACATGGTGCCTGAAGCATCTTATAAGTTAAGCTCCCCACCCCCAGCCCTGGCTTCCCACCACACCAGTGATGCCCTGGGTTGAGACTTTTAAATCATTGCTGTTAAAAAGAAGACAAACTCTGTAGCAGGTCTTTTAAAAGCAGCAAAATTGGGAATGACAGACCAGGAGCGCTGCGCTGCGTCCAAAACAGAACCGCAAGTGGGACTGGGCTTGTTGGACTTGTCCTGCTACGCTGCAGGGAGACGCACGGGAAACCAACAGTCAGTCGGGAATAAGAAAGCAGGGTGCTAG
The DNA here is from genome assembly GCF_027580195.1 of Bos mutus. Taxonomy (NCBI): domain Eukaryota; kingdom Metazoa; phylum Chordata; class Mammalia; order Artiodactyla; family Bovidae; genus Bos; species Bos mutus. The sequence goes on from NC_091635.1 coordinate 596,942, forward strand.
CACTCAGGTGTGGCCCATTGTTTCCAAAGCCCAGGCAAAAAGTACGTTTATAAACGTAAATCCGGACACCTGAAGCTTACAAGGAGCATGCTTGCTAGTGGCATGAACTTTGACAAGTTGAATCCGACCTACTCTTTGACAGTGAGATAAACACATAACGACTTTTTTTTCATTCTGTTATCCTGTCCTTCCAAGAGCTCAGAAATGCAGAGCCACCTTATTCACTGCCCTTCTTTAAACAGTGGTGTGGGCGAGCTCTGTGACCAAGAAGCCTTCATGGCAACATGAACTGTCCTGAATCACGTCCACAGTAAACTCATCCCCAGAAACATGTCCTAGGCTGGGTGCCTCTCAGGCAGAGCACGTCACTGGACAGCCTGCTATATACACACAGATCTCTGGGCTCCTTTCCCCGACCTGCCGATTCAGCGCACCTTCGGCACCTGAGCCGTGTCAGCCTGCCTCACCTGCAGGCTCTGTGTCCACGGAGTTAAGCAACCATGGATCGAAAATAATAGGGAAACAAAATTTCCAGTGACTTCCATAGGGTAAAACTTGAATTCGCCATGCAAGGGCAACTATTTACACAACATTTACATTGTATTTACAACTATTTACATAGCATCTACATTGAATCAGGTATGATGAGTGATCCAGAGATGATTTAAAGTGAGGGGGAACACGTGCATAGCTTACATGCAGACACTGTGCCATTTTACACACGGGAGCATCTGCGGGTGGTGGGGGCAGGGACGGACGACTGCGTCTGACTTGTATTTCTAACAAGTTCCCAGGTGATGCTGAGAGACAGGTGGGAGTCCACTTGCAGAAGCTCCGCCCTGGGAAACGGTGAACGGCGTGGCGGACAAGCGGGTACCACGCACAGGGGCCTCTGTCATCAGACCCCAGCGCAACCGCGGGGCCTCTGATGGCGGCATCATGGATGGAAGGTGAGGGGGACCCTCAGGCCCAGGGAGGCGGTGGTATTCGCTGGTGAGTGAGAAGGCAAGACACAAACTCCTCGCGCGTGGTGGTCCGCGGTCCGTCAAGCGCTTCACCCCCAGCCCCACCATCCACACAGCCACGTGCAGTGTGAACACACCACCTCCTGACACCCGGCTGGGCTCCCTCGCAGCCTGGGAGCTGCCAAGCATTCAATCAGGCACAGCCGATTCTCATCTCAGGGGCCAATTTCTACCTCTAATCGGTTTGGGGAATTTCTGTTGGGAATTTAGGACTTTCCAACAATCCTTTTAACATTTGGCTTGCTCATTTCCTGGACCACTCAAACCTCCCAAATCCTCTTTTCTCAACAAGAGACACCTAACTGAAGGTTCAGTCATGACTGGCCTGAACCAGACACAATGCACGCCCGTAACAGAAATCACGGGTGCCTGCCGCTTCTCCAAGGCTCCTGAGGCTCCGGACGCTGGGGTTTGTGTCTGGTCAGTGGCACAGTTATGTCTTCTTTAGGGTAAGCTCCAAAAACACAGAGCTCCATGGTTTCTACAATACGCATCGTAGCACACCATTTAATAAAGGCTCTGTGTTGACGATATGACCTGCAGTAACTCTCTGTATCAGGGAGTCCCTTACACTGTATAACAAAGCGACTCCAAGGTCTGTTTCCATGACAACAGCAGCATCACACAGGAAAGAGAAGGAAGAGGATACAGAGGCTCTTTAGAAATTGCTACCAAATGCATATCCAGCTTGAGACTGAAGACAATAATCTGGGCATGAGATTTGGGGTTAAAGTCTTTTCCTTCTTGAACATATTCTCTACTGATGTGACTATTTTTAAATGTCCAATAGGAAGATTCAGAACACTATAAATACCATCCATCTGCCAAATTTCAGGAGGTCTAAAATTAGGTTACTAGGTTCATCAATTTCCCTTAGAAGATTCTAGTAGGGAGAGATCAAACCTTTCTGGTGGCAATAACAGGGAGATGCTAATAATCCAAATGCTAGGAAAAACAAATTGCATTCATTTAAAAGCTAAAAATTAATAAACTCCCCAACCCTATAATTTCTCCCAAAATTAAAATGGGAAGTGTTTTACAAGATATGAGTTTTAGTAGGACCTTCAGATAACTGATTGAGCCGCACACAGAAAATAACTCACAGTGATGTGTATTCTACTAAACCATATTATAAGCAGATATGTGAGAAGAAAAGTGCATTTTTCTATTGTTCTTAAGATCAGCCTCTGCTCGTGTCTGCTTTTCTTTCATGGATGACGTAGAAATAAAATAACACAGCTTCAGCAGCTTTCTCCCCACCTAATTTCTTTTCCTACCATGATTTTTCCTTCATTGATCAAAGAAAGAGTCCTCTCATACTAAAAATATCCCAGAACAGCCAGAATTGGGACCTATTTTTTTCCTTACCTACTGGGAGATAAGGTTATTTCACCCACATGTGTACTAAGTTATTTTTAAAACCTACCTCCTTCTCCTCTGGTTATTCTATTTCAATACACAAGAGGGGACCTGGCAGCCTCTGAGCTAACTCTAAGCACCCCAGCTGCTGTGCAGTCCACCCTGTGATCGTCAGCAGAGATGGAGAGCGGAACCCACACCCCTGAGCCTGAACACACCACGTGCTCTGTGAACACAGCTCGCAGACAACTCAGCCTCGCCACAGGCACGGAAGTCAGACCGCTAAACCAGGCGGCACCCGCACAAAGAACCGTGTGTCCCCCGCCATCCTCAGTGACCATCCATGATGCTACCCGGCTGACCCACGCCTGTGAGGACAGTATCGGTGTCAACAGAGTCAAACAGCAATTGTCTGTGAAGTCAAGGCCGACTCGAGCAGAATCTCAGGAACCTCTGCTCACTGACTTGCTAATTAACACATCTGAGAGCCAGCTAAACCGCGGCGTTCTGGGTAAGCACCGAGAACAGGGAGCCAGATGGTGGGCTTTGGCTTCAAGGGACAGCAGCGGTGGAGACACTGGCTGACCGCGCAGGGTCATGAACGTCCCCAGCAGGGACTGTGCAGGGGCGGGGAACCAGAGGAGCCGCTGCCTGGGGCAAGGGGGCAGGCCACGGAGCGAGAAGGCGTGGTCGGGAAATCTGAGCGAAGAGATGCCCAGTGTGGTGCTCAGACCCTAAGAGATGCCCTCAGGTCCCAGGAGATGTCCAGGTGGCAGGAGGTGTGGGCAGGAGACGCCCAGGTGAGGTCAGGGAACGAAGGTCCCACATGTCTCAGAACCAAAAAAAAAAAACAAACTATAAAACAGAAGCAATACTGTAACAAATTCAATAAAAGCTTTAATAAATGGTCCACATCAAAAAACCCAAAAAACAAAAAAATGATCCCCTTAGATATAAATCATTCTCAAGGCTTTAAATCCCATACCTACTGCACTTACCTAGAATGGCTGACACTCAGAGTCTGGTGGTTAAACAGGTATTCTGCTTCAGTAAGACTGACTTTACATTTTATTTTCTAATGAATTTTCAGACTAGTCTTAATGTGAACATTATGGAGAACATGCTTTTTTGGCTGGGGGGCGGGCATGCAGACATCCATCCACACAGCAATCTTTAGGTTCACCTAGCATAGCCAGTTGATCACCATATGGATGGCATTATAGTCTTAGAAAGAGTTCCCCTGGTGGCTCAGATGGTAAAGAATCTGCCTGCAATACCCTGGGTTCGATCCCTGAGTTGGGAAGATCCTCTAGAGAAGGGAATGGTTACCCACTCCATTATTCTTGCCTGGAGAATTCCACGAACAGAGGAGCCTGACAGACTACGGTTCACGAGGACGCAAAGATTCGAACACCACCGAGTGACGAACACTTTGACTTTCATACCCATAGACAAGGAAAAACCTCCATTGACCCTAGGACATTTCCGTTCAGTGGGAGGAAGCAAAAAAAAAAAACAAACCTGTAAGATTTGGTCGTGTCCTGAGCAAGAAACATTAACTGAGGACTTGCTGCCTGCCAGGTGCTGTTCTAGGTCAAGTACAAGAGTGAGCGATACAACATCCACGCTGGTGCAAGAGACACAACGATCGAACGACAAGTAAAATAACATGGTGTCCAGGGTGACACAAAGAAGGCTGAGCGCCGAGGAACTGATGCTTCTGGACTGTGGTGCTGGAGAAGACTCTTGAGAGTCCCTTGGACAGTAGGGAGATCCAACCAGTCCATCCTAAAGGAGATCAGTCCTGGGTGTTCATTGGAAGGACGGATGCTAAAGTTGAAGCTCCAATACTCTGGCCACCTGATGCGAAGAGGTGACTCATTGGAAAAGAATCAAAGCAAGAAGAGAAGGAGGCGGCAGAGGACGAGATGCTTGGATGGCATCGCCAACTCAATGGACATGGATCTGAGCAAACTGGGAGACAGTGAAGGACAAGGAAGCCTGGGGTGCTGTAGTCCATAGGGCCGCAAAGAGCTGGACATGACTTATTGACTGAGCAAAACCAGCAGGGGTGACGAGGACTATCAGAAGTACTAAGGAGGACAGATGAGCGGAAATGATGAGGGCAGGGTGGGATCTGAAGATGCCCCTCCACGTGCCACCTGAGCAGAGACCTGAACGATACCAACGAGCATGGTGACGACCCAGGCGTGAGCTGCTCCCACAAGAATCCATCAGCAGCGAAGCCCTCAGGTGCAAACGAGCGTGTCAGCCTGTCCTGTCCGACAGCGGGCCAGGAAGCTGGCCACACCCACCATGGGCCTCGGTGTCCAAAGTCAGAAGTCTGTATCTCATTTCTATTTCTTGGTAATGGTCACGGAAGTCCATTGCAGGGAGTGGACAGGGCAACGGAAGGATGGGATCCACCTGATACACGCAAAACCCCAGCAGGGCTGCTGTGTAGGCGACAAAGCACAGGAGATGGGCAGAAACGAGGGGCCAAACAAGATGCCCCTAGGCCAAGTGCACGCCTCTCAGAGGCTGTGTCCCTGGACTCTCCTGTCGCTGGGCTCCTGGATGACCAGGCGTTTGGTATCTAGGAATATACTAAAACCAAAGCACAGAGCTACAAGCAGCCGGCGGGCGCGTGGGCCTGCAGGAAGGTCCGCCGCAGACGTGGGCGTGACCCCTCTTTACGTTTTCTACTTGCCACCTTTCCTCCCCACTTCCGGCTCCGTGCCTTAGGTTACTCTAAATTACAGATTTGTAATGAAAAAAACCTGATTCCTGTGAATTACCTAACCCCTGGTACATCATCCACACTCGGCAAATGCAGATGAAAAGAGCCTTCCTTTCTAATTTTAAGACCCACTGTGTGAACTCTGCGTGTTCAAGCCTCCCTGGTCTTTTGTGATTAATTTTAGTAACGGGAGAACGACCTGCTTTAGAACAAATGAGTCATGATGCAGCTTCACACCTAAAAACCGAAAATCACCCTCCTGCCCGGAAAATATCATTTTTAAGTGTAAAATTTCTACCCCATGTTAACTCCACAAAGCTTCCTGCCCTGAAAAAGAGGTGGGGAGGACCAGGGTAGGAACTTGAGGTCGCAGGCAGCAAGCAAGGTGTGCACTGCCTTTGGAATGGTATCTGTCTTAGGCAGGTTTATGACATGGGGAAAAAACCCTCAACTGCTATAAAACAATTTATAGCCTGTGCAATTCAAAACATTCTTTCAGCAGCCACATCACAACAATATAGCTTTCTTCTAAGTATGAAGAGCAGCCTCTCTGACTTCTGCATGGATATTTATCCTGGCGTGGCAAAGCATGTCATAGACACATAACTGATTTCAAACTGGAAAGAAATCAAAGGTTCCTGACTCCTCAGCTGGTGTCCTTAGCTCCTCATTTCTCTTCCTCTTGAACTGTGAGCTTATAAACCTCTCCAGATTAACTGCAGAATTAGAAAATACTTCAAGGAACATAAATCTGAAACATGCAGCTGACAAAACAAGCATTTCCTTTTAACAGGGTGTTTGCCCCACCAATGTTTAGCCAAAAAAAAAAAAAAATGTTCATTAAGTTAAAAAATTCTAGTCACAGGGACTTCCTGGTGGTCCAGTGGTTAAGACTCTGTGCCTCCACTGCGGTGAGCCTGGTTTCAATCCCTGGCTGGGGAACTAAGATCCCGCATGCTACTTGGCATGGCCAAAAAATTAAAAATAGATAGATAAAACAAAATTCTGCTCACACAGTTAGCAAGCATAGTGCAGTGGGCATAATTCCCTCAGAAACGGAAGCGTCCCTTCATACATTAAAAAAACAATGTGTTTTGAAGGAAATTCACTTCCTAAAGACTAAAATCAAGAAATGGCTGGTACTGATTCTGAGAGAATCTCATGAAACATTTTACAGATATCTTACTTGAGCTGAAAAAATCCTTTTCTATTTTGGGATCAGAGACTTCATTTGTTCTTCCATTCACTCAACACATGTTCATGATCACCTGTGAGTCAGAAATCATATGAGACATAAGGATACAGAAATGGATAAGGATTAGGGGAAGAAAATACTACAGTGTGAGCACAAGAAGTCTTCCTGTGGTAAACTGCTGAAGCACTGGCCGACGTGACTCACCCCTCCCAGGACCCATGCTCTTCTCCCTGCCCCTGCGATGGTTCATTCTGTGTGCCAACTTCACTGGACCGTGGGCTGCCCAGATATGTGGTCAGACCTTACCCTGGTGTCCTGGGAGGGTGTCTGGGATGAGATTAACATTTAAATGGCTGCCAGCCTCCACAGCTGCATGACCTAGTTCTACAGAAGAAATCTCTGTGTGAAACACACACATACACCTGTGCATGCGTGCACACATACATACACACTCATGCCCCTGTGCACCACCATCGAAGGTCTGGACAGAATTCCTACTAAAAGTCAGTCCAATGACTGATATTGTTTTGGACCCTTGCTCTCACTGTCAATAAAGAAATGTCACAGTGACAATGCCTAGAGAATCCTCAGTAATCTTCCCTCCTCTCCTGTCCTGAGAAAATGCACTTCTTTCTGTCCACAGACGCTTCCCGAATCTCTTGCCAGAAGAAGGGGACGACAGAGGATGAGATGGTTGCATGGCATCACTGACTCGATGGACATGAGTTTGAGCAAGCTCTGGGAGTCGGTGATGGACAGGGGGAAGCCTGGCGTGCGGCAGTCCTTGGGGTCGCCAAGAGTCGGACACGGCTGAGCGACTGAATTGAACTGAACTGAATCTCCCGCTGGAAATTCATTAAACAGCAAAAACAGAAAGCAGAGCCAAGGTGAGGAAGGGATTAGCTAACTGAATGGGACTCCTACTTCAGCTTCTGAGAGTGACTCATTAAAACCCAGGAACCAGCTCTGGTGTGAGCCAGAGAGCTCTCGGGGCAGGCGTTCAGCTCAGGGAGAGCCAACTGTGATGAAGCTGCCAGAAACCCAGTGTCCTGGAAGCCCCACCTTCAGCTTTTTGAGGAGAACCCGAACCAAGCTCCAAACGGCTACAGGCTCACCCGTTCCCACCACAGGCTCTGCTGCTCACTCATGGGCACTGCGGGCCTCCCTAGTGACTGCTTTTACTGTCAACATCTGAGGGGCGTGTGTTAGTTGCTCACTCTTGTCTGACTCTTGCGACCCCATGGACTGTAGCCCGCCAGTCTCCTCTGTCCATGGGGTTCTCCAGGCAAGAATACTGGAGTGGTTGCCATTCCCTTCTCCTGGGGATCTTCCCAACCCAGAAATCAAACCAGGCTCTCCCACATTGCAGGTGGATTCTTTACTGTCTTAGCCACCAGGGAAGCCCATTTTCTATTCTCTACATCTGTGTCTTTTTGCTGCAGCCCCTAAACAATCACACCACACTCTCAAAGGCTGACAGGGGTCAGGCGGGGAGTGATGAGCTACTGGCCATGTGTGTCATTCTGAGAGTGGAGTCCCAGAGGTTCCCAGAGGTGTTTGAGCAGAGGCAGCTTCAGCCACTAGACTGAGTCGACAAGCCCTCCTGGTGACCCCCTCAAGAACAGGCCTCCTGGTCCCCTGACTTCCCCATGAGGCACTTCGTTGTCACCACGCACACACTCTTTTCACGGGTGCGTCCAGAGAACGGACGTCCCCCCACCCGCTGCCCCTTCAGCGCATCGGAACTGCAGCTGGAGAAGCAAGTCTCGGAGGCTATTTTTACTCCTTAACTCAATTAATTTGGCGCAAAAGTAGCAGGAGTCCCTTCCCTTGCAGGAAATGCTTCTGCTGCTGGGCGTCTGGTTCATAAAATCCACCCACTGAGCAGCAAAATTAGCACAGGAGCTCGGGCAGGGCTTGCAACCCTGAATAGTCCTCTTCCAGGTTTCCGGTTGCAGCGCGGCACCTGAAGTGCTGGATCCAGGTGTGAGCATGGAGCGTGAGGGGTAGGACCAGGTGTGAGGGGCGTGGACCGTGAAGGGCGGGACCCGGGTCTGAGGGGCGGAGCGTGAGGGGCAGGACCCAGTGTGATGGGCGGGACCCGGTGTGAGGGGCGGTGAGGGGCGAGCGTGAGGGGCGGAGCCCGGTATGAGGGGCGTGGACCGTGAAGGGCGGGACCTGGGAATGAGGGGCGGAGCGTGAGGGGCGGGGCCCGGTGTGAGGGGCAGAGCATGAGGGGCGGGACCCGGGTGTGAGGGGCGGAGCGTGAGGGGCGGGACCCGGTGTGAGGGGCGGAGCGTGAGGGGCAGAGCGTGAGGGGCAGAGCATGAGGGGCGGGACCCGGGTGTGAGGGGCGGAGCGTGAGGGGCGGGACCCGGTGTGAGGGGCGGAGCGTGAGGGGCAGGACCCGCGGGACCCGCGGGCGAGCACGGAGTGTGGTCGCAGGACTATTGAGGCCTTGCCCACAGGTCCCCTGAGGGACCCACCAGGGCCCGCAAAACACACGGGGCTCCCTGACGTGTGCTCTTCTTTCCAGTTTTCTTGCAAGGACATGTCACCTCAATTTACACGCAGTCGCAATGGGCGAGACATGCAGCTCCCTTGGCTTCCCAGATGACGCAGTGGATAAAGAATCTGCCTGCCAATGCAGGAGACACAGGAGACGTGCATTTGATCCCTGAGTCAGGAGGATCCCCTGGAGAAGGGCCTGGCGATCCGCTCCAATATTTCTGCTTAGAGAATCCCTCGGACAGAGGAGCCTGGTGGAGTGCAGCCCGTGGGGTCACAAAGAGTCAGACGCAATTGAGCATGCACGCAACTCCCTGAAGCCAGCAGGAGACACTGGAAAATACTGGTATATTTGTTTTTAAAAGAACATTTTGAAAACAATTGAAATAAATCTTAGAAATGTCACCCACTTCAGAAAGCCTCCCCTCATTAGACGCGCATTCCCCTCCACTCACCCTCAACAGTATCTTATGTCTCCCACTGCCAGCGGCGTCACAGGCAACCTTAGAGCCCAAGGATCCACATCCTTTCCACCAGAGAGGATGAGCAGGATGGTGGGACCTGTCCATCACCTTTCTATCTGCAAAGCTTGAAGCCCTCCGTAGACATTTGCTGTTCTCTAGCCGATAAGTCATGTCCAATTCTTTGTGATCCCATGGACTGCAGCATGCCAGGCTCTTCTGTCCATGGGATTTCCCAGGCAAAAAAAAACTAGAGTGGGTTCCCATTTCCTTCTCAAGAGGATCTTCCAGGATCAGGGATCAAACCCACATCCTGCATTGGCAGGTAAATTCTTTACCATTGAACCATCAATAAACATTTAGTGACCGAATATTACTTAGGACTGAAAACAATTTTAAAGATAACCAAGTTCAAACTCCATATAGGTGACTAAGAAAACCATAGTCTTCTTCACAAAGGTTGACTTGGCAGGGCCAGGGTCCCCATTTCCACTCTTAGACTCTCTTACCTCACTCTGCTGAATTTTAAATGCCACTTTTCAGCACTCCCACCTTTTACACATTACACTTTGTCAGTTCAGGAATACAAAAAATGTTTGGGTTGTAACAGGGTTTTGCTCATACAATTGTCTTTTTTCCCTATTAAATGTAAAAGCACACTCTGAGAAAATAGATCTGCTAATTGAATTTATTTCTAGATTTATTTTACATGTTTTGAGTTTGTTATAAATGCAGCTTTGAAAGGTTGAATTTTAAACAATTTAGTGGCCTTTTTTCCTTTGCTCGGTTTCTCAGACACAGAGGAGAGCCTGAGAGCAAGAGAACGCACGTGGCTGTCAGAAGGTACAGCAGGTGGTTTCCTGCTCTGGATGCATGGACACCTGTGGCTCCAGCAACAGTGAGAACTGGACAGGGAACACCAGACCGGTTCCAAGCAGGAAAAGGGGTACGTCAAGGCTGTATATTGTCACCCTGCTTATTTAACTTATATGCAGAGTACATCATGAGAAACGCTGGGCTGGAAGAAGCACAAGCTGGAATCATGGTTTCGGGGAGAAATACCAATAACCTCAGATATGCAGATGACACCAGCCTTATGGCAGAAAGTGAAGAGGAACTAAAAAGCCTCTTGATGAACGTCAAAGAGGAGAGTGAAAAAGTTGGCTTAAAGCGCAACATTCAGAAAACGAAGATCATGGCATCTGGTCCCATCACTTCATGGCAAATAGATGGGGAAACAATGGAAACAGTGACAGACTTTATTTTTGGGGCTTCAAAATCACTGCAGATGGTGACTGCAGCCATGAAATTAAAAGACGCTTGCTCCTTGGAAGAAAAGTTATGACCAACCTAGATAGCATATTAAAAAGTAGAGACATTACTTTGCCAACAAAGATCCATCTAGTCAAAGCTATGGATTTTCCAGTAGTCATGTATGGATGTGAGAGTTGGACTGTGAAGAAAGCTGAGTGCCAAAGAATTGATGCTTTTGAACTGTGGTGTTGGAGAAGACTCTTGAGAGTCCCTTGGACTGCAAGGAGATCCAACCAGTCCATCCTAAAGGAAATCAGTCCTGAATGTTCACTGGAAGGATTGATGCTGAAGCTGAAACTCCAATACTTTGGCCTCCTGATGCGAAGAACTGACTCATTTGAAAAGACCGTGATGCTGGGAAAGATTGAGGGCAGGAGGAGAAGGGGACAACAGAGGATGAGATGATTGGATGGCATCACGGACATGAGTTTGGGTCAACTCTGGGATTGGTGATGCACAGGGAGACCTGGCATGCTGCAGTCCACGGGGTTGCAAAGAGTCAGACATGACTGAGCGACTGAACTGAACTGAACTGGGTCCCACGTTTGGTTCTGAGTCAGTCATTTACAGTTGATGCTCTTGGCTTCTTCAAATGGCTTGGTTGACCGTCTTCAGACTTGCAGGGCCACCCAGATCAGAAGTTTGCCGCCTTTTAACAAGGTCGTTCATTTCCTCTCAGGTACCTTGGCAAACATCCTAGGCCCTGGTTGACCCCCGAGGCCGCCTGCCTGCTGGGGGCTCCCCCAGGGGAACTTCAGGAATGACCCAGGATATTATTTTTAAATCCCCTGAATCCGACTCAGTTGTTGGGCTCAGATATAAGAAGTGTGAAGCCCCACAGGAATCCTTTCTCCCTAGACAGGCTCGGGCGCTGGTGAGAATGCACCAGGTGAGTAAAAACGGACGCTAAGCAGAAGCGCCAGCAGCAGCCCGGGAAGCCAGTGACCTCCAGGGCTGGAAACCTTCAGCAGGCCACTCCCCACCCCCACACACGCTTCTCCAGTGTCCACATACCTAACCCACAGGAAGCCTTCCAAGGCTTGTCTAAAGAGCTCTGAGCATCTGTATTGTTTTAATCTCATCACATAAGATTTTCCTCTCCCTGCTCTTTCCAGACTGAAGGGGTGAGTCTGGACGTGACCTTTTCTGGAAGGGCTGAGATCGGTGTGAGCCTCTGACAGGGACGCTTTGCAGCTTTCCTCACTGGAGGCACAGAGAAATCAACATGAGGAAAAGCAGGATTCGGTGTGCTAACATTCACTCGCGTGCACACACCCCTGAAGCCCCAGAACCTCGCACAACGAGGGGCTTCAGAAGCAGACAGTCAGGAGGAGCAGAGGGGCTCCAGACGGAAGCACAGAGGGCCGCGGGTGGAGGGGAGGGGTCTGAGGAGGTGCCGGCCGGCCTGGTGGGCCTCACCCCCTCCCGGGCAGAGGGAAGACGGGAGACCCAGCAGGGCGGGCGGCCGGGGCAGCTGAAGAAACGAGGGTACCCGGGTCCCTTCAGAACAGTGCCACAGCGCTCGCTCCCCAAAGCCGAAGGAGGTGACAGTCCCCCCGCCACCTGCCCAAGGCTGGGCTCCAGTCTTAACTTGGGTCCAGAGTGGGTAAAGAGCTATTTCTGAACATGGACCCGTTTTGCCTTATTTCTTCATCCTCTTATAAAACCCTGGACACGGGGCAGGGGTGCTGGGCACTGTGAGCGCACACCTGCAAACCCAAACTCTGCAGCAGCTCCACACGCCCCTGCGGCACCAGATAGGGGCACTCTGCTCGCTCTGAGCCCCGGATGAGAGCCCACGGCCCCACGTCCAGCCGCGAGGCCGGACCCCCAGCAGCATCAGTGACCAGGTTACCCTCCAGCATCAGGGTCTTTGAAAGTCTTTCCTTTTCATCTCTCCTCGGGCTGCAGAGGCTTGTGCTTAAAGTCTCAGAAATCATGACTTTTCTTTATAAATAAGATGGGAGGGAATTTCTGACCAGAGAATGCTGCCTATCCACAGGGGTTGGGGAAGCTGGGAGACTGGCCTGAGAGTTTCCAGGGGGTCCCTCCACTGAACCCAGAAACCTTTTCTCCTCAGGGTTCCTGGCAGCTCTGCAGCCTTTCAACCAGGCTGCTCCTTCGGACTTGAGGATTATTTGTGCTCCAAAGAATATTGGGGCTGCCCTGGTGGCTCAGTAGTAAAGAATCTGCCTGCCAGTGTAGGAGACACAGGTTTGATCCCTGATCCAGGAAGATTCAACATACCTCAGAGCAACTAAGCCCATGTTCCATGACTACTGAGCCTGTGCTGAAGAGCCCAGGAGCCACCAGTACTGAGCCCACATGCAGCAACTCCTAAAGTCTGCACACCCAGGAGCCCGCACTCTGCAGCAAGAGAAGCCGCCGCAGTGAGAAGCCCGAGAGCCGCAGCTAGAGAGGACCCCCCCCCCCAACCCAGCACCAAGGGGATAGCCTGTGCAGCACTGAAGGCCCGGCACAGCCAAAAACAAATAAACACATAAATACATAAAAAATTTTAAAAAAGGAACGTCAGTCTCCCTTCCCATCTGGTTCCGGTGATCCGGGTAGCGTTAGGTTATTTTTCAGCACTTTTCTGCTCCTTTCATCTGGAAAGCAGCAGAGGAGGTACAGCATCTGGGGGTTCCACAGGATCTGTGACTTCTTTTTCCTCCTTTCCAAATGCTCTGGGGTCTGCTGAGCTCAAACCACAAACCCATAGACACTGGGTGTCTTAAGCATTCACTGTGGTATGAAAAAAAAACTAATTTTTAAAAAATTTCTGGGGGGAAAAATGTTTGGAGGAGCCTGGTAGGCTACAGTTCATGGGGTCGCTATGAGTCAGACATGACTGAGCGACTTCACTTTCACTTTTCACCTTCATGCATTGGAGAAGGAAATGGCAACCCACTCCAGTATTCTTGCCTGGAGAATCCCAGGGACAGGGGTGCCTGGTGGAAGGCTATCTATGGGGTCCCACAGAGTCAGACACGACTGAAGCGACCCAGCAGCGGCGGCAGCAGCTCTCAAATTAAATTTCACTGTTGCCAGTGCTTCCATCCTCTGATCTGGTCTTTTTTACACCCTTCCGCGCTTTTCTAAACACTGGAGCAAACTTTCAGTGACCACACCAGGCAGCAGGCTCTGTGTGCTCACTGACCACAGGACGACAGGCCAGGGTCCCCTCTCCTTCCCTCCATGACCCTGAAAAGAATCGCCACTAACCCACCTCTGTTCCAGGGACAATAGGATGCCGCTCCAGGTCATTTCATTTTCTTTCCTCAATATTCCTCAGTCTCCACATGGATAAAATAAGGTTAATCTAGAAAAATCTCTAACACCCCTTGCGTGGCTTGCATTCAGTCGTGTCCAACTCTGGGGACTGTGGTCCACCAGGCTCCTCTGCTTCTCCAGGCAAGAATACTGGAGCGGGTTGCCATGCCCTCCTCCAGGGGATCTTCCTGACCCAGGGATTGAACCCGTGTCTCCTGCACTGCAGGTGTAGATTCCTCACCCCTTCCAGCTCTATAATCCCATGATCTTAAAACATATCCTCCATCCTTAGCTCAGCTGTGTGTCCTGACACCTTCATGTGCTTCCAGGTACTTCTCTAGTGAGTTCAGTCTGGGCAGTTTGGAGATCGGTATGATAAATAAACCATCCTGCATGCAGACAGGAAGCCCCAGTCACAGGTCTCTGAATGTCAAGGACTGAAGGCAACACTGCCCATCAGAAAAGAACTTGCAAACCTTCTTGACTGGACAGGCAGGATGGGCCAATTCCTTTTGCACCTTTTTAATAGCTCTCACACTTCTTTTTCTCTCGGATTAAAAAAAAAAAAACAACTCATAGCTTAAATTTTGAGGCTATTAAAACATGAGTCAACTCAACACACACAAAGATGAGCAGCAGCGGAGCTTGGCGGGTCAGATGGCTGGCGCGCCTGCCATTACATCCCCATGGCGGAAAGCCTTCCGCTGACGCTCGGCACCTGGCTCCAAGCTTGGAGAGGGTGGCCTGAGATCAGCCAAAACAGAACAAAATTATAAGCATGAAATGAGCTGCTGAAGACAATTCACAGGCAACCCCAGCAACAGCCGAGGCTTTCTCAGGTATTAGAGTCTGTCCTGGGCAAGCCTGTGCGTGTTACCATCTGAGGCCAACAGAGGACTCAGAACAGAATCACAGACGGGACCAGAGTCGGCTGACAGCCTCTCTGTTAGTAGCTCAGCCATGTCTGATTCTTTGTGACTCTATAGACTGTAGCCTGCCTGGCTCCTCTGTCCATGGGATTTTCCAAGCAAGAACACCGGAGTGGGTTGCCATGCCCTTCTCCAGGGGATCTTCCCGACCCAGGGACTGAACCCGGGTCTCCTGCATTGCAGGCAGATTCTTTACTGTCTGAGTCACCAGGGAGGCTCCTTTAGGGAACCCTGCACCCGGCCTGTCACCCTCTTGGTTCCCACCCAACCTTCCTCTCTCGTCCCGTCTGTGGGATGGACATCCTCAGAGTTCTCTCCTGGCCTCTAACTTCTCTTCTTCCCCTCTATAGTCTCTCTCCAGCAAAATAACCCACTTCTAACACAAGAAACAAACAAACAAAAAACCAGAACAACTGGAGCAAGTGCCTGGAGCACACGATTTAAGCGATGGTGGCCACAGAGGCCTGGCACATGCCATCCAGATGTGCCCACTGTCCCTCACTGTCTGCCACATGCCATCCAGATATGCCCACTGTCCCCCGCCGTCTGGCACATGCCATCCAGATATGCCCACTGTCCCCCACCTCCCCATAATTCCTTTCTCGGTTACAGTTATGACTTTGCCTGTCACAGCTCAGATTCTGCTCCACGCGATGTATTTTCAGCACTGGGTAATTCCCCTGCCTCCAAACTCCCCCTCCCCTCCACTGATCCAGCTTTTCAGGGAGGCCATGGCCAGAGCTAGGGCCCAGGCCCACGAGTTCACAGATGTTCACAGCTGGGCAGCTTCAGGGGTCATCTGTCCAGTGAAATGGATGTTGGATTATTCAAGCCAACAAGAGCATCTGCAACTCCTGATGAAAAGGCAGCACGAAGCCCATGAGGCCAAGAAGGAACCACCTGTGACGCTGGCCGAGAGCAGCGACAGCCCAGCCGGTGGGAGCCGCCTATGATGCTGGCCAAGAGCAGTGATAGCCCAGCCGGTTCACCGACCATCAGGAGCAAATGAAGTTCATGTTCAGCAAAGTTCACTTTCCAAAAAGACCTGCCCTGTGTGTGTGAAAGCCACAGTGATAAATTTGCTGGATTTAGCCCACGTGGCCACCCAGAGCCAAAGAGAACAAACAACATAACGGGAAATTCTCCGAGCCCCGGGTAATCCTGCCAGGGCTCACAGGACTAAGCCCTAAGTCACACAAAATGAACTGGTTAGTTTTCCCATTAATCGTGTGTGCCCAAACAACAGAAGTGCAGGCATTAAAAATACTCAGCTCAGAGACACTCGTCCCCACAAAGTAACAGTTAAAAACACTCCGTTCAGAAACATTCATCAAAATAAAATAATAGTCTCCAGGCTACTTACATCTGTGTCGGGTCCTTTATCCGCCCCCGGACAAGAAAAAGTAACAAATTCATGGCACCTCTTGTGAACCACAAAACAGCAAACTGGTGGAGAGAAAAGAAACTAAAGTTAGAAGAGTGCACTGAACACACAAAGCTGTGTCCTCCAGAAAGGCCCACCTGCTGTCAGAAGCCAAAGTAATCTCACCACAGACAGAATCTCATAAACGGCAATCAGACAGCATTTCACTGGAGACTGGGCCTCGCTTGGCATTGCTTGGATTCCCAGATAACAGAACCACAAAATGCCAGCACGGACACGGCACAGGAGACCGAAAGCTTAGCTGTGTCCTCTAAAGCTGCGGGAAGAGGACCAGGGGTGGTTAGACCCTTCTCCCGAGGCACAAACCAGGAAGCTACATGTAAAGCACTCTGCGCTCCCCCCTCCCCTCCACCGACACACACAGGTGTGTAAACGTGGATAAACGTTAGACCCTGTAAGATATAAGGAGAATAACTTATTACAAATAATACGTGAGTATCACCAAGGACTTCCTTAACAGAATTCTGAGCTTCAAGAACTCCTTAAGACACAAACCAGATCTACGGAAAATAGCCCTTTGAAGTGGTGAAAAGTTGGAAAGCACCCTCTCTCTTGAATCTACCAGCTGGGGGGCGTCACCCACAGATATACCAAACCACTACGCAGCAAGCATTTTCCAAACAATAGGGCTTTCATAAGTCTTCCTGAAGATGAATCAATAAAAAAATCATGAGTTACAGAAACTAGTAAGTCAGGTTTTTATGAAAAGTATAACATGGAGGACACAGAAAATATAAATAAATGTCCTAGGCCACCCTCCCGCTAAACGTGCAGCACCAGCTCCAAGGCGCACAGCCTACGGCTCCCTTGTTTTCTGCTGAACAATAAGTTGGGCTTCCCTGGTGGCTCAGACAGTAAAGACCCCCCCCACCCCCCGCTGCAATGCAGGAGACCTGGGTTCCAACCCTGGCTCGGGAAGATCTCCTGGAGAAGGGAATGGTAACCCACTCCAGTATTCTTTTTTTTTTCCTTTGAGGCTAATTACTTTACAATATTGTACTGGTTTTGCCATACATTGATATGAATCATCTATGAGTGTACATGTGTTCCCCATCCTGAACCCCCTCCCACCTCCCTCCCCATCCCAACCCTTTGGGTTGTTCCAGAGCACCGGCTTTGAGTGTCCTGTTTCGTGCATCAAACCTAGACTGGCGATCTGTTTCGCATTTGGTAATATACAAGTTTCAATGCTATTCTCTCAAATCATCCCTCTCTCGCCTTCTCCCACAGAGTCCAAAAGTCTGTTCTTTACATCTGTGTCTCTTTTGCTGTCTCGCATATAGGGTCATCTTTACCATCTTTCTAAATTCCATATATATGCATTAATATACTGTATTGGTGTTTTTCTTTCTGACTTACTTCACTCTGTATAATAGGCTCCAGTTTCATCCACCTCATTAGAACTGATTCAAATACATTTTTTAATGGCTGAGTAATATTCCATTGTGTATATGTACCACAGCTTTCTTAGCCATTCATCTGCTGATGGACATCTAGGTTGCTTCCATGTCCTGGCTATTGTAAACAATGCTGTGATGAACATTGGGGTACACGTGTCTCTTTCAATTCTGGTTTCCTTGGTGTGTATACCTAGCAGTGGGGTTGTACAGCTTTTCTATTTCCAGTTTTTTAAGGAATCTCCACACTGTTCTCCATAGTGGCTGCCACTCCAGTATTTCTGCCTGGAGAATTCCGTAGACAGAGGAGCCTGGAGGGCTATAGTCCATAGGGTCGCAAAGCGTTGGACACGACTGAGCGACTAACACTTTCACTTTCAGCTAAAAAAACAACATTCGTTCAGAAATTCTGGGTGAGTCCTACATAGAGGGCAAGCGAGACCTCCCCAGGCCCTGGCTCTCTTCTGCTGCTGCTGAGGATGCTTCACCTTCCTGCACACACGTCAGGAGGCAGGGCCCACTGAAGAGGGCAGGAGAGGGTGGGAGAGGGCGGTAGTTCTTCTGCAAGCCGAGACCCCAAGATCGAGGGGGCACTTAGAGGCCTGGTGGGGCCGTTCAGGGCGTTTGTGTGCAGCACGAGCAGCCACCGAAGGGTCTGAACCCGAGTGACGAAAGCCCTTCCTCGGCTTCTGACGGGCGGATGGTGGTGACGGGAAGGGTTCGCTGGGACAGGTCAGGGCCCTAAGGACTGGGGAGGGGGGCGTCCTCGGTAGTCTAGGATTGAAAGTGATGGCCATCACTGTTCGACCTGTGAGAGACGGAGGCGTGAGATGCCAGGGACCCCGAGGAGGACCTGCCGGCTGACCACAGACACTGCCTGTCAGCCTCCTGCCAAGGGCTTGCTACTCCGCGGGTCACGCATCTCACTGAATCCTCACAGCGCTACTTAATACACTCCGACATCTGTGTCTTATGGATGGGAAAGCATTGCACTCATCTCTGGTGTCTAGTCTGTATAAGCTCGTGATGTTTGCAGACAGGAGAGGGGGTGGGAGAGACGGACAGACGGAGCGATGAACAGGGCAGATGGACACGGGTCTTCTGGACAGTCACCTCTCCGTGCAGAGGAGCCAGGAGCCAAACTAACGTTTGCTGGGCCCCACGCCCCTGCCCACCTCACACTGGTGGACGGGAGAGGAAAAGGTGATGAAGGAGACGCAGGGTCTGCACATGGTGCCAGGGACACGCCTGCCTGGAAAAATAGCTCCAAGTATAGTTAGTAAGTATATAAAAGTGAATACACAGCACGGGCTGGGCAGAAGGTTCCTTCAGGTTTTTCTGTGATGTTATGATGCTACCTTTTGTCCAGCCCACTGCGTGTGTGTGTGTGAGAAACCCAGAGCGTGAAGCTCTGGGTGTACGTGTCAGGGAAGCAGGATAAAGGATGACTGCTTTCTTTTTAAACAGCTTTAAGATAGTCATAATACAACGTCAATGCAAAAGCGTATCTTTAAAAACAAAACCCTCAGGCTGGGCACGAGCAGGCAGAACGGGGTACTTAGGGAGCTGCCCCCCGGCAGGTGGACGGTTAGCGAAGGCCTCCCTTCAGGACAGGGAAGCCTGGGTGAGGTGCTGGCTGCGGGCCTCCCGGGGCGAGACCCCACAGAGGCGCCCCCGGCCCTCACCGCCCCAGCGCCGCGGCCTCCCGGCCGTGTCCGGCCCCATCGCAGGCTCCTGAGGACTGACGGACAGCAGCGCGGACGTTCAGACCAGGCCCATCAGCCACTCTCCCCGACACGGACTCGGCTCCACTCGCGGAATGAGGAAGACAAGGGCCACAGGGCCCGTTTCCTCTCCACGGTTCATTACAGAGACGCTATGTGGAGCGGACACGGAGCATGCTGAGTCCCTGCT